>NC_083653.1:4497759-4802759 GCF_963576545.1 Limanda limanda | reverse complement strand
GATGATGATGATGATGATGATGATGATGACGTCCTTCCTCACAGACTGCTCTGGGAGGAGGCCTCTGGAGGGCCCCCTGAAGGAGGACCTGGAGGAGGCTCTGGCGATGGCCGAGCGCTTCACTCAGCAGTACAACTCCCTGCTGAGGAGGTTCGAGGAGCAGATGGTCAACACCTCCTCCATCCTGGACCTGTTCAACCGGCAGTTCGGCTGGGTGTCGTCTCTGGCCAACAACACCGAGAGCCAGGACGGCATCTTCCACGTTCAGACGGTACGAACATGTGATGAATGGATGGAAATGTGCAGACCTGTTAGAAATAGAGAAACTACTGGAAATATGAAAGATTCAGTTGTGAAGGTGCAGTTTGTTCCACCCTCTCTGTGCTGCAGGTGGTCGACAGGGACTCTGAGGAGAAGAAGCAGAGAGAAACCGACGTGTCCCTGCAGCTGTTCGATTCCCCCACCATGAACATCAGCGTGTCGGGCGACATCCCCTGGACCGACCCCAAGTTCTCCGAGGTGGTGGCTCAGGAGGCGCTGGACCGCTACAAGGGAGCCGCAGTGTGAGTGTCAGACACACATCTAATGGAACAGTTCAACTTATTATGGAAGGAAATGTGTTCATTTGAGATTTAGATGAGAAGAATGATATTATTCTCATGTGAAAACATAAAATAAAAGTAAAAAAATGGAAATTAGCTAATTATTCAGTAAAATAAAAGGTTTAAAATCGGCAAACATAACCACAGATACCAATACGTCTGTAAAAGGCAAATCTCGACCAATATATTATCAACCAAACCATTAAAAAGGCTCTAATCTCTGTATTTCTTCTGCTTTCTTTTACAGTTTGGTGAAATAATCCCTTCGCTCTGTACTTTCTGCTGACGAGAGAATGTTCTGCAGAAAAAAGCCCCACCCCCCACCCCAACTGATCCTGATGTAAAACCTCTGAATTCCTGCTTCTGCAAACAGTTTCACCTCAGAGTCATATCGTCGTGTGTCCTGCTGTCAGAGGAGATGTTTGCTAGATAATCGACATTAAGGCCTTTGCAGTTTATATATCATAGTGTTGGTGAGCTGGTCTGAAACAGGCTGCAGCATTTCAATGAAGTTTCCTTTTAAAAGCCAAAAGATTCTCTCTGTGATTGTTTATTCTCTGCATTCAGCTGTTCTCAAACACGTAGATTCAACTTTTTTCTTCAGTATGCTTCAATAAATAGATTTGATTGCAAAAATATAACCAATAGGAAGTTTATTCAAGCTGTTTCAGTGACTTTAATGACCTGATCGACTCGACAGATCTCTGATAAGTCTTTATCCGAGTTGGTTTGAAGTTAGTTGCCGGAGTTAAAATCACTGATCGGAGAAATAAAACTTGTTGATATTTCAGGACGTCTTGAAACTGCTCTGTAAAAACCACGAAGCCATGAAGCAATGCATAGATTTCATAAAACCTGCTCAAAAAACTGCGTCTCTGTGCATGTTTTTTCCTCTGAATGTGGGATTCTTCAGGGAACTCAATGATGAAAAAAAACAGGCGTGTTTATAGAACTGATATCTACGAGTGTGGGTAACTTGGTGCAGCTTGATTGAATTCAAGGAGACTGTTAATTTAAACAAAGCATTTCTCAAAACACATCTGCTGCACATGGTCGAATATAAAAGTAAATTCAGAGAAAGATTTTGCAACAGTTATTAAAAGTTGAGAAAACTACATTTAAAGCTATACTATAACTATTACTGAGCAACAGCGCCCTCTGCAGCCACAGGTGTTGACTGTCAGGCTCTGTGTCCTCAGATTAAGTTAATATGATGAACTCTGACTTGAATGAACGAGAGGTGGATATTACCCATGATCCCCGGCTTCCTGAATCAGAGGAGCTGTAAGAAATCCACTTAAATCTTCATATTTTGTTTCCTGCTGAACATTGAGGATAAACACTGGTTTCAAATAATTTTTCTAGGTCTTTATAACTGATCTAGTTTAGATTTACTTTTCAACTGTCTAGACCGGATTCTGACTAATAAAATTAGAGTATCAGTCAGTACAACACATCTCTCAAGTCCCATAATAACAATAATAATTTTCAGTGTCTGTCACAACACGCCTGGATTCTGCTTGAATACAAAGAGTGTGATTCTTCTTCCACCAATCTTCTTTTTCTTACCTTTTCCAAACCCGGAAGCAGTTTGACAAAGGAGTCGGTTGCAGAGAGCAAGAGTTTAAAATATTGTGCCGTTTTTATTTTTGTGTAAAAATCACACAGCTGCTAGTCGACTCTGCAGAGATACAGTACATCCATGCAGTTAAACATCTAGGATCCCACAGCCAAGAGAGAAGGAATTAAATAGAATATTCTTTCGCTGTTAGTCAGCAATTAATGCAAATTTACATGAGTCCAAAAAAGGGTGTATCATATACAATATACAGCACAGATCTGGGAGCAAATAGCATTCAAAATCCCATCAAAGACTTTGTTATCGATTGCTTCGGCCTGCCTGGATTGCCTTTGGGGTTTGAGGGATGAGGAGGGAGCTGTTGTGCTTGCAAACGTAAATCGATCCCACATGAAGGTGTTTAATAGGGTTTTAAATGGTATTAGTTCCAGGTCTGGAAAACATCACACACACACACGCTCGCTCGCACACACACACACACAAACACACAAACATCATCGTCCTCAACAGCAGAAAAAAGAAGGCGAGCCTTGATACGACAAGGAAGAGGGAGTTCAGTCAGTCGCCGTGGAAACCTGAACGCCAGTGGAGGGGGAGTAAGGCCTTAGAAGAAGACAGATTCTTCACCAACACACATAAAGCTCCAGGGACCAAACATTTTACAATAATAATCATAAAAAAAAAAAAAAAAAAGATTAACCACACAAGACGGGATCTTTTAGGATACTGGCACAAAGAAAACTTAGTTTCCAGGTTGTACTGACGAAATAAAACTCGAGTGGTTCAGTTTGTCTCTCATCTTAAAGCATCTTCTTTTGTTTAAATACACGTGAGACACAAAAAAAAAAATAATAAGGACAACATGCAGGTTAAAAGAAAGAAAGGAGGAGGGACGTAACAGAATGAAAAGAACAGAAATAAGGGGAGTCGGGTTCAAAGTGCTGTCGGGTCGTTCAGGTCTCCGGCTGCTGAGCTTCCTCCTGCAGGTTTCAGCTGAGAATCGCCCCGATAATAAAACACTGATCTGGAGTTTACTTCTCTCTGGAGCTGGGAGCAGGGAGGGAGGGGGGAGGGAGGGAGGGAGGTGGACTGCTCGTCAACGAAAAAATAAAAGGCAAAATGAATCACGAGCATACAGTAGATTTATCTGGAAGATCTATGATACAAAAGAAAATCAGTATACTGTTCACACAGCTGCTACTATCAAAGTACAAACAGCTAAGTAGAGTTGGTCTGTGGAGATGAATCGCCCGTACTTGCATAGTGCCGACTGCCCGGGTTGGAGAACAGTTATCAGACTCTATCTGCACCACTGGTTTGAATCTGTGCACGCGTGTTTGCAGAGTAGAAAAAACTTAACTAAACAAAATCACAGGAAAACGTCTTCTCCCTCAGCAACACAATTCTTCATAAACGCCGCCTGCTGCAGTCAAGCAGCTGGAAAAAGAAAGAAGCCTTCAAACCCTTCATGTGAACGTCTGCTCTTAAAGACCAGGAGAACAACCACCTCAGGAAGCGAGAAGACGAGGGTTCGAAGCGTTTGAAATGTGGAGCCACGGCTACGGCACAAAAAGGAAAAGAGAGAGAAAGCTGCGGTGTTCTTTAATCTCTTTGAAAAAAAGGAAACACACACAGTCTGAGTAGAAGTAGAGAGCAGTGATAGTTCAGTCATTTGGCATTAAAGTTAAACCATTCAGTCACATCGAACCCGAAACACTGCAACGTGAAGGAGGGAAGGAATCGGTCGGGATCTGAGGTCGTCGCCGAACACACACACACACACGCAGATGTGGGGGGGGCAGTAAGAAGAGGGGTGAGGGGTCAGGGCTGAATTCATGTCACAGGATGAGTCAGAAAAAAGCCTTCACCATGATTTAGCCGTTAAATGCATCACAAAAAAACACACACACACACACACACAAGAGTCCACAGCAAACTCCAGTCGGGTAAATGTTTCTTACGTTTCCTGGCACATGTAAGCTCCTGTTGTACTTTCTACATGTTTCCCCGCAGCCTCTCAAATGTGCTGCTGCATGTTTCTGTGATCTATTTTTAATTATTTTGGTTTTTGAAATATTGGGAGAGCCAGTGACGCAGGCTCCTGTCGACAAGAACCGACTATCTTTGATGGTATTTGGAGCTGAAGTCCTGTTTTTCTCCAGTAGTTAAATGTCCTCATTGACGGCAGCTGGACAGAACTTGTGCCAAATGAGCGAGACGACAATTAAAGAAGTTGTTCAACACTTGCAAACTCTGCAAAAATTTAATATATTTACTTAAGATTGATAATGATCTCGGGTCTTTTCTTTAAATATGCCAGATTTTTAATACGGCGCGGCTGTAACTCCAAGAGAGGAACAAACATACGGATGCCAGCCTCAAGTAAGTCACTTAACAGGAACACAAATACACAAACAGTCGCACCAACACGTGACACACACACACACTCCGCCTTTCTTCTTCAGTCATTCAGAGTTAATTAGACGCCAGCTTCTGCAGCGTCTCGTCCGCTTCTCCGGAACCGTTCCTCAGTTCACCGCCGTCCTCACCTTCGCCTCTCTTCAGAGAAGATTGAAAAAGTGCCAGTTTGTGAAACCCCCCCCTGGGCGCACCCCCCCCTGTCGCCTGGTCCCGCTCGGCTGAGACTGGGTCCTCCGGTCCGTCGGGTTGATGGTTGATAAGTGAGAGAGTTTTAAACGGAGAACCCTGGGGCAGGTCGGAGCCTCGAGGGAAAGCCGGGATGATGGAAGGAGCTAGGGAGGGAGGTAGGGAGGGAGGGAGGGAAGGAGGGAGGGATTCACACCGAGGGCCACAGCTTTGCTTCAGATGAACCACAGCCAGGTTCCTCCTCTAAAGATGAGAGAAAGGTCTGAGCTGCTCCAGCTGGACTTCCAGAGATATCCTCTCTTCAAGCAGGTCCTGTGAAAAGACCAGTTGGGAGTTAACGTTTTGTTTTTTCTACTGTGGACCCTGTACAACACTCCACTCCATATACTGGAACACTTACTTCACATCATATGTGATATGTGTTAATATAAACCACATTGATATTATATATCATTTTATACAATAATATTGTCTTTTGCACACTCTGTCTACATATTCTTACACTCATAGTATATATATTATCTTTTATTGTATAGTCAAATACTTATATTCATACCTCTACTATATATCATATCATATTATATCATACTCTCTGTATATTCTTTGTATACATAAGTCTATATACACATATTTATACATGTGTACATGTTATTATTATTATTACTATTATATTTACTATTATTATATATACTGTTGCTGCCATTGTTATTACTATATACTGCTATTATATTGGTATAATTACTTTCATATATAAATATATATTATGTTATATTATATACTATATATACTGTACTATTTTTATATACTGTCTAACAATAACATTACCATCATATCATCAGTACTTTTACCATCATCTTGCCACTGCACCTTATCTACCTATTTATCGTGTGTTTCTGTTTTTTATTCTTTCTACCTCAATATTTTTTATTTTATTCTATTGTATTGTATTTTATTGTATTCAAATATACCGGCTGCTATGACGACTTAATTTCCCCATCGGGGATGAATAAAGTAATCTATCTATCTATCTATCTATCTATCTATCTATCTATCTATCTATCTATCTATCTATCTATCTATCTATCTATCTATCTATCTATCTATCTATCTATCTATCTAACATCTGAGTGTTGGTGCTTGTTACCTTCAGCTGCTGCTGCAGTTCACTGTTGAGTCGCGCCAGAACTGTGTTCGTCTCCTTGTTTCTTCTGATTGAAGCTTGAATCGCTTTTTTGTCTTTTCCTACCGACCTGAAGACACAAATACACACTTTTTATTTAAAGTTACACAAATTAAAATGAACCACTTGCCTTTAACCAAACCTTCCAAGGTGTGTGTCCTACCTGGGGATGGAGGGCTGAGTGGCGAGCACAGCAGCGATGATGTTGGACTTCTGTGGCCCGTGCTGCTCGTCCTCCGGTCGGAGCTCGTCTTCAGATTTCAACCTCCGACGCACGGGCTTGGGAGGCGGAGCCGGTGGACCAGACGCACCTTTGGCCTGATGGCGAAAAGAAAACACAGAGAAAAATGTATAAATTGATTGATTGACTGAATATTTATTTAAGCCTCGGAAAACACATTGAGGGACAAGACCCTCATTTAGAATGGTGCCGAGGGTGCAATAAAAAGTTGATACATTGAAGAGTTAATACATTGAATAAATAAGAATGAAATAAATATGCATATATATACAGTAAAACAAGGTATAAAACAATTCGTCAGTATAAAATACTATGGCCAAGTCAACTAGCAGTTACAATCACTGCAGGAGAAGTCAGCTGTACACGAGACCAGACTCGAGAACTCCGTCAATGAAACAAATGAGCAAAACTTTAAAGATTTTTGGACCTCATTCCAAATGTAGGGTGCCTTATAACAGAAAGCTGTCTTCCCCAAGTTGGTCTTAACACGAGGCAGATATAATGAAAGCCAGCTCTGGGAGCGGGTATTGTGGGTATTACAATTCCAGCTGATGAGAGGAGAGATATAGTGGCAGTAGCCCAATGATTGTTTTGTAAATATAAATCTTCCAATGACCATCCCTTTTTTCCAGACAGGGCTGGCCAATGCAAATGCAAGTGAGTGGGATAAAACACTCGTTAGCATTGGCCTTTGTCTTGTTAACAAGTTGATTGGAATGGAGAGATGGTGTTTATTAGATCATCTGTGGTGTGGTACAGTGGTTTCTCAGCAGATGTTCACTTACAGAGTTCACAGTAGCTGCGGTTCTCTCGTCTGCTTGACCGTCACTCTTCACTGTTCTTAAGGGACCAGCGCCCTCTGGTGCCTTTTCCACCTGTGGACACAAACACACAAACAGTTTCAAAGGGGATTGAGGCGGCTTTTCAATGAGGTTAATAAAAACTCTGACTGGTTCTGATGAAGCATTTAATGACTCGGTAATCTAACGACTCTGAACGACGGGCAATAAAAAGGTGTCGGTGTGAAACCGTCTCCAAAGCAGCGGGACTCACTCGGCTTCCAGAGTTTTTGAACTCTTTTGCTAAATATTCACCACGAGTGAACCTTGGAATAGAGACACAACCGTCCCGGTGAGAACTGACCTGTCCGGCCTCGCTGTGCTTGTCGACCTCCGGCAGACTGGACGGCTGCTCCGAGGCCGCGAAGGCCTGGAACTGACTGAAGTCTGCGAAATTGGGCTGTTGAGGGATCTGGTGGGGGGAGGTGGCGGTGAGTCCGGCGCCCCCTGCTGGTGCAGCCTCTGCCTCCGCACGATGCCCAGGATGTGGAGCTGATGACTGTGGAAAAGGAGTCAAGAGTCTTTTAATCCCTGAAACCTGAAGCTGAGCGAACTGAATATAAATGACGTGTGAAGTGACTTTCACGTGTTTCAGTCTGACCTGTGTAGGCAGCGGTCGAGGAGGCACAGCGGGGGGGTAGGCTATCGTGGAGGACGGCTGTTGTCCCGGGGCCGACGCGGCGGCGAAGGTGCGATTCATGTCCAGAGACGAGGAGCGAGAGTGAGAGGCGTGAGGCCGGGGGGGCGGGGGAGGAGGGGCCGCCACCACCTTCAGGGTCTCCGGAGACGTCCCCGAATGAGACCTGAGGACAAGACGGGAAATAACATTCAATCCCTCAGAGGCCAGAGTTAATGTTAATCACTTCACTTATGAAATACGACAAAGTAAAAAAGGGAATCTTGCCATAGGAGAAGTTGCTGATAGTATAAAGCAATAAAGAAATAAATGAATAAAAATAAATCATTGAAGTCCTATCTACTGACCTTTGTCTTGTGATTGGCTCCTGGTCTGAGGTGTAGGAGTCTGAGCTGCTGTAACCATCACCTGCACAAGACAAAGAAAAACACTGTCAACCTCCTCAAGTGTAAACCATTAAATAACATTTCAAGTATACAGATATAAAACATCAACACAGTACAAAATGGCTCAACTAACAATGGACTTCATTGCTAATATACCTAATGCAATTCATGATGTATCTGAAAAGTTTCAGGAGCCCAAAGTATTTGTCTCATAAGCTTTGCCTCTCTGGAACAGAAGCCCCTGGTTGACTTACCTCCAGAGTTAGAGGCTGCAAACTTCAAGGAGGCAGGTAGATTGGTTTCTTCTGACAGTTCTGGAGGTTTGGTGAGCAGAGGACTTGTGGGGTGATTGTTATCTGCAGGTTAAAGGAATAACAGGGAAAGGAAACGCCTTGAGTCTGAGGTCCGATCAGCAAGATTCAAGATTTTTATTGTCAAATGCACAGAGATAACATGAAGCAGTCACTGGCAATGAAATACTTGGGTCACAGGCTCTCTTTTAACAATGCTCAGTGATTTCAACCAAAAAGATAAAATAAAAATAGTATAAAATTGAATAAAATAGAATATCAAAAATTTAAAATAGAAAATAATATATATATATATATTTACAGATGAGGACAAAAATAGAGCAACAATAGTTCAATTTGTGCAGGAGTGCAAATATTCAAATATGCTTATTACGGTGCTGGTGCAAATATGCAGGTATTACAGTTATTGCAGTTCAGAGCAGTTTCAAAATCTGATGATAAGGATTTCTGCTGCATGTTTATGAACAGTGCAGAGTAACATCGTGACTTAAAGAGAATTAAACTATATCAAAGGCCATATCAGCATGTATATTACATATTTCAGGATGTTCACAGTCAGACATGAGGCTTGAGGGGGTTTTCTCACCACTGCCAGTTCTCTTCAGCTCCATCTCCTGCATGTGGATCTTACTGGGCGTCATCCGGATGGGAACCGGGTGAACGATGGCTGTGTCCTGGACGACACAGAAGAGACGACAGGAGGTGAGACACGTCTCCATCATGAACCGAATCTGATTCTTAAAAACAGTTTCATAAATTCACGTTGCACTGACGCTACTTTTACTTGAGTAACGGATCTGAATACGTCTTTCTCCACCGCCTGAGCCTCCAAGCTGCACATCATTTATTTTTTTGCTATTCCAAAATGTGAGGGTGGAAAAAATTATAAATTGAAAGATGATTTATTTCACCATTCAGATTCTGCTAAGTGATTTTAATGTTGGACTTTCGGGCCCAGAATTACCAGGCACATAAAAGCAATTTGAAAAGATGCAAGGAGGCAAATTGTTGTGGCCAATTCCCACTTTCATCAGATTACTTATGTAATTATGTTGTGTCTCTCCAGGACGACATTATTGCTGTAAGGAGAGAAAAGTCTGCCTGAGAGACAAAAAAAGATTTCCACTACTTGGAAAGCAGCACCAAGTAATTTAAAAAACCTATAGCAATGACCATATAAGGAAACACTATCGACACAATGTGCACTAGTAACTGGTGGATGTCACTGGAGGAAAATAAATAGTGATGTCCCAGATAGGGTTGCAATGGGGCGGAAAGTTTCCGGTAAATTTTCGGAAACTTTCCGGAAACTTTCCATGGGAAGTTAAGCTCGGGAATTTTGAAAAAAAATAAAAATACGCAAATTAGACACTGAGCAATAAAAATATCATTCAAAGCTCTATTTTAAAGATGTATGGAATACAGCACACACTGCACATTGAGTTTCAACCCTCCACTGTGCATTCTTCCATCACATGCACAGATAACTCCCAGCATGCTTCACTCTACAGCAGGGCTATTGAGGCCTGCTGTAGAGTGAAGGACTAGTCAGGTAAGTTTCCATGATATTACTGGGAAAATATATTAGCATGCTGATTGAGGATTGTTCATCTGTTCATCTAGCCTATTTCCATTCATTTATCCATCAATTGTAAAATATGTTTACAGACGATTCCAATTGTTTGGCTAACTATTTATATCTCTGGCATTGCATGAGTATTTTTTTACAAACTTTTTTCAAATCTTATTCTACAGAACAATGCCACATGCACTCTCTCATGTGTGGAGACATTTCACCCCATCCAATGTAGAAGGAAAGGCTGTGTACATCTGCAAATACTGTGCAAAGACCTATGTTAAGAATGACACAACGATGCAGAAGCATATAGTCAAGTGCCCAAAGTTTCCTCAGGGCTCAAATCAGCTTATAACAAAACAAAATGTTTATATTTATGTCTGTATATGACAAGGTAAATACAGTTAGTATAAATTACCCACAACATTTCCAGTTTATTCCCGTTAATTCCTGTTAATTCCCATGGAAAGTTTCCAACTTTGAATATTCCCGAAATTTTGCAACTCTAGTCCCAGAGTAGCTAAGCCAGAAAGATCACAACACACGGCTGCACTGACAAAGAACTTCATGCACAGATAGAGAGACATAAAAAGAAGGAGAGGAGAGAGGAGCGAGAGAGTGGAGAGAGAGAGATCCAGAGAGGTTAATGTCTGTCCATTATTGGTGAAACCATGCATTACTAAGTGATTGACTTACAGGGTCAGCTGGTGCAATGTTAGAGTCAAATTGGGTCAGAGTTTGTGAGCTGGAGGAGCGCTCGCTAAACGTCTCCCACTGCTGCAGGAGACAGACAGACAGTGAGAAAAAAAACAGGTCAGTCGGCCAGTGCAGTGACATCACACATTTACATCATCAGTCTGAGCCGCCGCCGCCGCCATCCCTAAATGTGACGTCATGACACGGCGTGGTCGGCGAGCGTGGAGACAACAGACGTCGCCGACTTTCACACAGAACCACCGCAGTCCAAGAAGCGAGAGAAGAGTTGGTGAATTATCAGTAATTATGTCTGATGATGAAGAGGATGGAGCGGCAGTCGATACATGACGGATGATGGATGAAGAAGATGCCGCGTGGCCCATTTAACCCTCAGCAATTACGTCAGATGGATCAAACACAGCAAAGAGCAAACAGGCGCAGAGTTTACAGTACGTGTGAATAGGGTTGCAAAGGGGCGGAAAGTTTCCGGTAAATTTCCGGAAACTTTCCGGAAACTTTCCATGGGAAGTTTAGCTCGGGAATTTTGGGAATTTTGAAAAAAAAAAAAAAATAGGCAAAATTAAACGCTGAGCAATAAAAGCATCATTCAAAACTCTATTTTAAAGATGTATGGAACGTTGAGTTCCAACCCTCCACTGTGCATTCTTCCATCACATGCACAGATAACTCCCAGCATCCTTCACTCTACAGCAGGGCTATTGAGGCCTGCTGTAGAGTGAAGGACTAGTCAGGTAAGTTTCGATAATATTACTGGGGAAAATATATTAGCAGCTGATTGAGGATTGTTCATCTGTTCATCTAGCCTATTTCCATTCATTTATCCATCAACTGTAAAATATGTTTACAGACGATTGCAATTGTTTGGCTAACTATTTATATCTCTGGCATTGCATTAGTGTTTTTTTACAAACTTTTTTCTCATCTTATTCTACAGAACAATGCCACGTGCACTCTCTCATGTGTGGAGACATTTCACCCCATCCAATGTAGAAGGAAAGGCTGTGTACATTTGCAAATACTGTGCAAAGACCTATGTTAAGAATGACACAACGATGCAGAAGCATATAGTCAAGTGCCCGAAGTTTCCTCAAGGCTCAAATCAGCCTATGATAAATCAAAATGTCTATATTTATGTCTGTATATGACAAGGTAAATACAGTTAGTATAAATTACCCACAACATTTCCAGTTTATTCCCGTTAATTCCCGTATATTCCCGTTTATTCCCGTTAATTCCCATGGAAAGTTTCCAACTTTGAATATTCCCGGAATTTTGCAACCCTACGTGTGAAAACACAATAGGTGACTTGTGTGTGCGTGTGAACCTCATTGCTCTGGTTCATCTCTGGCCAGGCCTGGTTGAGGGAGGGCATGGAGGGAGACTTGTTGGGGGGGTCCTCCACGGGAGAGCCCGAGTATCCCACGTCAGCAGCTGCCTCCGGGACCTCTGTGTCAGAAAAGTACAAACAGGTTATACTCTATAACAGACTTTTGGACCATTCTGTTTATGAGGCTTTCGATAATTAACACATGTGATAAATAAATTGACTTCAAATGAGTGTTGGGAATGTTTCCTTTGGAAGTTACACGAAAAATTCCACTTATTATCTTTGTTTTTAATCTGAGAAAGGGATTTTGCAATTTCCTTCAACCAAAGTAACAAGTAAAACAAATATTGAATCAGTTAAACGAATCAAATGGACTTTCACTAATAAACAGGATACACCTTGTTGGTTTGATCCGTACAGAAGCTCAGTGTATTTCTTCATTGCAGCTTCAAGGGAAGATCAGTGGCTGCTGGTGCTGGTGTCATATATATCAAGCAGATGGGAGAAGTGTCATCCCTCTGCTCTAAAGACTTTTCCTCTAAATAACACTGGGAGATTTGGTGCAGAAGCAGAAGAAGCAGAAGGAAAACCAATATCTTCAATTAATTATCATTTAACTATTACAAATTGAAGTAGGACGGAAAAGCAACAACAGTCTTGAAACTCTTCTGCATGGTCAGCACGGCCGGGGCCGACAGAAATGAAATAAATGAATTACTGAACTGCTGATTTGTTGCATCAGCTTCCTTATCTGCAATTTCTCTGATATGAGTATAAATAGAGGATCTAATACTATCAGCAGCCGTAGTAGGAACAGCAGCTTTTGTCAACAGCAGGGATACACACTCTGCATGTGTTCTGTTTGATTATCTATCACCAAAGGTTTTGTGTATGTCTCAAATAAAAGGGATTTAGCATCATGTGAGGCTTCAACTCTTAAAATACAATGAGCTCCCCTGGAGTCTTTTTCCATTTATCATCATGCTGATTCTGGGGATCAGCTAATGAGTGGACTTCATGTTGCCTGGCAGCAGGACACGTGGCTGTAGCATGAAAAGGTAAAGCCCCCTTAAAAAAGAGCGACCTACGACCCACAAGAGGGAAAGTGCTGCACGCTGTCACCTGACTAGGGTTGCAAAGGGGCGGAAAGTTTCCGTTAAATTTCCGGAAACTTTCCGGAAACTCTCCATGGGAAGTTTAGCCTGGGAATTTGGGGAATTTTGAAAAAAAAAAATAAAATACGGAAATTAAACTGTGACCAATAAAAACATCATTCAAAACTCTATTTTAAAGATGTATGGAATGCAGCACAGACTGCACGTTGAGTTTCAACCCTCCACTGTGCATTCTTCCATCACATGCACAGATAACTCCCAGCATCCTTCACTCTACAGCAGGGCTATTGAGGCCTGCTGTAGAGTGCAGGACTAGTCAGGTAAGTTTCCATGATATTACTGGGAAAATATATTAGCATGCTGATTGAGGATTGTTCATCTAGCCTATTTCCATTCATTTATCCATCTATTGTAAAATATGAGTACAGATGTTTCCAATTGTTTGGCTAACTATTTATATCTCTGGCATTGCATTAGTGTTTTTTTACAAACTTTTTTCTCATCTTATTCTACAGAACAATGCCACGTGCACTATCTCATGTGTGGAGACATTTCACCCCATCCAATGTAGAAGGAAAGGCTGTGTACATTTGCAAATACTGTGCAAAGACCTATGTTAAGAATGACACAACGATGCAGAAGCATATAGTCAAGTGCCCAAAGTTTCCTCAGGGCTCAAATCAGCCTATGACACAACAAAATGTTTAATATTTATGTCTGTATATGACAAGGTAAATACAGTTAGTATAAATTACCCACAACATTTCCAGTTTATTCCCGTTAATTCCCTTATATTCCCGTTAATTCCCATAGAAAGTTTCCAACTTTGAATATTCCCGGAATTTTGCAACCCTACACCTGACAGACTTTATGAGACCCGAGGTTGACAAGCTGGAGGGAGGGAGGAAAGAGAGAGAGAGAGAGAGTGCGAGCGAGGCTGTTTACCGGCTGAGTCATCCAGGTCAATCAGCTTTGGCATCAGGCTCTCGGGCAGCTTCTCCGGGAGGTCGTAGCCGTTCTTCCTGGCCACCACCAGGTGAAAGGCGGCACAGAACTCGTCCAGGGTCAGTGCTCCGTCCTTGTCGAAGTCCGAGAGCTCCCTTCAGAGACAAATCACACACGACTGAGTCTGCAGCTCTGATATAATACATTTAAAAGTCAACTTCTGCCTTTTGCTATCTCTGTTTTATTGGGTGCATCAAAGTGGGCACATCACTATTTACGCAGGTTCTTCTTTTATATAGTGTGTGAAGCTCATGATCCGAGGAACGTTAGAGTCCTGCTCATGATCCGGAAGAATTAAATGATTTCTCACACGAAAGCAAACAGGCCTGTCAGACTGGTAACATGAGCCGGCGGCAGTGCAGGGATTAACTGTGTAATTATTCAGGAACATTTTATTTCCCCTTGATAGACTCGGTTTCACATTACACATAAAAGAGCTTTGCAACATCATGATGAGGGTTAGGTCAGCTCTGACAGGAACCAATCACGGGTTCCTGCCCTAAGCACTAGAACCTTTAATGGTTCCCCACGTCAAGTTGACCCAGTTACCAAAGTAAAGACATTTTTCCTTTCATCCTGTCTCTGTCTTCCATGTTGTAAAAGCCATCACCAGTTCACCATATGGTCAACAAGTGCAGCAACAGTTGCACAGATGGTTCAGACATCTTGACGAAGCACTTTAATCTCCTCGAGACGGACGAACACGGCTGAGACCGAGACTTTCAGGATTCAAACTCACCAAATATGCGACAGCTCTAAAATCGGCAGTTTGGATTTGGTGAAGAATTCTTTCGCTGCTGAACCTGGGACACACAGAAACATGATTGTGATCAGTTCAGGTTTTTACTGATAACCTGTTTGTTTTATTAGATTAGATTAGATTCAACTTTATTGTCATTGCACAGTACAAGTACTTATACAACGAACTGCAGTTTAGCATCTAACCAGAAGTGCAAAACAAAGCAGTAAAAGTGTAGAGAATGTGCATATTTAAAGTGGAATATGTAAAATAAATAAGATATGTACAGTAAGAAATGGATATGGAATATGAACAGTATTAGGAGGTATGGTCTGATATAAGTACGATGAATACACTATGAGCAAGATAAATATATAAATATATATAAATATGAAAACACTATAGGTGGGATAATACAGTAGTACTATGCATTTTCCTACCAGGTATGAAGCCAGTGAGGTCCGGCTGGATGGTTTTAAACTGGTTAATATAATACTGCCGCTGCTCGTCCGTGATCTTCCAGGGATCGTCGTAGCAACTGGACTGTCGCTGCATCTCATTGGCCGACCCTGCCATGGCCGCAGTTCGTATCGTTGTGCTATCCTGTGAGAAACCATGTGGAAGATTGGCAGAAACTATTAGGAAAGTAGTCCCTGTTAAAATTACATAATTAAATACATAATTCATGAAAGCAGGTTAGGACAAAAAGGTTTCTTCAGTGACGGTGTCAACTGTCTGCTTCTTTTTGTTTCGTTCAAGAATGTAATACAACGGTGATGATGCAAAATGTTTTATTTATTTTTATTGGATATTAAAATAGCTCGACAGAGGAGTCTGAAAGGAATAACATTATCTGAGAAACTAGAATCAAGGGCACTCGGAAAAGCGCATACCTCTGCCAAGGCTAATATCCTCCCTCTCTGTGTTTAAAAGATTTTAAAAAAAAATCCTGGATCTGCTCCAAACTTTAATGTGTTCTTCCTTGGGTCGTGCCCCACCCCTCGACATGATTTAATTAAAATCGGTTCAGTGGTTAGTGAGCAATCCTGATGGCAGACATGCAGACAGTAATGAAAACACAACCCCCTTGGCTGAGTGTTTATCTCGTCACTGGCTGCAGGAGCCTTCACACTTTCTGGATTTGTCTGAACACGGCCTCACAAGCTGCGTCGGGTTCAGTCCAGCGACGCCGGCAGATAAAGCTCTGATATAAACCTTTAGCGGATGTTTGAAGTGCTGCTGTGGGGACTATGATATCTATCCGGCTTTATGTTTGCAGTGTGTGACGGCTACTGCTGTTAGAGGTTGATGATGTTTACCGTTACAACACAAACGTTACAGTCAATCCCATAATCTGCTCTTCTGATAACGATGACTTATTAATCTCCAGTCGGTCACTGGTGCGTCCTGAGGCACGACACGTACGCCTCGCCAATATGTACGTTAACAGGTGAAAGGCAGATCTGTTCAGAAGCACAGCAGTGGCCTACCTGGGCTGATGAGGGATGCATTCCAGGGATTGTGCTGGATGGGGGGGTGTCTGCTGTGAAACTGACCCAACTCTCTTGACCTGGTAAAGGGGGCGAGTGGGACGGCCACATGCCCTCACCGGGAACCGGACCTGGAAGGAGGAAGAGTTTAAAAAGTACAGTCACATCCACTGCAACACAAATACATATAGTGTGGTATTAGGAAAGGATCAAGGCTGAAACTAACAATAACTAACTTAACTCTCCATTGAAATGTTTAGTTTTTAAAAAGTTAAAAAAGCCAGAAGTGACCAATCTGTGTCATAAGTTAAATGCTTTGTTTTTCTGACATTTGAGAAAGTGGAATTAGAAAATGTTTTGCCATTTAAACTAGGAAAATCTCTTTATAAATTATAATTATATATTATAAGGATTATGAAAAAAAGCAGGCAATTCATTTTCGACTTATTGCCTTAACCTTACATCTCCTCCACATTTTGTAATAACAAAAGTAAAGCAAAGGTCACGTGTCGTCTACTTTGTTTCCTTTATGAGTTACTGCCTTACTCAGCAAGAATTATTTATAGTGTACGAGCGGCAAACAGCAGGAAGTAAAAACCAACTGATACGCTTCACACGCCGACTCTTTTTCAAGATCATCAGCACTAGTGACAACTTCTCTTTCCATTGTCCACACCTGGAGTCTGTCATGTAGACTGTTTTTAATATCAGAATCCAGGAATCAGCGTGAGCATCTGTTTGGGGGGGTTTTGTTATGTTGCTGAAATAGCAAAAAATGACCCACAGACATTTTGGGGGTTTGTTGCTCGACAACTCTTTGTCGCTGGACGTTCATTCTAACACAATGTAGGTCGGAGGTTGTTACCCGGTGGTGGTTCTCTGAACTGCGTCCACACGGCTCCGGCTGCCGCCGCCACCACCGCCGGCTGCCGGTCTACGTTTCCTCCGCTGTGCTGCCGCTGGTGTTTCCTCCAGGAGTGAGGGGAAGTGGGGGGGGACTGGTCAGGGGAGACCACTGGGGACGTCGGTTCAGGCTGCTAATAGATAGAAATATAATTAAACATTTTAATTTTACACATAAAGGAAGAAAGAGACGTTAGCTTTCAGAACACTTTAAGAGCTGGAGGCAATGAAACAGACACAGGAAGAAACACAGGAAATGCAGCTGTATTCTAGAGGCTTATCTTTAATAAACACAGTTTGCAGCAGTGACAGGAAATAGCATGTGTCTGCAATGCTGCCCCAGAGATACATGATGGTATTAAGGCTGATTTAATCCAGTTATCACAGAACGAGTTGTGGAAAAACACAGCACACGTATTTATAATTCAACCCGAAGCCTTCAACTATACCCTCATCTGTTAAAATTGAAATAAATAACACACCTGTGGTTCTATGTTTGTTGCCAGGGGCTGGACAACCTCGTGGACAGGAAGTGCAATGGAGGCTGCAGGACCTTTCTTGTTCTGGAGTCCCCTGGCCGGTGGCCTGGGTATTACTGCAGTGGCAGAAGCCGGGTACAGCCCCTGGCTGTCGGTGTCCGGGTAGAGCGCCGCGTGCCGCGCCTCGGCCTCGTTCTTCCCCACCACGAACCGGGGCAGCGGCAGGTCCTTGACTGGAGAGACAGGAAATCCATTCAGAGGATTAGAGGAGAGATTTGTTTCATGTTGATTTAAGGAATGAGGCTGGAACAGCAACATCATCAGTCTGTGACGTTTAGAGGATCTGAGGAGTAGGTTTCTGCTGTTTGGGTTTAGTTTTCCAGAGAAGAATCTCTACTTCATCTACTTCACTGAGTGACTATGCATACATTTCCCAGAATGCCTGGAGACGGAGCACTCATTTGTTGCAATCAGCTGTGGTTTGTATCTCAAGTATCTCATCAGAGAGTAGAGCTGCTTCCTCAAACTAATACAAAGCTGTGGACACGTGTGTTTGTGTCTTCTACTGTGGATTTGTATGAAGCTCAGTGTCGGAGCAAAACAGTGAAAACAGAGAAGAATCTTGATTTCTCTCCTGTCGCGGGACTGAGAACAGAACGCAGAGTGGATTGTTGCAGACTGGTACGTTGTAACTTGTAATCTCGCAGCTTAAGATGAAGTTTATGATGCATATAAACACATAAAGTGATGCAATCCTTTCCGCAACTTCATATTGTAATAGTTCACCCTAAACAAGTAACTGTGGGACATCTTCCCTTGTGTTTTTTTAAAGCAGTCACACCAAAAGCAAACAAGAAAAAAACAATTTCTCAGTTAAACCCTCGAAGGGTTTACACAAGCAGCTTTGTTTAGTTAGGAAATAGGAACTAGTTTAAACTGCTATAATTGTGCTGAAAGACAACTGGCTCTACTTTCTGATTAGTTGTTCTTATTCAAGGTGATTCATATTTTTCCCCTTACGCTCAAAACAGCAATCTGGGTTTGCTAAAGGACACGTGGGCAGGAGGAGCCTGGGATCAAATCAGCAGCTCAAGGATTAATGAAGAACTGATTACGAAGCAAAAAGCCGAGAGCACCATGGTGTACTTCAAGATTTTAAACAAAATGAAAAGTCAAGTGGCCAGAGTTACTGGTCAGCTGTTATGCGATGGTATTTCCTGGTGAATCTCTGGTGTCAGAGTCCAATCTAAAGCAGGAGAAAAGGGCAAAAAAAAAACAATGGCACTGATTCAAAGTCCAGCGTGGACTCACCCGAGTTGAGGCTCTCCACCCGCAGGGGCAGCCCGGCCTGGGCGATGGCGATGAGCTTGAGAGCGATGTAGAACTGGCTCCTCCCGAAGTGACCGAGGCGAGTGGCTCCACAGAGCTCGGTGATCTGAAGCCACAGACGAGCACAGGAAGGGACGGTTAAGGTCGTCTCGGCCTGAAACTCTGATATGAATGATTACTGATAAAGAGGAAGGAGGAGCTGCTCTTCACTTTCAGACCTTTAGAGCGGATCATGTGTGGTTTAATTATTGATGTGTTGCTCCAATAAACTACACAGGGAATTAAACTTCATACACATTGTTATGACTCCTGAAGAGTGAGGCCTTCAGCCACGTGAGCCACAACACAGACAACCCACACGGCCGACTGATCCCTGTCTCGCTGACAAAGAACTTTCTTATGTGTGTGTGTGTGTGTGTGTGTGTGTGTGTGTGTGTGTGTGTGTGTGTGTGTGGGGATACAAAGTACCAGTCACTTTCCTCAGCCTGTTACAACACGACATTGTAGTCGTACCCGTCTCTCTCTCCCTCCCTCCCTCTCTCCCTCCCTCTCTCTCTCTCTCTCTCTCTCACTCACAGGCCACAGCAGCGTTCAGTGTGCATGTCGCACAGTCGAGGACGACAACACAACAACACAGCCCCCCCCCTTGTTGACCTTGAAAATGATGCTGAGTCACAAACGGCAAAGACTGGGCCTGAAGTCCCCAGAATGAGCTGCTGCTGTTTGACTGATGGTGTCTGTCAGCTGTCAGACAGAATGGGGGGGGGGGGGTGCTACAGCAGCAGAGGAGGTTATGTTTTCACCCCCGTCCCTTCGCTTGTTGGCTGGTTTGCTTGGAATGTTCGGAAGCAGGATTACGCAAAAACTGCTCGACAGATTTCCATGAAACTTGAAGGACGCTGTTGGGATTCTGGATTCGGGGAATATTTTTTTAGGATCTTGATGAAACTAGAAGAATCAGACACGTTTAGGGAACTAAACATGTGGAATTTAGTGCAGCTTGTTTGAATTTAAGGGAACTAACAGGCCTTGGTGGAGGCATGTCCTTTAGAGAGTGCCTAGATAGTACTTGTCTGTGTGTGTGTGTGTGTGTGTGTGTGTGTGTGTGTCAGTCTCTTCTCTTCAACGTGTACTTTTGAGACAGTCTAAGTTCGATGACATCTTTGTCTACGTTCCCAATATGTCAACACAACCTGGGGAACAACACAACAGCAGATGTTGAAGTGGAACATGGAAGGAGAGAGAGCTGGACATGATGCAGCGGAGACACATGTCCCTGATGATCAGAACCAGAACCCAGCAGGAGACACTTGGGAGAGATCAGGTTCTTTTCTGAGATCCAGGAGGAGAACCTGCTCTCCAGCTGGGTGTGTGTGGGGGGGTTCTGTCTCTCTCTCTCTCTCTCTTTGGGCTAATGAGGCTAACGTTAGCCAGAAGAAGGTGTGTCTCGGTCGCTGCGCAGCATTGCTAACCTCACGTCCCACCTGATTATTGACAGGTCCTCTCTGACAGCCGGGCACGTCTCTGAGACACCACACCCCCCACCACCCCACCCTACCCCCCCCCCCCCCCCCCCCCCCCACCACCAAGTCGTGTGTCCCGGGCTGTAGCTCACCTGCAGGACCACCTCGCTGGGCAGCTGGGCCGCCCGGAACAGGTCCAGGACCCTCCCGTTGGACGCCACTTTCTTGGTGTTGTCCGTGTCGCAGTAGGCGAACAGGTCCGAGTAATACTTCTGCTCCACGTCGGTCAGCGTGAGGCTTTCCATCGTGGCACCGGGAACACAAAACAACAACACAAAACAACAACCGTGGATGAGCCCCGGAGCCAACGGCCGGGGCAGGATCCCGAGGAAATGGGCGAGTCTTCAGGATCCCAACTTGGCTAGCGGTCGGTGCTCCAGCTAGCTCGGAGGTTAGCAGGTTAGCCCCCCGGTGCTAACAGCTAGCAGGTTAGCCCCCCGGTGCTAACAGCTAACCGGGGCCGGCGATCGCCTCCTCGCAGGGGGGGGGACACGGAGCCTTCCCGGGCACTTTGAGAACTTGTTGGGCCACCGGGAGCCAACAGCTGGCTAGCAGAGGAGCTAACGGCTAGCTGGGTGCACACACACACACACACAGGCAACCAGCGTTAAGCTAACCAGCCACCCCCCCTCCCTCCGCCCCGGGTCACGTGTCGCGTTCACCCCTGTGACGTGGTGTGTGCGTGAAGCTTTGCGGGACCCGCGGGGTCTGCGTGGGTTCGTTGCGGGAGAAGTTCCCGAGCGGGGCCGTCACACGCAAAGTTTCTGGGTCCTCGGGTTCCTTCCTCTGGTGATCGGAGCCGCCATTCCTGCTGCCAGCGTCCATCCACCCGGAGACAGCACCACACTTCCGCCTGGGCGCCTTCAACTTAAAGGTCCAGAGTGGGAAATGGAGCTGAGAGGGATCTACTGGCAGAGATTTGAGATATGAAATGATCCTAGTGATGTTTACACGAGTGTGTTTCACCTAAATTGTACGATTTTTTGTTCTCTGTACCCTTTATATTAAATTATTTATATTTACATCAGGAAGAGGGTCCTTTATCTCTTTGTTGTTGTTTGTTTACAGTAGCCCAAACTGGACAAACTAAACATCTTTTGAGTTTTTATGTCAACTGAAGGCTGAAGGTGTTGGTGTTTGGTATGACAGATATTCAGCTGCAGCATGCAACTTCACCACTAGAGGTCACTAAATTATACACACTGAACCTTTAAAAGACCTGACCAAGGGTGGATAGTTCCCATGGGGCCCCTATAATAATCACTCAAAAATAAAAACAAGGATACAAACATCAAATGCAACCCAGTGTCATTTAAAATCTTTCTATGTATATATATTGTGTAGTTTCTGGTAATTTGATTAGTTGGACATGTTTCTAATCACAGTAGAAACTGATATGAGGAGAACCTCCCAGTGGGTGGAACCTTTGGTCTGTCAGAGAGGAAGAACTGTCTGGAACATATTCACAAATACAAATTGTGTTAAACCAAGTTACCTCAAGAAACAGATCAGTGGGAGCCCACACACTTTTCTAATAAAAGTTTCTTCAAGCATTGTAAGTCCCCTGAAACACAAAGGCTCGCTTTTAGTCTGAAGTAGAACTCTCTTAACTTCCGGTCTGGCTTCGTGTGACCTGTGGCTAACTTGACGTCAGCGCAAGCTCGCTCATCCTGCAGGGACCCGGATGAGATATTTCAAAATAAAAGCTGCGCCGAGCCCCTCAATGTGAGTTCACCAAGTTTCATGAGTTTTAAAGCACAGTTTGATCCTCAAGAATTCACTGAAACCTAGAAGTAGACTATGTTACCTGACTTATTAAATCTGCAAATGAACATTTAACACAATAAATAACAACATACATTGCTGTAACTCTAACAACCCTTGATTGCTGGTGGAAAATATAACATATACCATTTTATAAAACCCTGAAATTACTTCTTTATGCACCAAAGTTTTTCTCATTTAAATGAAAAGATATAAAAGGTGCAAACAAAGACAAATCCTCCACTGTACCTAAAGAAGTTGGCACTCTGGTGTGAATAATACAATGAATGATGCTGTGATGACACAGGCCTGCTTCTGGCAGGAGGGTGATGGAGGGAAAGAGAACAGAAACGAACAGGATGCTGGGGAAATGATGAAGAAACAAATAGATGCAATTAACAGTGGGAGGAAAGGGGATCAGAGCTTTCAGCACAAACAAGTGACTTGTAGTTTCATTTTGCTTAGAATGTTACACACATACAATCAGTTGGAAACTTCTTGTGAGTTATTTGGGGTCTGATATCAAGAGCTTTTCTGTAATTTTGCATATTTACTTATTCAACATCTGTGTTACTGGTTACATGCGTCATTCTGACTTGAGTTCAAAAGGTAAAAACTTTATTGAAAAGCAGAAAACAAGTCCAACGAGCTCCTGTTCTTCTTCTTTGCCTTATATGGGGCAGCAGCCTGCAGGAATCACACATCTGTCACAATGAAGTCAGATGAGCCTTTATGGTGCCTTCGCGTGTTATGGGAAATTTGGCCACACAGGAAATACAACACATTACCTTGTTTATAATCCAATTTAACAATGGGTCGTATTCAAGTTAAAGACCTCATCTGAACCATTGCCCTAATTTGAAATATTCTGCTTATGTAAAATCAACAAGAAGGTAAAAGATACAGACAAAGAGAGAGAGAGAGAGAGATTTTCTTTTTCAAACCACATGTATTTGTTTAAATAAATAAGTACAATGGTTAATGGGTTTTAAATAACCGGCTGCCCCTAAACAACAGAACCAAAAGTTCTGGTCAAACTCCCCTGAGACAGAAACTTGAATTCTTCAGTTTTCACCAGAGGTTAAATTCCAAAGTCCTCCCCTATGCAATATTTTCTATCTGGTTTGTCCTGCTTTTTTTTTTAAATGGAAACTTTGACCTGTCTGACTACATAGTTCACTTCTTTGCATTTTCTTTTAGGGGGTGTTGTCCCGATCCCCCCCACCCCTGGAAATCCGCCCCTGTTTAGAAGTGCTTAAAACCCTCCGAGCCGACCCTGAACCCAGCAGCAGCCTCCAGCCGGTGGATGAGGAAGACTCTTTAAAAACTCCTGAGTTCACAACCGAGGAAGCATCACAGGAACCAGGTAAACAACACGTTCATATCATAGTCCCGTTCTAACCCCGCCCGGGTTAGGGTTGGATTAATGTGTTTACCGGCCTGACCTGGGATTTAATCCGGTTATCGGTGACTCCAGCCCGGCTGCAGCTCCTCTAGCTGGAGGCTAACCGGCGAGCTAGCATCTCCGGCTCCAGAGGAGAGAGAGACAACCTGTCCTCCTCGGGAGACACTTGCACAGACAGACGAGGACAAACCCGAACACGTGGACAGGTCCTCGGTCTGTGCACCGACCGAGTCCCGGGGAGCTTCCGGGTGGATGCTAGCCGATGCTAGCCGGTGCTAACGCTCCACTTCCGCATTGACAGTCCGCCCTGTGCATGTTGGAGCTTGCTACCTTCAAGTGATCACGTGTTGCCTGTTTGCTATTTGTTCTTTTACATGTTTGGTTGAAGAGGATTGAAATTATCATGTGTGTTGATTCTCTCGTCTCAAATCTGTATTTTATTATTATAAGAAAACAAATCTCAGCCCCAGACTCCCTGGAGAAAATGGTCATAATTCACATTTCCTTGCTTTTAATCCGATTTAACAATGGAGTGAATTACAGATATAACTTAATCTGAACCACTTTCTCCCTCTGGAGCATTCGGCTTCTATTAGATCACCCAGCAGGGAATAATTCGATTTATAAATCCCCTGCTTTGCCCAATGTGCACATGATGTCAAATGGAAAAGTTGAACATTTAATTGAAAACAATTCTCCCTGTTGGGTCACGTTCCTGCCGAGTTGAAGAATGGATGAGTTTCTACTTGTAAGAAGGAATTCGTTGAAAATAAAGCGTCTCTCTGCTCCTCAGTGGAATGAACCACAGACAGTTGCTCCGTCTCATGAGTCCAACGACCTGTTTAAAACTAAATGTAGTAAAAGTTCAAATGTGTTGTCTAATCTGCTGTATTTTGTTTCCCCCCTTTTTTAGCAACAATGAATGTGGCCCATGAAATAGATTTGCTGGTGGTGGAGATTCAGCGACTCGGCAGTAAAAGTGAGTCCGGTGTCAGAATCATGCTACATTATGTAAACTCTTAATTAAAGTGGGTGTCGCTGATGTATTGTGACGTGCGTGTGTGTGGTGTTCTGCCTCAGTAATGCTGGATGTATAAATGTATAAACATGGGAATTACATGGAAATGAATGAATCACTTCAAGCCTGCAGATGTCCATTTGCACACACGTATAACTCAAAATTGAGAGGCGGTGGACTAGTGGCAGAAACTTGGACTATGGGCAGAAAAGGTCTCTGGTTCGTCTCTGGTTCGACTCCACGGAGAAACAACAAAAAGACGAACCTGGATTGATCTGTCCAAAAATCCAATAGGATTCTCCCTACCCTGTCTAGTGCCCCTGAGCAAGGCACCTTACTCCCCCAACATCTGCTCCCCAGGCGCCGTACATAGCTGCCCACTGCTCTGTGTGTCCTGCACCAGATGGGTTAAAAGCAGAGGTTAAATTTCCCTACAATTGCATGAGTGTGCTTGTGCATGTGTTTGGGACAAATACATGTATCTTAATCCTAATATATTATTAAAGATTGTCTCTTTGTGTGCGTCTGTCTTTTTAGTCCAAGTCTTGTTCTCTGCATCTATCTTTGATGCTGAAGCCGTTCTCATGTCATGTCAGGAATGTCCACACATCTGTCACTCGCACTTAGAAGAAGAATGCTGAGCATGCAAATCCGTGGCGAGTGCTGCAAAGCCACTTGGCACCAAAAACATTTAGTCAATTGAATGATTAGTTGATTGACAGCAAAATAATCAACAATTTTTAAACTTGATTTATACATTTGGCTAATTGAGACGTGCAAGTATACATTTATCATGATCATTTGCCAATTTTTAGCAAGAATTTTTACTTTTAACAGGAAATTAACTTTATTTACTTACATGGTTTCTTACTTACTATTTCAGATGATCAAGGTCAAACTACCGTGAAGTTCGGCGTGCTGTTCAGCGACGACCGCTGTGCCAACATCTTCGAGGCGCTGGTGGGCACCTTGAGAGCGGCCAAGAGGAAGAAGATCATCAGCTTCGAGGGCGAGCTGCTCCTGCAGGGCGTCCACGACCAGGTCGACGTCGTCCTGCTGCAAGAATGAGACGGAAATCTGGACCAGGCGCTTTTCTACCGCAACTGTGGGTCTCACTGAATCCTTCCAAATTCTGAGCTTCTTGTCCCTGAGCTTCTGTTTCCAGTCATCCTCCTCCATGTATACGGCTCAATATTTGAAACCCAAAACCCACAGATTGCACCTCACAGTATAACATGTTGAGCAGAGCCAGCTGCCAGGTCGGCTTCAGATTGATTTGTGCCAGTTTTGAGAATATTTTAGGGTTTTCATGGGCTGGCAAACGGCATCATTCAAAGTTTAAAAATGACAAAGTAAAGTTTCTCTTTTTCAGGCGCTGCCTTCCTATCAACCACGGGTCTGTGATGTCACAAACGCACAAATTGGGAGTGTTATAGCTTTTGTAACACATTAATTCAGGGTTTTCTGGTTCAACGAAATGCCTCTTGATTTTACCAGTATCGTGAAAATGGCAGGATACTGGTTAGTTTTAGCACTGCATTAGCAAAATCTCCTTTTCATCAGCCTCAAGTGGCAGTTTAACCAAGACCTAAACGATCGAAAATCATGTATTGTAATGATTGTTTTCACATATTAATCTAGTGCAGCTTTAATACAGCGCAAGTGTGAGTCCACCAACAGTGTCACCTAATGGCCGTTCCATTTATTGTTTACATGAGTCATTAATACTACCTCTTGTGGACTTTTTTAAAAAAGACTTGAAAGGACCAGTGCTGTTTGAAATTCAACAATTCCTTCACGGAAACTACAATGACAAGTGCAATTGCATTTTAAGAATGTTGCACCTATTTGTATCGACTGCAGCCGCCGAGAGTAGTTTTTATTCCATCTTTTTTATATGTGATCAACGATGAACTTCCTCTGCTCAACAAAACTCCTGAACTTGCCTTTCATAAGAAATAGTTGATTAGCAAATGCAGAAACCTTTTCTTTTTGTGCCTTTTTTTTGTGTTGCCGTTTCATTACAGGGTGATTGGTGCCAAATGCAAAAGATGATTTGTATTGATTCTCAGGACCAAATCAACATTACCAAAATATGTTAAGTAACACTTGCTATGGGTGGAATTAGGTTCCCTACTTGTAACATTATGTAGATTTATAGTTTTTATTCAGTACTGTAGGTCCGATGAAACTTGCAGATCAGACGTGACCAGTTTGCTCCGTTTCCTAACAGCTTAAATCCCCATCAATAAATATAATATCATTGCTTAGTATGGAGGCCCAAAGTAGTCAAAATTGTATGAATAAGACATTATGAAATGAGAAATTAATACCGATTGTTTATTCAAAAAAAATCTTCTCAAAATAAAATGTAGTATCCTTTTCATTTAATTCCAGCAGGTCTTTTTATTTCAAAATGTAATTTATTTTCAAAGTGACCATTTAATTTTGTAATGCTGCTTTTCATTTAATGCATTACTTGCCTCATATCACTCAAGAGAATAAATGAAAAAAAAACAACTGCTGAAATCAAATGGAAAAGATCATTTTTATGGTGCAACAGATTTCATATAGGGAGTTAAAAAAATGTTTATTTTACAGGTAAATTTGTATATTATCTGTATTTACTCTTAAATCAAATTTTGACCACTTGGGCTTCCATAGACTTGTTAATTATTTACATGCACATGAAAGACCAGCAATTTAACAGATTTTTGCTTGAATGTAACATCTACTTGGCAGCTGTTGTTCCCACATGAATAATATCAAACATCTTCCTTCATGTTCACACATCAGATTCATATCTTCCTGTGATAATGGATCCACGCCTGGTCTGCAGGTTTCCTGAGGCTCGTCTCATGTTCACTGCTGTTGTATTAGCCAAACTCTTTGTGTTTCAGGTGTTGGTTTGTTGATTGCGTTTGACTTGATCTATTTTTCTGATCAGTATAAGATGTCATTCACCTGCTTCATGGCAGTTCTCTTAAACTTTGTTGCATAGATGGACCAAAAAAAAAAACTGGTGAAATCAAGAGAAGGAGCTTGATTATATTCTGATTAGGAATGAAGATGAATATAGAAGAAAAGATCAGTCGTGTGTAATATAATCATGGGTTAGTAGAAGTTGTGGGGACATTGGAGAAAAGCCAGAGAGAGGAAGAAACCTGCTGCTTGTATCACTGTCATTTTGGATTTTCAAGATCAACCTGCTGTTGCTTCACTCGCTGTGTGGCGGTATTTAGTCAGAGGGGAAAGTTATGATCTGAGCTGTGCCAATAACTCGATCCATTTCTGTCAACTCATGGGTCGGGATGCCCGCGCAACGTGTTCAAGTGCGTCATTACTGTCTTTTGTATCGGCAATAACATATTCCTGAAAGAACAGAGGTGTCTGCTACAGTGGAATACAGATCAAAAGAATAAAATCTTTACACTTGAACCCTTCAGTCTCTTTCTTTCTCATGTTTCCTGATCTCAAAACGACCTGGAAATCACATTCTTTATACTCATGACTTCTTCTCATCTTCTGGCTGTGGAACTCCACTCTGCTGCTGCCTTCATGTGCTGTGGGAATATCTGAACATCCTGGAATTTTTTTTAAACTCAAGATGCCACCAAGAGCAAAGTCATAAATTAACAAGAAAGAAAACACAATATTAATTGAATAAATATTTTTTTTTCTGTTGTGGAAATAAGCAGCAAAGAGAACCAAATTTGCCAAAGGAGCAGTTTAACACTGGTGGATCTTGTATTATTTCCTCCATAAAATGACATGTAACCTAATATTACATCTCTTATAACATACCAACTTTATTCTCTTTAGGTAAAAAAACATTCTCGTGATATTACATCAGTACGCTTGTAAAAAAAAACAACTTGTAAAATAATCACTTTTTGCTCATAATTTTTCGCGGTTATCTATGTGAATAAACTCTTTTCCTCATAATAACATGAACCATAATATTCTGAATCGTAGAAACCTCAGAGAGACGCATGTGAGGGGTCCCGGGACGGACAGAAGAAGCTGTAACAGTATACATCAGCAAAATGACAGTATTTAAATGTAAACATTGATTAGAAGAAAGATATATTAAATATATACCACAGCCCTCCCCCTGTACTTTTTTGAAAATGTGAACTTATACACACACGGTGCAATAAACTGTACATACACACATACATGTACGTCCACTAACACACACTCCATCCAGTTAAAGTCCAAAAACCTTTGAATGTATATAGCCTTAGTTTTGTATAGTATTGCACTTGAATATTAATAGTAAGGTCTTTTTACCTTGCTTTTATTTTATTGTTATTATAAAACTTGAAACTTAAAATGTAAAACTTCTGCCGGTATTCGAAGTGCTAAAAATCTAAGCTTTCCCTCCGGTGCGTGAACGCAGCGTGAATCTTTTGACAGCCAATGGCGGGGGGGCGTTGCCTTGTGACGTCAGGGGGTGGAAGAAAACAGCAGAGCAGGAATCAAAACAAGAGACGGACACGCCCTCATCGAGACACAGACCCGGAGACAGACACAGACCCAGAGACAGAGACAGGGAGACAGACAGGGACACAGACAGGGAGACAGACAGACAGGCAGACAGACAGGCAGACAGGCACTGAGGCTACAGCCGCTTATCGCATCTCCTTCTGCCGCCACAGCTGCACAGGAAGCCGTAATGGAGTCCGGAGACATGTCCCGCCGCGGCCGCTCGTAGAGGTCGTGTCCCGCACCGTGTCCCGCCCGGAGACAAGCCCGGTGTCCCGCCCGGTGTCCCGCACGATGCCGAACCAGAAGAGCAGCAAGGGGAAGCGCAGCCGCCGCACCAACAGCAGCGGGGACGAGCAGGAGAATGGAGCCTGTGCGGCAGGAGGGGCGGCAGGAGCGGCAGGAGCGGCGGCGGCAGCGGCAGGGGCGGCGGCAGCGGCAGGAGCGGCGGCAGGGGCGGCTGCGGGAACCGGAGGAGCGGCGGCGGGAGCGGCAGGGGCTGCTGCCGCCCCCCGGAGCGGCCGGTCGAGCGGTAAGAACCAGAGGACTGGCTCCGGGGGGCGGTGGGAGGTTTTGGGGGGTTGCTGTTGCGTGGTGTCCGTGCACAAGACCTCTATGAGAAGTGTCGCTGTGTGTTATTACCGCTACCCCCCCACCCCTCCTCCTGCAGGCTGCACGGCTCCATCACGACCCAAGGCCTTGCACTCACTGGGCTCACTGGTTATTCGTGCGTGTGTCGTGCGTGTTTCCGTGAAAACCAGCAAGTAGCCGGGTCCCAGCACCAGACAGTGTACTGGTTCCCACCTTCAGGCGAGTCCCCGGGTAATGCGAGTGATTCGTGTTGTGCAGCAGCAGGTGGAGAAGTGAAAGTGACTTGTGTCCCTTCGGGTGAACACATGAAATATCACTGAATATGATCTGACGCTTCCCGAGGAGCTGGGAATCCTTAAATTGTGGGAAACTGTAATGGAGTTTGGTTCTTGAATCATAATAATAATAATAATAAAAACCCTGGTTATCAGCGTTTACATGCACGCTGAGGCTCGATGGCTGGAACGTGTAGTGTGCAGGCCTCAGCTCTTTCTGTTTCCTTATCCGCTCAGTGTTTGGTTGTGGCCTTCCTCCTCCTCTTCCTCCTCTTCCTCCTCCTCCTCCTCCTCCTCTAGGGTAGTACTGACACCTCACCGCTGGTCTGCGCACTCAAATTCAACTTCATCCCAAACAGACTTGAAATACAGAGAGAGAGTCTCCCTCTTTGCCTCCTCACCCTCTGATCGTTATTAAGAATACTTGTTTTTTTTTATACAGACTTCTACTTTGAAAACCCACCTCTCTTCTGATATCATAGACTTCATACAAAACAAACATAAAGAAAGCCAGTTTAGGATGTAATCTATGGATGTAGTGCAGTGTACAGGCCGTGTGTAGTTATTGTATATTAATATAATAAGACTGCTACAACTATAGGAGAAAGCAAAGTAAACACAAATCAGTGCACTGATCTTATTTGAATGTTGAAATCATAGAGATAATCATCACACTGTAGGTTAGCTAGCTAGTAGTTATAATAATAGTCATAATAATTAGATGTTAGACTATCAAGCAGTGCGGAAACAAGTCAATTCACTGGAGCTCAATTAAGCAAAAACTACTTCTCATACATTTTATATTAATTGCCTTGAATATTTGACTATTTACTGCTTCTTTTCATGTCTCACATTGTGCTAAAAAGAATGTTCCTCAAAATGATCATTTAATTCAAGCTCTTTTATGACGACATCTCAGTCTCTGGGAAGTCGTGACGAGCGTCTGATTTAAAGATAATCGGAGCGTAAACAATGTAAAAAGTCAATTTAAAACCGTCAGAGAACTTCTCCAACTTTCATTCATGATGAAGTTTGAATCCAGTGCAGCACTTTCTCAAGTTTCTCCCCCCCCCGCCCGCCTCCATTTGTATGAAAGCACCGAGAGTGCACAGGAAAAGGAAGAAGGAAACTACCCCCACAGAGTTTTATCATCAGCTTGTGTGCCCACATTAGCTTGATTCACATCCAGATTTGAGAGCTGGCAAGGCTTGAATAGAGAAGCTCACAGGCTTCCATGGCCGAGTTGAATTTCATAAATCGATGGCGACGAGGCAGAAGAAAGACGCCGGAGTCGCTCGCTTCGACTAATAATCTCATCGGGTGTGTTCATGATGAGAACGACGTGGATGATGTAACTTCTGATGGAGACACATTTTGGCTTCAAAGCTGCTTTACGACAATAATCCATTATTTGATTTGTCAGTTTATGGAAAATGTTGATTACGGATTAGTCTGTGCGTTGGTTTCACAGTCAACGGGTTCGTTTTCTGGAGAACCAGAAAAAGAACCCGTTGACTGTGAACTTCATGTTTTATTAGAAATAAAACATGAAGGATAATTTGAGATTTATTTTTTAAGTGTAAGTATAATGAAATAAAGAAAAGGAAATGTAAATTGGATGAAGAAATCTCATTTAGGTTGGATTTTTAAGAAGAACATTTTTAACAGATTTAACACATAATAGAGTAACATAAACCTGAGAATAATTATATAAATAAGAGTTACCTAGGGCTTCAATCAAATTGAGAAAAATAAACAAATGTGTACTACTAGAGTCCAGTTGGCTGCAAGGTCATGACCCAAAATGTTAAATTCATTTGGGAATATTGGCATTTTTGTTCAGAAAAAGGAGTTGGGCAACCTGCTCAGATGTTAAAGTGCTCCTCTGGGCCGTTACTATATCTCCTACAGTTTATCATTATTTGATTTGTCAGTTTATGTAAAATGTTGATTACGGATTAGTCTGTGCGTTAGTTTCACAGTCAACGGGTTCGTTTTCTGGGTCACGAAATATCAATAATGTGCGAAAAGTAGAAAAAGGAATCACACTCACACAACTCGCTCAATTCCAAAGTCAAATATTGAAAAAACCTGTGTCTAAACTCTAAATTCTCTCATGTAACCAACAGAGCAGGGTAGTATGCATCACATTTCAATTGCAGGCATAATCACAGTTAATGTGTTGAGAAAAAAAAAATTAAATAAATAATAATAACATGATTTTTCAAATTTATAAAATTGCAAATCTGTGGATATTGGAATTGCCACATCATACAGCTAGTAACTTGTCTCTTGTCTCAAATAGGGACGGGAATCGGCAGGGACCTCCCGATCCGATACTATCACGATACTTAGGTGGCGATACGATATGTATTGCGATTTTGTAAGTATTGCGATTCGATATTACGATTTCCTGGGATTTCTTTTGGTTATTTTTTTTTTTTTTTAAATACTGGAACATGGAAAAATGTTAAATCATTCCTTCAAATACAACACAGTCAAATTCACTTAGAGCTTTACCAGTTTTATTTCAAATATTAACATTAACTTAATGACTGCCGGGCAGCCAATAGAGAAAATAAATAAAAATGTGCCCTATTATTGTATAGCCCCTGTCAACTGCACACAAACTGAGAGATTAAGAAATGTATGCTACTTAGGATACTTTTAAACAATAAATAAAAGGTAAATTAAATAGAATGAATAAAAGTTTACTTAAAATATAAACTTTGAAATAAACAAGAAGTAGACTATTGTTGTTTGGATGTAGCCGATACAAAGCTAGTGCTTGGGTATGTTTAGATTCTTGTGCAAAAAGAAGAGCTGGTCAACATGCTCTGGGTTGATGTTGCTCCCCCCCATATATCCCCCCCGTATAAACCAATAAATATGTTTAAAAAAAAAAAAAAATTGATTTGGGAGGCAGCATATCGATTTAAAATCGTCATTCACAAGAATCGCGATTTGTAACTGAATCGATTTTTTCCCCCATCCCTATAAAGTACACACACAATAGAAAGCAGTTTGCAACGAGTCGCAGTTTGCCCCCTTTTGGTGCATAAATTTGCCTGATTAAATTTATTCCACTTTGATTCTGCACAAACATTTGCTGGATTCACTTCAAAACTTAGCTTTTACACATTTTTGATGAACCGATTGCTCAGAAAAAGAATTATTATTTTCTGTTCTGGAAATAACCAGCAAATGGAACCAAATGTGCCAATGGAGTATTGTCTTCACATGATGTGCCTCATTTCACATTTTCACAGGTTTTTAAGGTACAACTTTGTTTCTCGTGATATTACAACTTCATGATTGTCGACCAATAACTTTATGCTCGTAATTTACGTGGTTAACCTTGTGAAGCAACTCTTTTCCTCATAATAACATGACCTGGCTGTCTTATTATGAATCCTAGAAACCTCGGAGAGAGAGAGACAGGTGAGGGATCCCTCTCCTAGGATGGAAAGAAGAAGCTGTAGCTGCAAAATAACAGTATTTACATCATTGATTAGAAGAAAGAAATATTAAATATGTATTGTACTTGTACTAATATCATCTATCATACTAACTGTAACGGCCCCCCGCTTCTCCACACAAACGCTGAGTCTCTTGAACTGATGTTACACGGCTCTTTATTCTCACATCTGGTTTGCCGTAGTGACACCGTAAAACTGTAATGACAGTTACAAGTTACAAAGATTTGAATCATTAAAACCAAACACGAACGTTAAAATACAATGAACAAACAAATCGCCACGTGAGACACATCTGACTCGTTAACGTGACAGCGACTCCCTTCCGCACTACCCGCAGCAAAGTAAATGGGACCAGCTTCCTTACCTCGTTCCGCTTGGCGAGGGGTGTTAAGCTAAAGTTGTTTGGATGGTTCTGTCCGAGAAATGCCGCAAAGCTGGCGTCCGGTTTGGTTTCCTATCTGTGCCGGGCTGACGGCAGGTATTTTATTGCACTGGGGCGGAAACGAGGGATCAGGTGTGTCGAATATAACCGTCCGCTCCTTTGCTGCAGGTAACTATGCAAGGGGAGTCGCTACGTGTAAAAGACAACGAAAATAACCCAAACCTTAGTTGAACATAAGAACAATATATAGCCCAACCCTAAAATAAAAGAATAAAACAGTCTGCATAAACTGGCCGGTTTTGCTGACAGTTACACCAACCCTAACCCTAAGGCTCTTTTTATGGAAACTTTCAGGAGAATCACATTAAACTACTCCTCCTCCCTCCTCTTGTTCCCTCAGAGTGCCAGTGTGCCACGCCCCTGGGCTGCAGCCGCGGCCGGCCCATCGACCTGGAGAAGGACGACTACCAGCGCGTGCTCTGCAACAACGAGCTCTGCCCGTTCGGCAACTGGATGCACCTGCAGTGCTTCTACGAGTGGGAGAGCTCCATCCTCGTCCAGTTCAACTGCATCGGCCGCGCCCGCTCCTGGAACGAGAAGCAGTGCCGGCAGAACATGTGGACCAAGAAGGGCTACGACCTGGCCTTCAGGTTCTGCTCCTGCCGCTGCGGCCAGGGTCACCTGAAGAAAGACACCGACTGGTACCAGGTGAAGCGCACGCCGGACGAGCGCAAGAAGAAGCCGTCGGAGAGGAGCGCCGGCAGGACGGGGGCCGGCGGGGGGGCGGTGGGGTCCGGGGACGGCCCCTTTGAGGAGCCTAAGAAGAGTAAGACCCCCGGAGCAGCAGGAGGAGCAGGTAAACTGTCCCACCGGGCCTCCAGTCAGGATTTACCTCGCAGACAATCAGTGGACCGACAGAACTCCTCGGAGAGAGGAGCAGGAGGAGGAGGAGGAGGAGGAGCCTATCCTCTGGGCCTCCCTCAGAAGTCTCCATGTGACTCTCCGGGACAATCTCCTCCCACCGGCTTCTCCCTCTCCCCCACTGCTGCTCCCGGGTCGGGGGGGGCCGGCCTGAGGGGTTCCCGTCAGCTGGGGGAGTTCCTCAAGTCGGCCGTCCACATGGACCCGCAGAGGAAGCACCTCCTGGTCGGGGGGGCCCTCAGCAGGGCCTCCGGAGCCGGGGGTCCTCACCTGGACCCCGGCTCCGCCCTCCCCCTGCCGCTGTCCTTCGCCCTGCCGCTGCACCACCGCCTCGCCTCGGGCGGCGGGGGGGGGGACGGCGCCCACTCTCACCCGGTGCAGTTCCTGAGGAGGCTGGACCTCTCGGAGCTGCTGACCCACGTCCCCCGGCACAAGCTCAACACCTACCACGTCCGCATGGAGGACGACGCCCAGGCCGGCCAGGGGGAGGAGCTACGCAGGTAGAGCTCCAGGGACAGTGGTTTTCTAATGACTGTAGGGGTGGGAATTGGCAAAAATGTGACGATTCAATAGTATTGCGATTCTGCGATATATTGCGATACTGCAAGTATTGCGATTCGATTCTGCGATATATTGTGATTCATGTCCCCCAAATTATTCAAAGGCTTTACAAAAAATGAGGAAAATAAGACTGTTCAACTCACTTCAAATGTCACATTTAATTCTGTGAACAACATTGTCTTCTACACATTAACTGAAGTGCAAATACTTTGTCCTGCAACATTCAGGACACAGGACCTTTGTAATTATTTTCTGAATAGGAGACCTCTCACATGAACACTGAGCTCCCAGCACATAACTTACAATTATTTAAATACAATACAGTAACATCAAGCAGACATAATAGAGTAACTTAAACCTGAGAATAATCATATAGATAAGATAGATAGATAGATAGATTACTTTATCCATCCCAGAAGGGAAATTAAGTCGTCATAGCAGCCGGTATATTTCAATACAATAAAATACAATACAATAGAATAAAATAAAAAATATTGAGGTAGAAAGAATAAATAACATAAACACAAGATAAATAGGTAGATAAGGTGCAGTGGCAAGATGATGGTATGATGGTAACCTAGAGCTTCAATCAAATTGAGAAAAATAAACAAATGTGTACTACTAGAGTCCAGTCCAGTTGGCTGCAAGCTCATGACCCAAAATGTTAAATTCATTTGGGAATATTGGCATTTTTGTTCAGAAAAAGGAGTTGGTCAACATGCTCAGATGTTAAAGTTCCTCTGGGTCGTTACTATATCTCCTGCAGTGGAGAACATCCTTTCCACATACACACTAGGTATCTTTTAAACTCTGAAACTCTCCTCGTCATGCTTTGCCAGCCAGGGGCTGTTACATATATAATTGTAAATAAAGTATTTAAAAAAAAAAAAAAATATTGCAATACTTTGTGCTACAGTATCGATATAATCGCGGGCGCAAAATATCGCGATACTGAACAGAATCGATTTTTTCCCCCACCACTAAATGACTGATTAACTAATTTAATTTTATATGATTGTGAGTTTTTTAAAGGTTAAATCTAGATTGTGGTTCACGTGTGATCAGTGATTTGATAAATTCACGTTTCAGATCGTAGGAAAAAGCCAAATGTAAGTTTTTATGAATTTCAGTCTTTGTTCATCTGCTGAGCGGTTTTATTAAGGTTCAGCAGATTATTGAAACTTTGAGCAAAACAAAGCAACATTCATGTCTGAGTTGAGAGGTTTTAATCTGTGACTAATATCGACATCTGATAATCGTCTGTGTCACAGGTGGAAGAAAAGTAAAGATCAGAAGGAACTGACTCCTCAGATTTAAAGACGAGCTAAATCCAGACCAGTGAGAAAAGGATGATTCTAGAGAAGCAGACGTGATGAAGGTGTTGTTCATGATTTCTAAGCGTGTCCCTGTGGTCTGTCCTGTAGGTTCATCCTGTCGGCCCTCAGTGCGAGCCAGAGGAACGTGGTGAACTGTGCGCTGTGCCACCGGGCGCTGCCGGTGTTCGAGCAGTTCCCCCTGGTGGACGGGACGCTGTTCCTCAGCCCCTCGCGCCACGACGAGATCGAGTACGACGTCCCCTGTCACCTCCAAGGTCAGAGCTGGGCTTCAGGATCAGGGCACGAGACCTGAGATTAGGTTTCTCAGTATAGTTAGAAGACAGTAGAATAAGTGTTTATGTGTGATATTTTCTAAATGTTCGTCCTTGACCTGGGTCCTGTTCTACGAAGCTGGTTCAACCTCCTCTTGACTGAACTCGGGGTTAAACCCTGGTTCAGTGACTCAGTGTTAAACTGTTCTACAAAGCTGGTTAAGAAGTTGGTCCTCTTAAGTCCGTTTCCATAGCAACCAAGCAAAATAGCAGTGTTTCACAGAGGAAGGCTGCACGTTGATTCTGATCGGATTCGAGGAGATTAAACACAGTCAGATGTGAAACTGTTACAGCGAACGTCAGGTGGTTTATTAAAACACAATACTGACCGAGTACATTCATAGGAGACGTGGTTTTCACTGGCACGTGTTGTCTCGACTTTATTTGTAACATGATTGACATTTAATGAATGTTAGTTATGTGAAAACACTGAGGAAACTGGAGTTATGGTCTAACCCTGAAATTGACTCGTTCCTCACTGAACTTTGAGCAGCAACCACGATGGAAAATTCATCTGCAGAAAATCAGGATCAAATATTGAAACATTCTGTCAAAAAATCAGTATGAAAACCTCTCAGTTTTTCTAAATTGCTAAAACACCATAATAAAACGGGATCCACTTGATCTTCATCATCTTCATCACAGCAGAATCTTTCTCTCAACTTTTTTATTGGATTCACACAATTTTACATTTACACAGTTTTCAGTAGAACAGGCCGAAGATGGAATTTAACAAGAATTTAACCAATAATTTCACTAATATTGTAATGGTTTACATGTTTTGTATTGTTCCTATATTGTGAAGATTATACAAAAATAACATGATGGCTTCACACTAAACTGAGTGGAGAGATGAAATATGGGTCAGGGAGTAAATCCAGATCCGGGGACAGGCCCATGAATTATTCATCACTTTCTTGTTGTTGGGAGTTTTTCAACATTTTTTACACATTTTCCAGGGAACAAATTATTTATCTTGATGAAAAGAAGCTGATTATTTGTGAGTGTGTGTAACTCGGTGCAGCCTGGTTTACTCTAGGTGACCACTGAGTGGCATCGTAGCTCAGGAAATGAAATCACATCAGCAGAGAACTGTGGCATCATGCTAATCTAAAAACACATGTTCCTCTTTCACACACCGTTGCATTCCTCATTGTCTTTTCTTGTGTTTCTCACAGGCAGGTTAATGCACCTGTACGCCATCTGCGTGGACTGTCTAGAAGGCGTCCACAAGATCGTCTGCATCAAATGCAAGTCACGCTGGGACGGCAGCTGGCATCAGCTGGGCACCATGTACACCTACGACATCCTGGCTGCTTCCCCGTGCTGCCAGGTAGGAACTCTCCTCTCTGCCAGCTGATGTATCGGCCGCAGTACTGACACAAACATGTATAGTATGTAGGGTTGCAAAGGGGCGGAAAGTTTATTATATTTGTATATTTCCGGAAACTTTCCATGGGAAGTTTAGCTCTGGAATTTTGAAGAAAAAAAAAACTACGAAATTTAACGCTGAGCAAGAAAAACATCATTCAAAACTCTATTTTAAAGATGTATGGAATGCAGCACACGCTGCACGTTGAGTTTCAACCCTCCACTGAGCATTCTTCCATCACATGCAGAGATAACTCCCAGCATCCTTCACTCTACAGCAGGGCTATTGAGGCCTGCTGTAGTGTGCAGGACTAGTCAGGTAAGTTTCAATGATATTACTGGGAAAATATATTAGCATGCTGATTGAGGATTGTTCATCTGTTCATCTAGCCTATTTCCATTCATTTATCCATCAATTGTAAAATATTTTTACAGACAATTCCAATTGTTTGGCTAACTATTTATATCTCTGGCATTGCATTAGTGTTTTTTTACAAACTTTTTTCTCATCTTATTCTACAGAACAATGCCACGTGCACTATCTCATGTGTGGAGACATTTCACCCCATCCAATGTAGAAGGAAAGGCTGTGTACATTTGCAAATACTGTGCAAAGACCTATGTTAAGAATGACACAACGATGCAGAAGCATAAAGTCAAGTGCCCAAAGTTTCCTCAGGGCTCAAATCAGCCTATGACAAAACAAAATGTTTATATTTATGTCTGTATATGACAAGGTAAATACAGTTAGTATAAATTACGGTATATTCCCGTTAATTCCAGTTAATTCCCGTTAATTCCCATGGAAAGTTTCCAACTTATATTCCCGGAATTTTGCAACCCTAATAGTATGAGATTTTTTCAGACTAAAATCTAGAACCCAAGGCCTGCTTCTTCCTAATCTTGGAAAGCTATCTGTGTTGTTAGTTTCTCACACATGCAGTTTAACCAACCAGCGTCCCCTCTCCTCCCTTTGCGTCCTCAGGCTCGACTGAACTGTAAGCACTGCGGGAAGCCGGTGGTGGACGTGCGGGTCGGGATGCAGTATTTCTCCGAGTACAGTAACGTCCAGCAGTGCCCTCACTGCGGCAACCTGGACTATCACTTTGTCAAACCCTTCTCCTCCTACAAAGTTCTCGAGGCTTATTGACAAATGTTGTGTGTGCATGCTCGTACGGCTGCTCCAGTTCTCGTTGGTTTTTTTCTAACACAATCTAGGAAAGATTTTATTTTTTTGGGCCTTATGGTGGTTTTATGTGTTCTAAGTTCACGCTTTTATTTTTTATGTATAAGAAAAGAGAATGATTCTAGTTTAAAAAAAATAAATAAATCAAAGTTCCGGGACAGGATCTCTGCTGTTGGAGAACGGTGTCGACAATGTGGCATTGACGCTTTTAAGTCAAGCAAACACATTTTACTGTGACAAGTGAATGTATCTGTGCGCCAAAATTTACTTTTATTTTTTAACAAAAAGAAATAAAGATGAATCTTGAATGAAGCAGAGAAAGATGAGCACGAGTGTTGGTTTGAAATGTTCCTCACGTCGAGACACGTTTTCCCTTCGATGAAACGGGACAAAAGTTCGATTCCCGTCAGGTCACGGCTGTGTCGAGCCGTCAGTCGCCTCCTCGCTGCTAGCGGACGCTTGGCTCCGGGCGACCTTTGACCCGGAGTCGTCCGACCGCGGCGCCGCAGACTTCTTTCCTTTCTGTGCGATCTCCTTGGCCGAGGCCGGACGCAGGATGCACGTGGCTCCTCGGCCGTCACGTATCACCGTCGGCTTGGAAACGAATCCCACCATCACCTCCAGCTGCTCCACCATCTGCTCCAGCGCTGTGTCCTGTGGAAAGAAGATTTCCCCGAGTAAGATGCCGATACTTGAAAATAACAGAAAAGATCCTGCCAGAGATCCGTGTTTCCTTCAAAGCTTTATTGATAATCTGTCATTTGCAACCAAGATATGGAACCTCAATTGAAAGGGTTGGATTAAACAGATTAATAAACATGACAACATTTCTAAATTACCTCAAACGTATCTTAAAATCCACGTTCTACTTTACAGAGTCTAAAAATACTTTTCTTTAGTTTGAGCTGTTTATTTTAAAAGGTTAGATTGGACAGATGAAAAACTAACCTGCATGACCCTCAAACACATCTTAGGTTTGTCGCTTCTTTGGTAGACGAACACTAACATGACAATTAATCTGTGATAACCTGTCTCATCAAAAAGTCCTTATATGGTGAATCGAGTGAAATCGTGTGAAAATCCCTGGAGCTTGAGCTGTTTTGGCTTTAAGGTTCTTTCAAGATGATTTCCTGTCATCATCGTTCATGAAGATCAGGAACTGATTAGTTATGTATCTTGTATCCATACGAGTTAATAGCATTATTTGCTGTTTATGCTTCGTAATTTGGAGTGTATGGAAACCCTGATGGCCGACCACAAACTATACAGTACGTCAGTCGTCTCCTCTCACATCCTGTCGTCTCTTCCTGTCGTAAAGAAAAGCCTAAAAAACGACAGAACTTGAAGAAGTTTGGAACAAAAGTGTGTTGGTCCTCACCAGGTTGCCGGGGGGGGCTCCGCGTGCCGAGCGCAGAGTGATCCTCACGTGGTGCTTCTTCTCCAGCCAGCTGTCCACCTGCTTCAGCTTGGTGCTGAGGTCATGAGGTGCGATGCCAGATGTGAAGCTGAGCTCCTTCACCTGCACAGACGCTGCAGAGGAAACAGTCGGTCACATGTTCCACCGCGTGTCACAGATTCACATGAAAAGGACTTTCCAGTAAGTGATTGTTACGTTTAAAGTAGAAGGACGAGTGAGCAGAGCTGAAACAACGGGAAATTACATTATAAACATTTGAAGATGTCGAATTTGACTATTGAGAATATGTTGCTGACATTTAGCAAATAACTACACAATTAATTAGAGAGAATAAGACAGTAGAATAGGTTTTTATGTGTAATATTTTCTAAATGTTCGTCCTTGACCTGGATCCTGTTCTACGAAGCTGGTTCAACTTCCTCTTGACTTAAGTCATCCTGACTTTTAGACTTGGTCATAGTTGAAGCTCCAAACACACTGGATCTGACATTTCCCATCATGCAACTCTTAGTTCATTTCAAAACAGCAGTTCTACCTGCTGGTTTTTAAATCAAAATGCTTCACTTGTACTTCACCCTGAGAGGTGAATAAAAAAAAAAACGTGTCTTAAATTAGTAGGGACGGAATCGGCAGGGACCTCCCGATACGATACTATCACGATACTTAGGTGGTGATACGATATGTATTGCGATTCTGTAAGTTGCGATTCGATATTGCGATTTCCTGGGATTTCTTTTGGTTATTTTTTTTTTTCGAAATACTGGACCATGGAAAAATGTTGAATCATTCCTTCAAATACAACACAGTCAAATTCACTTAGAGCTTTACCAGTTTTATTTCAAATATTAACTTTAACTCAATGACTGCCGGGCAGCCAATAGAGAAAATAAATAAAAATGTGCCCTATTATTGTATAGCCCCTGTCAACTGCACACAAACTGACAGATTAAGAAATGTATGCCACTTAGGCTACTTTTAAACAATAAATAAAAGGTAAATTAAATAGAATGAATAAAAGTTTACTTAAAATATAAACTTTGAAATAAACAAGAAGTAGGCTATTGTTGTTTGCATGTAGCCGATGCAAAGCTAGTGCTTGGGTATGTTTAGATTCTTGTGCAAAAACAAGAGCTGGTCAACATGCTCTGGGGTGATGTTGCTCCCCCCATATATCCCCCCCCGTATGAACCAATAAATATGTTTTAAAAATCGATTTGGGAGGCAGCATGGCGATTTAAAATCGTCATTCACAAGAATCGCGATTTGAAACTGAATCGATTTTTTCCCCCATCCCTATAAATTAGATGCCTGCATCTCTGAAACTCCAAATCCCAGATGTGTACCGAAGTCTTTCTGTTGTCTCTAATCTGACAGCAGATTCTTTTAAAGAGTTGTCAAAGCTGCTCCAGACCGACACAGGAAACTGAACAACTGTCTTCACGGGCTGAGGACGCACTCAGCTGTGAAACCTCTCTCTCAGGACACCACACACCTGGTTTCGCTTTTTGTTTCTCCCTCAGTCTCAGCTGCTCTTGGTGGATTTGCTTGCCGCTCATCAGCTGGTAGAGGGGCGGCTCTTTGTTGTCATCGAGCAGCACCAGTTTCAGACCCTGCTCGTCCATGACCCTGATGGCATCTGCTCGGTGCATCCGGCCCATGTCCTCGCCCGTCTCGCTCATCACCTGGATCTGCTTCTGCGGGATCTTACGGCCGCTGCTGCTGATCGTGGTGTGGGATCTGGGATCCGGCTTCTTCTTCTTCGTCTGTGCAGGAGTCTTTTCTGCATCGTCGGCCGCTGTGGAGAACGGCGAGCAGCTCCAGGAGACCAGGTTTGATCGGTCGCCGCAGGTGAGGAACCGCGATGCTGCGCTCCGGGAGCCAGGAGGGACGCCACACACGGCTCGGACGCCGTGGTTCAACACCCACCGCACGCAACCTGCAGACATGGCCTGGAGAGAAGGAGAGGCGGTCAGATGTGTAGCACGAATACACAAAGGCTATTTAATGGCTTCCCACGAAACTTGGTGGAAGGATGCGGTTTGGGTTTGGAGAGAACCTGTTACAGTTTGGTGGCCTTTTTCAAGATTTTCATAAATTCTGATCAGAGAATAACTAATGGATCTTGATTTTGAACCATCAGGCACATTCAGGGGACGGATGGTTCTGGAAGAGGTGAATTTAAAAGTGGTTTCAGGAGGAGAATGAAAAAAAGCCTCTGGTTTTAATCCCAGAAAATAGGTTTAGTTTTTTACTGATTGTGTCAGTTTGCACACGCCCACCACACCAGCCCCCATTCACAGAGTAGCCAATTAAAGATCATTTAACTTATCTGTCAATACACACACACACATACACACACGTTAGACACATTGTTTTTTCACGTCTTCTGGCTCAACTCTATCATTCGGTTAACACCAAACTCACTTCATTCTTTTAACAGGTGGGTAAAGGTGAGTACATGTGTGTAAAGGTGTGTACATGTGTGTGTAAAGGTGTGTAGATGTGTTTTTAAAGGTGTGTATATGTGTGTGTATATGTGTGTACATGCGAGTAAAGGTGTGTACATGTGTGTAAAGGTGTGTACATGTATGTAAAGGTGTGTACATGTGTGTGTAAAGGTGTGTATGTGTGTGTACAGGTGTGTATATGTGTGTACATACGTGTAAAGGTGTGTACATGTGCTTAAAGGTGTGTACATGTATGTAAAGGTGTGTACATGTGTGTGTAAAGGTGTGTACATGTGCTTAAAGGTGTGTACATGTATGTAAAGGTGTGTACATGTATGTAAAGGTGTGTACATGTGTGTGTAAAGGTGTGTATATGTGTGTACATGTGTGTAAAGGTGTGTACATGTATGTAAAGGTGTGTACATGTGTGTGTAAAGGTGTGTATGTGTGTGTACAGGTGTGTATATGTGTGTACATGCGTGTAAAGGTGTGTACATGTGCTTAAAGGTGTGTACATGTATGTAAAGGTGTGTACATGTGTGTGTAAAGGTGTGTATATGTGTGTACATGTGTGTAAAGGTGTGTACATTTATGTAAAGGTGTGTACATGTGTTTTTAAAGCTGTGTATATGTGTGTGTACAGGTGTGTATATGTGTGTACATGTATGTAAAGGTGTGTACATGTGTGTGTAAAGGTGTGTATATGTGTGTGTACAGGTGTGTATATGTGTGTGTACAGGTGTGTATATGTGTGTACATGCGTGTAAAGGTGTGTACATGTGTGTAAAGGTGTGTACATGTATGTAAAGGTGTGTACATGTGTTTTTAAAGCTGTGTATATGTGTGTACAGGTGTGTATATGTGTGTACATGTGTGTAAAGGTGTTTACATGTGTGTAAAGGTGTGTAGATGTGTGTACAGACGTGTGATTGTACTCTAACACAACCTCGGTTACGAATATTACTGCAAAACGCCAAAAAATTATATAATATAATATAATATAAATAAACGCAAATCACGTGGGTCATTAAACGCACGCTGGTTTTCAATAGTGTGTTTTTTTACTCACTTCGCGTCAATGTCGTTCACTCATGGCTACTTCCGCTGTGTTCTTCTTCTCTGAATCAAAACCAACACACAAGCAAGAGAAACCCCAGGATCGCCCCCTGTGGACAAAGCTGGAAACGCAGGCTCACTTGGTGATTTCTGACGCTGCAGCTCACAGTTATTATTTATTTGTTTATTTATTTATGAGAGGTGGAAAACAGAGACAGGTCACATGTGGAGAACACAACATTAAGAATAAGGAAAACACAAAAAAATCCTCAGACCAGAATCTTTTCAGGTTCTACTGGGATACACGTTCTATATTATATGGTTTTAATATGAATCCGTGCCATTGTCGTGCTGCTTACTACATTACATTGTTACATTACATTTCATTTAGCTGACGCTTTTATCCAAAGCGACTTACAGTAAGTGCATCAACCCCGAGGGCACAAACCAACAACAACAAGAATCAAGATACAGTACAATTTATCAAAAATAAAGCAAAACTACAAAGTGCTATAAATAAGTGATATTTAAGTGCCACTAAATTGTTAGTTTCAAAATGTACTAACTTGCAGATCAAGGATTTCTCCAGGTCAGGGGCCATGGAGGGGCCACAGTTTACACAGAGGGAACGAATATATGATCACGCCACTCGTGATTCAGTGACACACACGTTCAAGTTGTTCCTTGTTTGCCTTTAGGCCATTTCCTAGGACCTCGCGGTTGGGAATTTTACGACCCCAGAGTTAGAAGTCATAACTGGAGCTCGGCCTAAAGTCGGAATTTCAAGGTCGGAGGAACTGAAAAAAAATGGCCCCTCTGTAGATCAACAGCAGTGGAAGCTGTGGTTTTTACTGTTTATTAGCACTTGTGTTGTTTTCAGGAGCTGTCATGTCGTCCATCTCTACATACAGTCTGTGATACTTGTACATACATGCATGCACATACACTTAACATGTAGTCGTGACTGCATCCTGCACACACACACACATACACACACACACACACACACACACACACACACACACACACACACACACACACACACACACACACACACACACACACACACACACACACACTTTCAACAATTCCAGCTCCACTGTTGCTGCTGATAAAAATGTTGATTTCCTCTTTCTCTCTCACACTCTATGCTATAAATACTCCAGCAGCTCGATCTTATCAGTGCACATTTCCCTGCTTCAGCTGCAAAACTCTTGTAACAACGTGGAGTTCTTGATTATTTGCCATTGACTTTACACACAATAACTCACTGACGATGATGAGAAATTTGATTCCCGATGAAGTTTTTTGTGCGTTATTTAGTCAAGTAATAAGATATTTATCTCAATAGTGCTATTTACCTATACAAGCATCTTCCTTGTGTACTGTTACACCTCCCGTGCATGTTCATCCAAGCGCCATGTTATTTAACTAATTTTGCATAGGACAGGGGCATCAGCATGAACCTTCCCACTAATCTACCAGGAAAAAAGTGAATTTGCAAGACAAATGTTTTGCACAGGGCGGCTGAAAGAAGTCAGCTCGGCAAAGCAAAGTCAGCAAACTGACGTAGTGCTGCTGCTCATGTTCAGAGGTTGGAGGTGACTTCAAGCAGAGAGGAGGTAAGAGCTGAAATACTTAGTGCATGTTTGTCTGATGAGACCTGATAGAAAATACACACTGAATTAATATTTGTTTTTCATTTTATTGTAGCAGTGAATGGACCACACATCTTAATGCCTTCAGAAGAACATGACGCCAAAGTGCTGGATAACGTGGGTTTTGCTCTCAGGCCTTCTGGGGAATTCAGTTGCTTGTAAGTAGAATAAATTTTCACTTTTGAGAATCTAAATTGAAAGTCTTCGGCACAACTATGATTCCTTATCGTTACTGTTCATTCTGTAGAATAAGTTATATGTACGATAAGAAACTTATATGTCTGTAAAAGGCTGTTAGCGATCTATTTTATCATCCAGGCTCTAGTTAAATTAATGTGTAAACCTATAATTTTGAGAAATGTAAATTTTTCTGTTTTGATTCTGTTGTTATAGCCGGAGGAAAACCGAAGGTTTACAATAACCTGAAAGAAAGTTTGGAGAATAATGGGAAAATAATTTTTTTTGCTGACACCTTCAACCATTTCACCCATGCAACAAACCCCCACAAGCACAGTAAAGTAGATTGTACGACTGGAATGCTCAGAAGTAAGTCAAAAATGCAACAGTCATTTTCACTATAGGAATTGTTGATTCATGACAAACTATAATGTGCATATGGTTTGATGAATTTTAGACCGATCAACGTCTGAAAAAGAAACCACGAATCCGTTGGATGATAAGGGTGAGAATTTTGTAAAGATATTGTGAAAAAGTATGTAAGAGATGTAAGATTGATTATATGCAGCAGTATATTATGGTCATACGCTTGTTTAGTAATAATAATAATTTAAAAAAAACTCTACTTCACAGCTTGCCTCGTATTTATAAAAGAACTGGCTACTTTGGACAGTAAGTACAGACTTTTCAATTAAATTTTTATTGGCATCACAACGTGCATCATCTCAGGGCAATTAGTCAGGTGGAGACCTTACAGTATTATTAATAGAGAGGGGAGAAATGAGTGGGGAAGAGGGGTGGTAAGAGAGAGAGAGAGACCAGGAACAGTTGTGTGATCGCCATGTTTAGTATGGTAGTGTTGTATCTGGATTCCGCAGCCCTAGAGTCAGGGAGAGGAGAGAGAGAGAGAGAGAGAGAGAGAGAGAGAGAGAGAGAGAGAGAGAGAGAGAGAGAGAGAGAGAGAGAGAGAGAGAGAGAGAGAGACCCTGAACATACCTGAGAGCTTCCTTCTCAGAGGGGATTTATTGATTTTGTTTTATTTATTCACTTGTCAAGTTCATGAGTATGATCGTTTTATTTTGGTTTGTCTGGCCCGTGTGTTTCGGTCTTCAGGCCTTTATTGTGATGAATTATATGTTCATCTGTGTGTTTATTATATTTGTAAATGTTACCACCTATTGTTTACCAGGTGTATTTCTTTATAATAGGGGTCAGGCCTGGTTAGAGACTGCCTGTGAATTTGAAATTTAAAGCATAACCTTCAGCCATATTAAGCTGTATTTGTTATTTTAATTACCAGAAATCTCGAAAAATCTTTTTTGGCCTCGAATGGTGAAACAAGGTTCATCTCATCTGCTAATCCTGTCGAAGTGGTACACTGAAAATATTGATACGGTGTATGTCGTGAGTGGGAAGAACTGCTGCTCAGCACACTGCAACTTCACAGGTGATGGAACAAGTGCAGTTGACATTTATTTTTTCATGATTTACAAATTTAGATGGTGGTGAGCTTGTGATGTGATGAGAGGTAAAAACCGATGATATATTTTTTGTTTATTTTTTTTCATAATTCAGCCACCAACACCGCCGCCAAAAAAGGTAAGTTCATATCACCAACAGTCCAGGCCGGAATGGAAAAACTGAAATGACAATGAGGTCGAATTAGAAATTTGGGACTCACCTCACCCTCCCATTCCAAACATGAAAGAGAACCAGTGGCAGCCTCCAGTCGTCATAAAACCTCAAAAGGCGTTTAGTTTGTCCAGTCTGGGCAATTGTTAAAACATGGCGGCCTCCGTAGAGTGAACCCGCTCCTGTTGTAAATATAAACTATTTAAATATAAAGGGCTCATCTAGGGTAAAGAAAACAACAATTGGTCAAATTTGGGTGAAACTTCACTAGGATTACTCTAAATTCAATTTCTGCCAATAGCCCCCCCTCACTCACCTCACTATCTACAGATTTAGATATGTGCGGGCTCGTGATGTGAATGAACTTTAAAGCTGATCCATATATATATATATACATATATTCTTTTGTTTTTTTTATAATCCAGGTTGTCAAAATAGTTCAAACAACAACCCAGACTACAACCCCCTCCATGACGAAGGTAAGCTCGTACGGCCGGGATGGAAAAACTGTAGGCACAATATAATGAATGTTCTTATTTGCAGTGGATTTAAAGTTTGGAATAAATCAAGTGTCTTTTGATGAAGTAATTAAATATTTATAAAGAAACTCGAATGATGAAATCAAAAATGAAATCCTCTCAGGTGTCTGTGAAGTGTCATGTCCCTTCAGTGTAGTTTTTTTAGTTTAGGTTTTATTCTGTGTGTTGTATTTCTTCATGATTGTGCATAGATGTTAAAAAATGTTTCTATTAAAAGGTTCTTGCAAGATTAGACGTGTCTGTGCCAAAACGCTATGTGAAAAACCTGAGTATGATGATAACACGTGCAAGGCAATTGGTGAGTTCCCTGAATAAAAACAATAATAAGAATAACAACAATGATATTCTTATTCTTATTCTTATTCTTATTCTTATTCTTATTCTTATTCTTATTCTTATTCTTATTCTTATTCTTATTCTTATTCTTATTCTTATTCTTATTCTTATTCTCATTCTTATTCGAGTGAGTGAGTAAGTGAGTGAGTGAGTAAGTCACTGAGAGAGTAATCAAGTGAGTGTGTGAGTGAGTGAGAGTGAGTGAGCGATCGAGTGAGTGAATGAGCGAGTGAGTGAGCGAGTAACGTAATTTTTTTGTCACATAAAAATAATCTTAGAGGAGTAAATGTCTGCAGATGTGCACAGGGCTTAATAACCACATGCTTCATCAGAGTTGACACTTATAACCAGATTTTCTTCTCTCACCTCCAGATATCAACGACAAGTACATTATCAACATAACAGCAACTATCAACACCTGTTACAACTGTAGACAACCTGCAAGAGAGCCCGACAGTAAAATCACATTGCCTCAAACACCTTTGGCTCCTGACCAAAAAATGGACCCAGCTGCAGCTAGGTAACGCCTGAATTTATTAACTGAAGAGTTTTTTCGGGAAAGATCCTTTTTCACCACCCAGGAGCTGTACAGATTAAAGAGTTCCATGATGTTTGACAGGAAACATGAATATTTGTTCTTCTGTAAACAGTAAAACCATGGTAACAACGGCCAACATAGCCTTCACCATGAACGAATCTTCAGCAGCCTTGTCTGGAGGAGAAGGAGTCCAGGGCGTCATCATGAAAATCACAGAGACTGAAGAAGTCTCCTTTGCTTATAGTTCTCCAAAGGACAACTTGAGTGTAAGTGCATCTCACCTTCATACACATGCAATCTGAGTCAAATAAAAGTGAGTTAAAGTAGTTTTGCACAAAGACTGGATGCACAAGAGAAACAGCCTTGACACAAAAACATATTAATATAACTTTCAAATCAAAAATGGTATTTTAGATTATATTCTTATATTTATATTTATTTATATTTTCTACGATGTTTATTCTGTCAATTTAAAGTTTTTATATCTGCTGCTTCAGAAGAAAGCTCACAACTCCCCCTGAAATCTCCTCTGCTCTTTCCTGCAGATAATCAGTGACAGATCTGCTCTGCAGACCTTTAAGAGATCGGTCTCGGTGTCAAAAGAAGCGATGGATAAAGCTCTCAACGCGAACATCTCTGTCCCGTTCGTAGCGGTTATCAGATTCACTAATATGGCTCAGGTAAGACCAAAATAAAAAACAGTTTCCCGCCTCAATGATGGACGCAGCTTTATATACGATTACAGTTAGAGTTTGTAATGATCCCTTTTTTCTCAGGATGAGAAGAACAGCACTGTTTTAGGTGATGAGGTTTTAGGCGTGGAAATGGGGACCACGATCGCCAACCTCACAGATGGCATAGGCCTCAATTTTCTCGACCTGACCTACGTAAGTTAAAAAATAAAGTGCATAGTTAAATGTACGTCTTTACCATTCAAGAGCACATGTTCAGTGCAGCGCTGTTGATTTGTTTACAGGAAGGATATCCATCTTGTCAATCATGGAACGGTGAAGGTAAGACGCCCGTAGAAATGTGCAATGATGACATTTTGGATATGTCCACATCCAAAATGCAGTATTTTGTAAAGGACTTTATGACCTTGCTTAGGTAACTGCTGTAGCAATAAAGTTGAATTATTTATCATGATTAATACAACTTGAAATGCAGCTGAAATCTGTGGTGGTCTACAAGTAAACTGGGCCGCAAATGCTTTTCATCTAATCCGAGTTAATGCTAAAGTCTTTTATCTTCATTCAAATACGTTGATGAAGCCCCAGTTTCTGCTCTGCACTGTTCACATGCAGGCAATCTACCAAACTGGACCTCTGACGGATGTAACACTACGATGGAAGGAACCAACATCAGATGCCAGTGTACACATTTGACGTTTTTCGCCATCTTGTTGGTTTGTAATATTTAATACCAAACTTCACCCCTTTGATTTCCTTGCCTGGTGTTATTGAAGATCTTCTGCACGGCCATCTTTTCATTTTGCACTTTATCAGCTCAGTATTCCCCTCCATTATAGATTAAATCCTAAAATTCATTGTGATTGTCGATCCCAAAATGTCTCAAAACCGTTTCCCTGTTTTGTTCCTGTGCAGGCTCCCCTGAATGAAACCATCTCTGTTGCTGATCTGAAAAACCTCACCACCATCACTAAAATCGGCTGCGGCTTGTCCATGTTCTTCCTCTGCATCGTCCTCTTCATGCACTTTCTTATAAGGTAACAATAACCGAACTGTACCTAACTTTTATTGACATTTTGGTTCCTGCTTTTTATTTGAAGGGACATTTTCTATTCAAGTGCAACGTGCTTCACAACAGATTTATCATTAATCATTTCCAAGTGCTTGCATGAAAATAGAGCTTGATGCATCTGAATTTGAAGTCAGAGTAAAAAGAGTTGAGCAGAGTTGAGCCTTGGTAACAACAACTTGTTCCAGTGACGTTGATGTGGTGAACATTGATGTAAATAAGTAAATAACAGAAGTGACGCCTCCTTATTTGCATCAATGTGGTAGCTTGTGTCAAAATAGCCACAGCAGGGAAATGAGACTGTTGAATAGCTTCATTGTTTCAAAGGAAAAGTGTTTACCCTTTCCTCACCATGTCACGGTTATGATTATGTAATATTTAAATAAATATTACTTACGTGGGTCCAGGTTTGAATAGATCCAGCATTATTTGAGTAACTCAATCGCCAGTCAGCTGTCAATCATGATGTTTCACGCCATGTTTTATAGCATCAAATAACAAATTTATCAGAAACATGAACACTTGAGATATATGTATTTTGACTTTTTAGTTTGGCCCATGTCCCATCCACTCACATGGAGGGGGTAGGTCTTATTACCCATACTGCGGCCTGTCAGCAGGGGGCGATCCTGACGCCCTGGATTTACTCTTGAGGTTGTTCAACATAGAGTCAATAACTGGAGGCAGAAAATATTCGGTGCTTTTATTAATTAAACTTAAACATGAGTTAATCAATTGTTTCTGACCCGCTCCTTCTTGCTCTTGGCCAAAACTCAACACATATGTTTCTATTTGCAAAATGTTGTTTCATCTCGTCTCACAGGAGGACCAAGGCCACTGACTCCACCAAGCTCCTGATCCACCTGGTGTTAGCCCTGTGCCTGCTGGACCTCCTGTTCCTGATCAACAGCGCTGTGGCCGATATGAAGAACGCTATAGGTTGTAAGATCGTGGCGGCGCTCATGCATTACTTCATGTTGGCCACCTTCACCTGGTTTGCTGTGCAGGCGCTGCACCTCTGCCTGCAGCTGTACACCAAGGGCAACATCGTGATCAATCGTTACATGCTCAAAGTCTGCCTCGCCAGCTGGAGTGAGTTCATAATAATAATATCTTGGATTTATATAGTTCTCAAGGCAGACTTTTGCGGTTCAGTCATTGACTTGTTTATTTTCCTTCCTCCATTTCCAGTTACCCCCAGTGTGATCGTGGTTGTCCTGCTCGTCTTGGGCAAATATGGTGAACAAGTCATACGCGCTGATGACACTTCAGAAAATGTGAAAATGTGAGTCTAGCGAGTCGAACAATCCTGACGCCTGCGGATCATATGTTTCCTTTTCTTTACTGACATAAGCTTCTGTTCCAAGGTGCTGGATAACTGACGGGGACGTCCACTACATTGTCAACATAGGCTACTATGCTATCGTCTTCCTCATCACCTTCAGCACCTTCACCATCATGCTGTCATGGCTCTGCATTCTCAAGAAAAGGACCAAAAAGGACGGCAAGCCGGCAGGCCAAAACGAGTTCAGCTTGATGACTGTCGTGGGCCTGTGTTTAATGATGGGTATCACGTGGGGTTTTGCCTTCTTCGCCCACGGTGACCTCATGATTCCCTCCTACTACATTTTCACCGTTCTCAATTCTTTTCAAGGTATCTGTGATCAGTTCGGATCTCGTAGAACTAATAATCTGTCAATTTATCTCGTATCAATTATTAATTAAGACCTGTTTTATACTCATTGCATTCCAGCCAGATTTTACCCCTCAGAAGTAGACAGAGATCAGAAAAGAGCTAAAGAAGGAATAAATGATAGATCTACATTTTTTAAGGTGGCCAGAAAAATGACACCAAATGAATACATGTGGTTTCAGAAGAATCAAACATTTAATAACACATTTTGAATTGCACTCCAGGGACGAATAAAGTTGTTTTGAATTGAACGTCACTTCAAATTGCAGCTCATTGATCACATGTATTTGCCCTTGTAGGTTTCTTCCTTTTCATCTACTACTACAAAAGCAGGAGCAGCACGCCACCGAACACCAGCGAGAGCGATAACTCAACTAGCGCCAGTCGAACCACCACTATCGGACCTGATCTGCTCGGACTCGACAACCCCTACATCAACGTGCAAGGGAAGTGAAAAACCTTTAGAGGACGACTGAGGTGTGAGGAAGTCTTCGGCTCCAGGAACGGACTTCGAGGTAGTAAAGAGAATGAACTGTACGGATGTAAAACAGAGTGCTGTAATAACAGGGGTATTTCCTGACATTAGTATATAGCTTTAATAGTGTATTTTTTATTATTATCTCACGATCACAATAAGGTTTTGATTAGAAATAGAAAGGATTGTTTCATTTTTAATTTATTTACATGTATCCTGCTTTAACCATACGAATACCTAGTGGTAAATCGTATGTTGACTGAAATATGATGAGGGAAGAGTAACGTGAGGATACATTTCTTTATTTTAACATTTACATTAAAAACACAAATTAAACATTGATAAACACATGAAGTTTCTCATACAAACTCAATTCAAATGGACATATAATATCACAGTAAGAGAGCCTCTGCGTCCAGGAGAGCTTTTTCCATCTCAGCAGCCTCCAGCGAGAAGTTCTCCCGTTCCTGCAGCATGAGTTCTCGTGCTCTGGCCAGGTCTGTCATCGTTGCTTGGATTTCCTGCAAGATGCATGCCGAGGATGGGACATTAACAAAATACACCGCACACATAACTAACATCATCATCTCCAACTTATCGATCCAGACAGAAAGGGGGAGGGACTTTGTCTCACCTCGAGCCGAGAACGTTGCTGAGACGCAGCGTCACCGAACGTCCTCAATTCGCTCAGCAGGTCTGCGGAGACGCTCTGAAAAAGAGACGAGGAAAGATGAGTTGAGTTGATTTTATTCATAACAACTGAAAGCCTTTGCATGTGTGAAATGCAAATATAGATTTATTATACATATACACATTACATATACACAAAATAGTCTTTCTTTGTCAGGACTTATGTTGGGTTATGAGGTTTATGTGCATGTTTAGAATTTCCTCTGTGTTGCAAGTTGTAGTTATTTGTGGGAGTTTGATTCAAATGTACTTTAATGATGAAAAATGAAATATATATAAAACAGTGCAGGTAAAAAAAAAAACGTTATCTACCATTGCTTCTTTCCGTTGATCTTCATTTTGTTGTGCAGCTTCTCCAACGCTTCCTCCTGAAACTAGACAATATATTTACGTCACTTTCTATCATGCAACCAGTAAACCTGGGCAAGATCATCTTAAGAAATTGGAAAGGAAACATATTCACCTGGGTCTATGTTTGCTGCGACAAGGAGAACGTGGCAGTTCTTCAGGTTTTTCTGTACATCTGTATTTTCCTTTTCAATGTCGCTGAACTGCAGCTCCAACTCGGCGACTCTTTGCTGCAATTTAACAAGGAAGTAAACAAAGTGACATACATTCATTCATATAGAACTTCTTAAGGATTAATATAAGTACTTTATTTTCGTACCTGTGTGTCTGTGAGGTTTTTCTGCAACTCCTCATTAACGGTCATCAAATGCTGATTTTGCTCCTTGAGCTCCGCCTCTTGCCCATAACGAGTGGAGACTCTATGGAAGGACGCAACATGTTCAGTTGTAAAAATGAAGTTCACCTCATGGTTCCAGATATGCAATATAGTCTGTGACTTACCCTTTGTGAACTTTAGGAACAACGTTTTTCCTGAATGATAAAAAAGGGGAAATAATGTGATTTAACAGCTGTGATTCAAACGTACAAACACACAAGTCCGGACAGACTGCAGAAGACTGGAGGTTGTGAAGATGTGATTCTGTTGATGTACCGATGATGGGTTTTTAACTCACTGACATTATTTTCCTGCAAAATCCATTTGGCATTTTAATTTTCTCTAAAAAACATGTTGGTAAAAGGTAAATGGATTATATCTGCTGTGTGATGATGTCTGGAAGGAAATGTCTCAAGAAGTGGAGACAGTCAATCATCCCCATGAACCAATCTGTGAACTGTAAATATATGTAATGTTAATCTCTCTCTCTCTCTACGATTTATATTTACTTTTAATATTTCAGTTGTATTTGCTTCTCGTTTGAGGTGTGTTGTGTGACGTTGTGTAAAACTTAGAAAAATAAACACTAATAAAAACAAATCCTACTTTTGAGTGTAATAATTATTATCCGTCTTACCGCTGTGTGTTTTCTTTCTGAGGTTTGAGGACACCAGCGCTCGCTGTGTCTTTGGATTCATTCTTACGACCTGGTCTCTTTGTTTCTGCAGGAACGTGCAAACCTGGAAAAATATCCAATCATCAATCAGCGCTGTTTGACTTTTACCAAATAAAAAACACACACATTGACTCAGCGGCTTCTAAACGACTCTGCTCACCTCTGGGGATCTTTGTAGACATTGTTGACCTGTGATGACAAATAGTTAAAGTTTAGTTTAACCGAATTAGCTGTTTAACTTCAACGTATACGACTCAATCATTTTAAAAGAGATGCGTATTACATGTATTTTAAGATTCAACAGCTTAACTACGAGTTATCAAAAATTACGTACGCGGATCATAAAAATGGGCAATTTTTTTGAATGGAGTTTGGTGCGAAATGCTCAAATACAACAATAAGAAGGAAAACTAGCTGTAGTAGCGTAGGCCCACGTGTAAGTGACGCGTTTCCGGCTGGTGAATAACGTTAATAAACGACACTTACCTTCAGATTTGACGCTGAATATGTAAAAGTTGTCAACAAACCCAAAAACATGAGCGGCAGCAAATTTTTAAAAACACGTCCCGCCCTCTGCAGTCACTTCCGGGCCCTTTTCTGCGTCATTTCCGGTTCACGTAGAGTACTGCACAAAATAAAGTTATACCCCTGTTTGTTTATTTGTTTTTTGTCAACTCCTTGTAAAAACGTTGTAAACTATTTGGTTAAATTACTTTGCTGCAGTAAAACAAAAAAAGCAGGAAGAAGAAGAAGAAGAAGTGGACGACGTAAGTGGGATGGGACGCTGCGTACTGCGCATGCGCGGCGGCGGCTAAATTCAAACCTGCAGCAGTAAAATGCCCGTCGCTCGTTGACGTTAGCTTCGATTGTCAGGTTAGCTTCGGTTAGCAGGCGAACACTTGCGACATGTAAAGTGTTTAGAGTTCGTAAACGAGTCACAACAACAACAACAAGAACAACAGCCGCGGGGAAGCAGGAGGAACTAGCTCGTAGCTCCAGCGAGGTAAGAGCCGCAGTCTGTATTGTGTGTAGTGCTAAGCTAACGTTAGCTTCAACTGAAAAACTTTAAACAAATCCTGTGTTTTAAACTTCGTCACTGATACTCATTGATACCAAATTGTGTTTTATTACGAAGTTACTACAATCCACTGCGTGTTGAAGAGGTTCTGCTGGAACACAACATGGCGTCTGTTGACTAGTATTCATCCTTGTGTCGTTGTGCAAATGTGTGTGTTTAAAAGAACAACACAATAGTTATGAATAGTATGTTTCACTGATGTAATTGAAGAAACCATTAGCTCATTATCAGATCGAGTGACATCAACTGGGGGAGCAAAGGGGTTCATTTCTCAAAGTGTAGTTCAAAACAATTAAAACGAAAAATATCTATATAATATCTCGTCTGTGATTTGGTCAGTGGGTTGGTTCAGGCTTCTGGAATCATAATCTCCTCTTGATACGTTCCCAGGTTGATGTTCTTGTCCTTGTGTTTGTATGAAGTATGAATTTGACACTGGCGGTCAGATAGTTTATTGACAAATCCAAGTCCCAATCATCTGAGCGTCACATATCGACCTGCACAGAACTGCACTAAACCTGTCTCCTTGCACTGTGTACCTGTACAACACTCCGCTCCATATACACGTACTTCACATCATATGTGATATGTGTTCATATAAACCATATTGATATTATATATCATTTTATACAATAATATTGTCTTTTGCACACTCTGTCTACATATTCTTAGACTCATAGTATATTATATTACCTATTGTATAGTCAAATACTTATATTCATATTCATACCTCTAATATATATCATATCATACTCTCTGTATATTCTTGTTTACATAATTCTATATACACATATTTATACATGTGTACATGTTATAATTACTATTATTATATCACCATTATTATTATATATACTGTTGCTGCCATTACCATATACTGCTTTTATATTGGTATAATTACTATCATATATAAATATATATTATGTTATATTATATACTATATATACTGTACTATTCTTATATACTGTCTAACAATACCATTACCATCATATCATCAGTACTATTACCATCATCTTGCCACTGCACCTTATCTACCTATTTTATTGTATTTTATCTTGTGCTTCTGTTTTTTTATTCTTTCTACCTCAATATTTTTAATTTTATTATATTGTATTGTATTGTATTCAAATATACAGGCTGCTATGACAACTTAATTTCCCTTCGGGGATGAATAAAGTACTCTATTTATCTATCTATCTACTTGTGGCGTGATGTGGAGCTTGTGACGGCCGTAGGATTCAGTTTTCACTGTTTCGATGGTGCTATGCGATGGATAAGAATCTAAACATCCCTGAAACTCTATTAACGTCGCTTCAATCATGGGTTTAAACATTATTTTCATATGTTCACAGTAGACGATGGAGCCCCAGGACTTTTCAAAGAAAGAGTAAGTATTGAGAAACAGCAGCTGACCAGTATGTGCTGTCCTTGTGTCACCCAGAGGCCATGCAGGATTAAAACGTCTCTTATAATAAGGATGGATTCACATTGAATATTATAATAATAACAATCCCCTCTAATATACAAACACTTGAGCTGACTGTGCTTTGTGTTGCAGTAGAGGCAGTGGATTCTCCAAGCGGCGCATTTCCTCAGTGAGTGCAACAAATCTCTTCATAGATGAATATGTGTGTACTTATCATTTGTTTTTTTATAAATCTCAACCCGTGCGATCTACAATTTATTATTTTTTATTAGATTTTAAAGGGACCACGGAAATCAGCCAGATTCCCGGATCCGGAGCAACAGGAAAATGAGGTAAATAGATCGTTTGATTTGAGATTTCAACCTAATAACCTTTATATATGCTTTTTAAATATCTGTATGGGTATTTAAAAGTTTATGTTATTTTTTTTGCATTGATTAAGGTTGAAATTGCCAAGCCGGTGGAAAAGAGGATTTCAAGAAGAGTCAGTTTTGCTCCTGCCAACGATGTTCTCCTGTTTTCAAAGTAAGACACCTCTTGAGTCTTTTAAATATTCATATACAATTACACTTATATTCCTAATCAATACTTTATCTTTACAGGGATGGGAAAAATCCCTCCCCTGCTCAAAGTCCTTTGCAAGAATTAATGACAGCAGGTATGTAATGTATTTCTTTTAGTTTTTCAGTGCAACAATCTTTTTTTTAATTTAAACATCTTTGTAATATTTGTCCTGTGTTACTCTACAGCAGGAACATCCGCACAAAATAGGTAAGATGACTTTCATGCTTTACCGACTTAGCTGTATTTCAGATGATCATTTTAAATTTTGACTAATATGTATTTTATCACACAAGGGTCCAGGTGGTTGTTGCTGAAGATGGGAGTCCACAGACCACAGGTAATGTTTGTTTGTACTTAAGACAACTATACGTTAATGCTTCTTCTTTTTTTGCAATTTAAAATGTCTGTTACTTAATTTAAATCTTCTTTTTAGCTCTGGAAACCCTCCTGAATGCTCCTCTACATGCCTCTCAACAGGATAAGGTGAGCTTGAAGTCACAATTCCCACTGTTGCTTTGCTTTTACAATGTTTTACAAGCTGATTATGTGCTGAACAGATTGAATATGACAAATTGTTCATTGACATATATGTTATTAACATCCCCAGGTCAGCTTTGACACAGTGGAAGGCTTTGGGGAGAAAACTGTGATGTTTTCCACAGATGATGACTTCATGGACATGACCCACAGTCAAACTATGAACGTGGCCAGTTATGCAGATACTTCCCTCCAAGTGTCAAGTTTGGATCAGGGATTTGAAAATTTCCTGGCGAGTCTCTCCAAACCTGGTGGTCCTTCCTCTTTAGCCACGGTTGACACAAAAATCTCCGTCACTCAAGTGAAAACACGAAAGGCTTTTGTGGACAAAGAGAATCTGCACCCAGCGTCCATTTCAGCCGTGATGGAGAAGTCACTCAATAAACCCAGGAAGGCAGAAGAAACGTCTTATGGACTCGGCCCAGAGGTTGATGTCAGCATGAACCTGACTGAGGTTCAAACGGGACGCAAACCATCAGTCGCAGATGACGATAATCCATTCCAGTGTCTTTTTCCCACACAAGACATGTACGCCCACTCCGACGAAAGAGAATCCCAAACAGCCAAAGTGAGGATGATCAAGTCCGAACCTAAAGGTATCAACATTTCTATGAATTTAACAACTGACTCATTTAATATGTCTCGAAGCAGCAGTCCTGCCATATCTGTTATTATTTTGATGTCTTATTATTGCATCTCTAAGATTGTTACATTTTTATTTCCAGATTTAGATATGGCCTCCTCGAAGAACCCTGCTCGAAATGCTTCTCAGCCAAGGAGGGTGAGTTATACTGGACCCAGTGACCATCAGCCTGTGTAGTATATTAATATGAGTTGCAGTTATCATGTATCAGTTTTTTTTTTATGCCAGTTAATACTTGAAAGTAACTTTTTAGTGAGTATGTTGTAACAGGGATTTTTCTTCTTTAGGTCAACCTTAATGCCAGAGAGGAAAACACAGATAAAACGATAAGGTTCACTGCAGGTGATGAGTTTATGGACATGACTCAAAGTCACACCGTTAACGTTGCCCTTGGTCCATTAGCTCCTCAGCCAGTGTCCTCAGATGGTTCGGAATCAGGATTTAAGAACTTCCTCACCGGTCTGTCGAAGCCAACTGTCCCCAGTGTTAATCCTGGGATTGAGAGAGTGTCACCATTGACTGTAGCATTCTCTCAGAAAACCATCAACATGGACAGATCCTTGTGTGAGTTAAAAACACCAATGCCTGATGCAGGCAAAGAAAATTGGTCTCTGAATCCAAGCCGGAGCTGCAGAGAATCCTCCATGGGGGTCGAGATCTGTCCGGATATCGACATGACCATGGAGATGACTGAAACTCAAACAGGCCGCATTTTAGGAGTCTCTGGTTCAGAAGATCCGTTTCAGTTTCTTTTCCCATCACAAGACATGTATCCACACGGGGAAAATCTGAAGAAGGCCGAGATGACGTCAGGACAGAAGAACAGTCGAGCACTGGGGTTAGTGAAACATGCTGGTCTTCACACCCAGGATGAGTTTGACCCTGAAGACGACCACAGAGAGAAGACGGTGAGGTTTTCTGCAGATGACGCCTGTATGGATGTGACACGAAGTCACACTGTCAACATCGGCACTGACTTCAGACACAAACATCCGGGCTCTTTGTCTTCCAAAGATAAAACGATAAGATTCAATGTAAAAGACGCAGGTATGGACATGACCCAGTGCCTCACGGTGAATATTGACAATAATTTAGGATCCGGTTCAATTCTTCTTTCTGAGAAGAAACCAGAGAGTGAGAACCGTGGTCCCTTGAGAGACAGATCTTCATCAGCACACGGTTTGGATCAAGAGTCAAATAGTTTCCTCACCAGTGTCCCCAGTGTGGATCCTGTGTTTGAAAGAAAGACATCAGCAGCTGCAGCTTTCTCTAATGTGAGAGACTCAGTACATGGAGGCACAATCTACCCGGAGGACGATGTTAGCATGGATATGGATATGACTGAGGCTCAAACAGGCCGGATTGTAGGAATGACACATACAGACGATCCTCTTCAGGGTCTTTTTCCACCACCAGACATCTACCCCCAAAGTGGTTGTCTGAAGAAAGCCAAGATGACTTCTGGACGGAAGAGCAGTGGAGCACTGGGATCCTCTGAACATACAGGTAAACAACCACCCTGCAGGTTCTATGTTCAGTTTATTACCGAATGTGGTTCGTAGCTTTGATTGCGTTTGCTAATTTGCTTTTTATTTATTTCCACATTAGGAATGGGAACTTCATGGAAGACATCTTCAAAGACAAATGAACAAAAAACTCAGGTGAGCCTAATATTCGCCTCAGGTTTTTAATGCACGTGTGTTTATTTAAGGCAAGTAAGCTGTACAATTCATTCTGCAAACTGTGTATTTCATATAGAGTTGAACTATTGCCCTGCCTGTTTTCATTGGACTGTTTGTTTGGCCTGTGGTAATGCCAGATGCAGCTTTCTTTCTGAAAATGCAAAAGGGATCTGCAGTAATTGAGTGACAGGAAGTAAAGACCTGCGGAAAAACTGTGTGAAGCTGCTTCTGCACAAAGAGGTGGTTCACCTGTTTATTCAAAGTTCAGTGAAGCTCTCGACTCAGAACCCAAACTGGAGAATCTGGTTTTCGTTACCATGGACGTTAACATCCTGTTGTCCTGACGGACAGCGTCACTGACATTGAGTCCCTGTCACCTGTTTATACTAAGTTTTCAGACTCTTATAGCTTTATTTGAATTTAACAATATTTTAACACAATGAATGGAATCAAATCTCCTACAGAAATACACATTTGGTGAAGGTTGTAGTATACTTCCACTGATTATTCTTTTCTTCTTCACACTCAGGATGAGTTTGACCCTGAAGACGACCACAGAGAGAAGACGGTGAGGTTTTCTGCAGATGACGCCTGTATGGATGTGACACGAAGTCACACTGTCAACATCGGCACTGACTTCAGTCACAAACATCCGGGCTCTTTGTCTTCCAAAGATAAAACGATAAGATTCAATGTAAAAGACGCAGGTATGGACATGACCCAGTGCCTCACGGTGAATATTGACAATAATTTAGGATCGGATTCAATTCTTCTTTCCGAGAAGAAACCAGAGAGTGAGAACCGTGGTCCCTTGAGAGACAGATCTTTATCAGCACAAGGTTTGGATCCAGAGTCAAATAGGTTCCTCACCAGTGTCCCCAGTGTGGATCCTGTGTTTGAAAGAAAGACGTCGACAGCTGCAGCTTTCTCTAATGTGAGAGACTCATTACATGTAGGCAGAATCTACCCCGAGGACGATGTTAGCATGGATATGGATATGACTGAGGCTCAAACAGGCCGGATTGTAGGAATGACACATACAGACGATCCTCTTCAGGGTCTTTTCCCACCACAAGACATCTACCCCCAAAGTGGTTGTCTGAAGATAGCCGAGATGACTTCAGGACGGAAGAGCAGTGGAGCACTGGGATCCTCTGAACGTACAGGTAAACAACCACCCTGCAGGTTTTACGGCACAAAACCTGTATTTGTGCCATAGTTCAGTTTATTTCTGAATGTGGTTCATAGGTTTGATTGCATTTGCTATTTTTCTTTTTCTTTATTTCCACATTAGGTATGGGAACCTCATGGAAGTCATCTTCAAAGACAAAGAAACAAAAACCTCAGGTGAGCCTAATATTCGCTTCAGGTTTTTAATGCATGTGTGTTTATTTACAGCAATTCATTCTGCAAACTGTGTATTTCATATAGAGTTGAACTATTGCCCTGCCTGTTTTCATTGGACTGTTTATTCGGCCTGTGGTAATGCCAGATGCAGCTTTCTTTCTGAAAATGCAAAAGTCATCTGCAGTAATTCAGGAACAGGAAGTAAAGACCTGTGACAAAACAGTGTGAAGCTTCTTCTGCACAAAGAGCTGGTTCACATGTTTATTCAAAGTTCAGTGAAGCGCTCGACTCAGAACGCAGAACCCCGAACTGGAGAATCTGGTTTTCGTAACCATTGACGTAAACGTCCTGCTGTTGTGACGTTGAGTCCCTGTCACCTGTTTATACTAAGTTTCAGACTCTTATAGCTTTATTTGAATTAAACTATATTTTTACACAATGTATTGAATCAAATCTCCTAGAGAAATACATTTGGTGAATGCTGCAGTATACTTCCACTGATTATTCTTTTCTTCTTCACACCCAGGATGAGTTTGACCCTGAAGACGACCACAGAGAGAAGACGGTGAGGTTTTCTGCAGATGACGCCTGTATGGATGTGACACGAAGTCACACTGTCAACATCGGCACTGACTTCAGTCACAAACATCCGGGCTCTTTGTCTTCCAAAGATAAAACGATAAGATTCAATGTAAAAGACGCAGGTATGGACATGACCCAGTGCCTCACGGTGAATATTGACAATAATTTAGGATCGAATTCAATTCTTCTTTCTGAGAAGAAACCAGAGAGTGAGAACCGTGGTCCCTTGAGAGACAGATCTTCATCAGCACACGGTTTGGATCCAGAGTCAAATAGGTTCCTCACCAGTGTCCCCAGAGTGGATCCTGTGTTTGAAAGAAAGACGTCGACAGCTGCAGCTTTCTCTAACGTGAGAGACTCAGTACATGGAGGCAGAATCTACCCCGAGGACGATGTTAGCATGGATATGGATATGACTGAGGCTCAAACAGGCCGGATTGTAGGAATGACGATGCGAAGATCTCAGGTGAGCTTAAACTTTTTCTTAATTTCCTCTTTATTTTATTTTTGAATTTGAATGTAGTTTGTGGTACATTGGTTGGATGAGACAGTTCTTTAGTTTCACTGATGTGGTAAATGTTTTTAAAAAAAAATAGAATCGTGGTGTTGGCCCAGAACTCCATAAACATATTGTATTTCATGTCTTACTCGCTCAGGTCAAGTTTGATGCTGAGGACGACTGCAGAGGGGAATCTGTGAGGTCGTCTCCAGATGATTCAGCTACAAATGTGACCGACTGCCTCGATGTAAATGCTGTCACCACAACAGCATCACATTCAGTTCTTCCACACCAGGAAACAAAGATTACAGATCCCCACAGAGACATGGATTTACATGTCATTGAGAAGAAGAGAGGCAGGTCTTTGTCCGCACGTAGTCTGGATCCCGGATTTAAAAACTCCCTTTCGAGGAGGAGTTGCCCGTGGGTTAATCCTGTGAAAGTAGTGACTCCTGCTGGACAGTGCCCTCCAGAGACTGCCGATACAAATGACCATCTTCAAATACAGAATCCTGTTGTGGATACTACAAATGACGCCCTGGAGAAGTCACAAATAAGAACCATGACAGACTTCACAGTAATTGACCAGACCATGGAAATGACTGAAGCTCAAACAGGCCGCATTTTTGGACAAAGCTGCACCGATGAACTCCCTCAACGTTTTACTTCCTCACAAGACTCGGACCACAAGTTTGAGCTTTCGATGCAAACTGAGGCAAAGTCACGACAGAGCGATGAAGCTGCGTCTGTGGGAATCTCAAACTCGACAGAATCTGTTGACTCGTGTGAGATCGTGACCAGGAAAGAACACGAACCACGAAATGAAACCACTTCATCACCAAAGATGGACGATGGAAGTTCCCTCAGTGCCGTTGACCAAGACTTTGATATGTTCAGTTCCCGGAAGTCTGGACGAATGAGTTTAGCCGATATCCACTCAAAGGTCAAGCGATTGAGTCTCATGATAAACACGGCTCCCGGCGCTTTCGTCGTGGAAAGCTGCACGGAAACTTTGCCTCATTTTGACGACGACTTGGACAAAACCAAACCCCTGCCTGCAGCGGAGCCTGAACTCGACGTGAGTTTGGAGAACAATGAAGAGGAAACACAAGATCAGTATCTTACTCGAGGAGGAGAATCCCCAGCTGCTGCCACTCCGTTCAACTTGAAGACTAAACAGCTGATGTCGAGACTGTCGGTGGGAGGGTTCAAAGCCAAACTCCCTCAATTAAGTAAACCCAGTGATCCGAAGGTGCTGAATTGTGCAGGAGAGCACACGAAGACCATGACTGTTAACGTCACCAAACAACTGAGTAACTTCGACCACGACGTGAGCGATATATTCGACGAAGAGCTCGACAGCTGTGAGGATGTGTCGGATACGCTGAAACCGAAAAGTCCCAAGAAAATCCCTGAAAAAGTGAGTCATCAGCAGGAGGCCGAGATCGAGCTTCTAGAGGAAGACGTGTTTGAGGAGGACTTCATTAGTGCGGTCCCAGGGCAGAAGAGACCTTTGCCAAATGATGAGAACAATACGGAGGATGAGAAGAGGATGAAAGCCTCCACCGAGGAGGCCGATGACTTCAATAATATGGTGAGTCCCATTGGAATTTTACTGTAAATTCTCAAAAATGGCTGGAGCGTTTTAAACACACACTCAAATATCCTTTTACAAATAAATAGTAGTGTACAATTCGCCCTATGTCGTACCATCACGGGTCTTCTCCCTTTTGGACATGATTCATTTAATTTCACAATAAAAGCCTGATTTCTTGTTTGTTATTCTTAGGAATCCCAGTCTCATTTTGTGGAGTATGATGGAAACTTCTCTTCGGCTCCCACCATGACGACACACACCACCGACTGCTCCAGCAGCAGCGGCCACACAGCCAGCGCCCGCTGTGAAGCTACATTTGAGTCAAGTAGGTTTCACTCAGTTGGGATGAGGAGCTTTAATTCTGACATTGTTTTTCTTTTATACAATAATCCCTCTTTGTTTGAATTTTGTTTTCCAGCTTTTAAACATAGTATGTATGAGTCTCAGCTTGAAGATTACACAAGTGATGCACAAAAGGTACATTTCCAGTGTATTTAGTAACAAATATCAGTAAATCTCTTTAGTTGATGTCAGTAATTGAACTTTTTTGTTAATGTTTTAATTACAGAAATTGGCGGACGGCACCATTACAGTGTTGGCGTTCTTGAAACTCTTCAACATAGACTTTGTGATCCACAATTCTCGGCAAAGTGTCCTTCCTGGCAGAGTGGGTTCATCTTTAATTCATTTTAAATCTTAAATTAAAAGATAAATGCAGTGAGCTAACTTTGTATTTTGTTTTTGCAGATTTTGTCCGACACAGAACGCACAGAAATGGACGTACTGATAGAGAGACACGTCTGTCGTCCTAAACAGACGGTGTATGAGACAGACGTCCTGAGCCTCACAGAGAAGGTGGAGGGGTACGTACTCGCCTGACTGCTGAAATACTGTCATGACTGAGACTAAATCTATTCATATGTAACTTTTCTTGTTGCTGTCTCAACTTCCTGCACTTGGAAACTCAAATATTATGAATGAGGCTCTAAACGAGGCCTGTTTATTGTTTTCCACAGGCTGAAGGTTCGATTGCAGGACCTTGAGAAACCTCTGAAGACGATGAATCAACCTTTGTGGGACGAGATGAGAAATTCTACAGAGAAAGAGGTTTAATTTGATAATTCAGTTTTTTGAAATATGAAAAGTAATGCAATATGACTTTCCCTGATTTCCCCATTAGAGAACCATTTGCGATGTTATTGTAATTTAATTTTTTTACAGGATCTCTGCCAAAGCTTTTCACGTTTCGCTCTGTGTGGACGTAGTTAGAGGATTTGGTTCTAACCTTCACTGTTTGTTTGATTCCACAGCTCAAATCTTTTGGTTTAAAACTGAAAGAGAGAAACAGCTTCTTCCGAAAGACGGGCAAAGTTCTGTCGCATGAAATGAAGGAGGTCCTCTACTCAAATCTCGTGCAGGCAAATCTTGTGAGATTCTTCACACGGACATAGTGAGCGACCACATTGGAGATTGTTATTACTGTGGATGGTAACCCTCATTTATCATGTTTTCAGGAGGAGCAGCAGAAGTTGAGAGGAACCATCGAGGAAACAGATGAAATGATAAAGAGTCTGGACGACTGTATTTATGAAATGGAAGCAGGTATGGTGGTTCCTATTGCCGTTCACTTTATGATGCTTCCTTATCTGTGTGCTTTTTATATAAATGGACTAAACAATTCAGACCAACACCAGCTTTATAACAACCCAGAGAACAGGTGAACGTGTTGCTACGGGACGGAGGTGGAGAAGAATGAACTCCTGACATGTTTATCTCCTTTAGAACTCGCTGCAGTTGAAGAAAAAGGCTTTGAAGGGAAACCAGGTCTGAGATCACGTCAGGAAGGTAAAGGACTCGTCTGGTTTTCTCTTTTGGTTTGCTTTTTGCAATCTTACATCAACCATTTACTTATGTTGTGTTTCTTTGTCCAGAGATGAAGAAAGTCTCTGAAGCTTTGGCCGACAATGACAGGTGAGTTGAGAATATTGACTTTTTCTTGAACGTTTGACCTGAATGTAGATTTGTTTCTTATTCTTTTTGTCTCTACCTGCTACAGACAAGTGGCTGAACTGGAGTTGCAGAAGAAGCAGAATTCAAGTAAACTCAACAGGCTGCAAACTGAGAAGAGGAACCTGGAGAACCACATCACCTCCATGGATCTGTAGGTTTCATCAGGGTTCTTTTTAAATGCAGTCCATCAATCTAAATCTAATCAATGAGCCAATATGTCTTTGTTTTCTTCATTTCTACACAAATAAAGTTCATGTTTATACTTTTTTCTTCAATCATTTGTTTCAGGGTAAACGAATGGAAGCTTGGAGAGAAGCAGGAGAACTGCTCCATCTACACGTTTCTCCATGACACCATGCATCTGCAGCTGGTGTATGAAAAATCAAAAGGTGTTTATTATTATGATTATGGTCTTGATCCGAAAATGATAAGCCCTTAATTGTTTTAAATGGTAGAGAAACTGTAGAAAAAAATATATACTTTTGTGTAAACTGGATCTAAACTCTATAGAGCTTAACTTTGTAGATATGGGGTGAAATTGTTTTCCTTTATAACAAATGATCATTTACAAATGTTTGTTTTTGTCTTGATTTTGAAGGAACTGATGCTGATCATCAGACCGAGAGGAAAATATCTCACATCAACTTCAATTTTCAACTTAACGGTGAGAAAGAAAACAAAGCCAGGAGAAGATGTTCACCTGTGTTCTGTATGTTTGTTTTTTTTGAGAGGAAATCTCCCTGACTGCTATTACTCAAGTAATTAGTTTTAATAGTAAATTAGCAATGGAACATTTCATTTCCTTAGACTCTCTCATTTACAGTTTTGTGCTTTTTTGTTTTCCCACCAGACGAGAAGTCGCGGTGCCACGCCCGGCTCGTCCACAAGCTGCTCTCTCACTACGTGGACAGCGAAGCGTCCTGGCTGGAGAAGTACCCGACGAGCAGACACGTGCCAACGGTTCGTACCAAAGGACGAAGATGAATAAGAACCAGTGTTTTTTTCCATCGAGGAAACAACAGAGAAGTTAGACTGAACCTTTGTGTTGGATTTCCTCAGCTGCTCCATGACGTCGGCCTGGTGGTGAGTCGCTGTCGTCTCCTGGGAGAAGAGCTGCGTCTGCTGAAGATGTGGGGGGGTCTAAAACTGGACATTCTGGACATCAGCTGTGAGGACACTCGGTGAGACACTTAGGACCTGGTCTGCTTTCATTCTCTATCATCATCATCATAGAATAACTCATTGATGTAGGATATGTTTTTGATTGGTGCTTAATGTCCTGTTTTCCTCTTCCAGGGTTCACATTGTCTTCAGCAGCCTCAAGAAACTTTTAAAGTTCAAGGTGGTTTTCTCCGTGGGTTTGATCGAGCAGCTGTTGGTCGTTCAGGTCGAGAGCTTCAGCAACGTGATCGGAAACACTGGGTACGTACGACTCCGATACTACGACTCCTACTCTCTTAACATGGAGGTGAACTAACTGATATTCGATGCTTTGTAGGAGGCAACAGATCGAAGAGGTGGTGGCGTCGTTCATTCCGACCAAGAACCTCCTGACGAAGATTATCAAAAAGATCCACGATCACCTTCTGTGTTGAGACCGGCAGCTGTGGTTGTTTTCCACCGTTCGTTCTGTCGTCCTGAAGCAAACACCCCTGTTTAATATTTCACTGTTTCACTGCAACAAGTCATTACAGTTGGTTAAAAAGACAAAAGGTTGTATATCTGTCACGTGTTGTTCCAGCTCTGGTCTGTCGTTTACATATGTAAATACTTTTCATGTTGTTTTGTTCTCACTGTTAATCAGTTTAATCTCTTTCAAGATTTTCATTAAAAATGTTAATTTTTCCTGTCCCTTGTTCTTTTTGCAGTTGTATTTACTGCACTTATCAATGTGTGTTTGTGTTTAACACATCAAATCCTACAAAAACAACATTGATGATGGCATTGATGATGTGAATAATAATAAAAAAGCTTGTTTTTTATAATAATAAAACCTAAAATTGTATTCAGTGTTTCCTTTATTAATCTTCTGTGTACATTTCCTCTCTTGCTGTTCTGTTTTTAGACTTGAGATGGTGCTGTGGTCTCAGGAAATACACAATTCACTCCAACGCCACGTTCTCATCTCAGTGGAAACTCAATGATCAGCTTTTAAAAAGAGAAGTAGCTGTTGTGTGGATATCAGTTGAGTGATTGTTAATTTGAAGGATTTTAGAGGCTCTGAATACTTAAAATATGTTTATTAAGTAAACAGAAGTAAACCATTCAAGTTGGGATCCATAAAATAATCATAGTAGTCCTATAGAATAAAGTTTTCACGTGATTCTAAACCTTCAAGACAACAGTTTTGCAACAGTTATCAACATTTATGCTTTTGTTTTTTTATTACTTAAATATAAAAACAGACATTCACATTGTCTTGGGTTAATCACTGAATTCCATGGTTTTTAACAAGGATTTGTAGATTTTTCTCCTAACACAGGCGTCCTTGTGATCTCTGTTCAAGTAGGAGCTCAGTTCATTCCTCGGCTTGAGAGTTTAGCTGCAGAGAAAACTCCTCAGATTCAAACATCAGGATTATGTTGCTGTACAAAAGGTGAAAAACATTCAAACATTTGCAGGATCCTGCTGCGTCCACCTCAGAACCGCAACAGGCGAGACATGACTGACATGGACAGTGTGCAGGGGTCGTTGGAAAGGTCAAACAGCCTCTGAGAGGATGTGTGTGAGGCGGGGGGGGAGGCGTGGGGGAATGACTATCCACCCCCCCGCAGCCCTAACGTCAAAGGTCAAAGTGGACTTTCCAAACCGTCACCCTCGAGTGAGCCATCAGGGGAGACGAGCTCCTCCCTCATTCTCTCCGTCCGTCCCTCCCCCCGGGAACAGCGGCTGCTGTCGCACCACGCCGGGGACACGCCGGGTGTCCAGGCCGGGGTTAAGTTTGACCGGGCCGACATTTGGGTGTGCTGACCTCAGCCGGGGGTCAACTCAATTTCATTCTAATCGATCCTTTCAGAGACTTTTCACCCGACTCATTCATCAGCTCATAACACAACAGCACACACAGCGATTAGATTTCTTCCTCCTCTACTTTAAAGTGATGGTCGTTCTTTCTTATTAAAGTTTGGTATGTAGACGAGTCTTTGCCTGTTTGGGCCATTTTTATATCTGTTGAGAGTAAAGCTCAATGCGTCCTCACGTAATTATCTAATTATGACACTGGCTAAGTAAAACATAATTCCACGGCTTTATTTATTTAATTATTCAAACACTCTTTTCAACAAGTTTCTCCCACAGTTTGCATTCAACCCGATTTTCTGTGGAGTAAACGTGGTGAACGCCCGTCACAAGTCGTATTCATGTCTGCACCCGGGACGACAGGCTCCTAAATGATCTGTTCTGATGATAATCGCAGCAGTTTTTCCTCATCACTGTAATTTGAGGGTAATTTCAGTCTGAATAGAAAATACAGGGTTTAACTCGTGAGAGCATTTAGCAGAAAATGGATTAATTAGACGACATTAAAAGAAGTTTGTAGGATCCACATCCTGGGGGGGGGGGAACACCCAAAAAGTTCATAAGAGTTTTTCACTCGCAAGCAAGTGGATAGATGGAGAGGGAAGGGATCAACGTCTTCAGGGTTCATCCTCGGGGGAACATGAACGTCAGAAGGTTCTCAGCAAAGTTTTGGATTTCTGGTGAAAAAAGTGGACTAGATAGATAGACGGATATATAGATGGAAGGATAGATAGATAGATAGATAGATAGATAGATAGATAGATAGATAGATAGATAGATAGATAGATAGATAGATAGATAGATAGATAGATAGATAGATAGATAGATAGATAGATAGATAGATAGATAGATAGATAGATAGATAGATAGATAGATAGATAGATAGATAGATAGATAGATAGATAGATAGATAGATAGATGGATATATAAATGGATAGATAGATAGGATAGATAGATAGATAGATAGATAGATAGATAGATAGATAGATAGATAGATAGATAGATAGATAGATAGATAGATAGATAGATAGATAGATAGATAGATAGATAGATAGATAGATAGATAAATGGATAGATAGATAAATGGATAGATAGATAGATGGATATATAAATGGATAGATAGATAGATAGATAGATAGATAGATAGATAGATAGATAGATAGATAGATAGATAGATAGATAGATAGATAGATAGATAGATAGATAGATAGATAGATAGATAGATAGATTGATATATAAATGGATAGATAGATAGATAGATAGATAGATAGATAGATAGATAGATAGATAGATAGATAGATAGATAGATAGATAGATAGATAGATAGATAGATAGATAGATAGATAGATAGATAGATAGATAGATAGATAGATAAATGGATATATAGATAAATGGATAGATAGATAGATGGATATATAAATGGATAGATAGATAGATAGATAGATAGATAGATAGATAGATAGATAGATAGATAGATAGATAGATAGATAGATAGATAGATAGATAGATAGATAGATAGATAGATAGATAGATAGATAGATAGATAGATAGATAGATAGATAGATAGATAGATAAATGGATAGATAGATAAATGGATAGATAGATAAATGGATAGATAGATAGATGGATATATAAATGGATAGATAGATAGATAGATAGATAGATAGATAGATAGATAGATAGATAGATAGATAGATAGATAGATAGATAGATAGATAGATAGATAGATAGATAGATAGATAGATAGATAGATAGATAGATGGATATATAAATGGATAGATAGATAGATAGATAGATAGATAGATAGATAGATAGATAGATAGATAGATAGATAGATAGATAGATAGATAGATAGATAGATAGATAGATAGATAGATAGATAGATAGATAGATAGATAGATAGATAGATAGATAGATAGATAGATAGATAGATAGATAGATAGATAGATAGATAGATAGATGGATATATAAATGGATAGATAGATAAATGGATAGATAGATAGATGGATATATAGATAGATAGATAGATAGATAGATAGATAGATAGATAGATAGATAGATAGATAGATAGATAGATAGATAGATAGATAGATAGATAGATAGATAGATAGATAGATCAATAGATCAATAGATCGATGGATATATAAATGGATAGATAGATAGATAGATAGATAGATAGATAGATAGATAGATAGATAGATAGATAGATAGATAGATAGATAGATAGATAGATAGATAGATAGATAGATAGATCGATGGATATATAAATGGATAGATAGATAGATAGATAGATATATAAATGGATAGATAGATAAATGGATAGATAGATAGATGGATATATAAATGGATAGATAGATAGATAGATAGATAGATAGATAGATAGATAGATAGATAGATAGATAGATAGATAGATAGATAGATAGATAGATAGATAGATAGATAGATAGATAGATAGATAGATAGATAGACAGACAGACAGACAGACAGACAGACAGACAGACAGACAGACAGACAGACAGACAGACAGACAGACAGACAGATAGATAGATAGATAGATAGATAGATAGATAGATAGATAGATAGATAGATAGATAGATAGATAGATAGATAGATAGATAGATAGATAGATAGATAGATAGATAGATAGATAGATAGATAGATAGATAGATAGATAGATAGATAGATAGATAGATAGATAGATAGATACATAGATAGAAAGGTGGATACTTAATTGTCAAAGTTTCAAAGTAAATTTAAGACATTTATTCATTATGAACAAAAAACAGAAAAGCAGGTTAAAATACAGAAACTACTACATAGTGTTGTTAGTCATACATACAAAATACGCCATTGATACTACTATGCAGTATATAAATACTCACAGATACTATGGATTGAATCAAAACATCTTGGAACAAGTGACGACTCAAGCGATAATATGGACAGATTTCTTTGGTTAGTTTTATATTTAGCTTTGTTTTGTCATGGTGTAAAGATCATAAAGGCGTCACCACATACGAGAGGTCCAATAAAACCCCGTTCTTCCCTCTGAGTGACGGATGTAACCGTGAGTCGAGATCTTGATGAAATAAGGAGGCGACACATTGTCACCACACGGAAGATTTAATTCTGTAAAGAGGAACATTTGGCTTCCGGAGACCTGGTTGTAATTTGTTTATCCTCAGACACAGGAGCAGTATTTCAACTTCCTAACATCATCAGTGTCGTTTAACCAACATCAGCCGGGGGGGGATGAAGTAAAACACAACCACCTGCCAAGAACACATGGTTCTTCATCCAGGGAAGAAAGACATGGAAACATATGCACTTTCATTCTAGAAGAAAGGATTAATTCCAAGTTTTGAGTATATTTAAAAGTACACCTGCTATAGATTAGATAAGATTAGATTCAACTTTATTGTCATTGCACAGTACAAGTACATATGCAACGAAATGCAGTTTAGCGTCTAACCAGAAGTGCAAAAAAAAAGGCCGTAAAGTGCAGAGTATTGTGCATATTAAAGTGAAAATGTAATAAATAGGATCTGTACAGTAGAAATATATCTATGGAATATAACAGTATTAACAGGAATTAACAGGAATTGAAAGATATAAGGACGATGAATACACTATGAGCAGGCTAAAAATATAAATATATATAAATATGAATACACTATAGGCAGGATAATACAGTATAAAAAAACAAAGTAACAGTCAGTGCAATGTACGAATGTTCAAATGTTCAGTGGTTGGAGGAGGAGACAAATTGTTAAATGCATTGGTCCTTGTGAGATCTGCAGCATTCCTGCTTGAAATAAATGTGGATCATGATAAAAGTTTTAATAATGAATAGAGTACTGAATATTGGTTTTAATACAGCCGCCTCATTATACTCTCACAACCTGGAGTCCTGCAGGGTTCAATTCTGGGGTCTGAATTGTTTGGTTCGGTTTGAGAAGGTGTTGAAATCTCCCACCACTGAAAGACCAAAGTGGAGTTATTCAAGAATAAAAGGTTTTGACCGTACGGACACTCATCCGCAGCAGTTTCATTTATAGTCGCATGTTTTAAGAAGGTCGGAGTTCAACAGAGAATAAACCAACAACTGTAACTGCCAACACCTTCAGTCGGCCGTCATTCTCCTCCATTGTCCTTCCCCTCCGTTAACCCATGTTGGTTCACAGCTTTTCCCTGTTTTATCATAATTATCTGAGAAAAGAGCGAGCGAGTCCAGCTGTGACCGCATCGCTCAAACAGCTGCAGGAAGATAAAGGCAGCACAGTTAAAGCAGTGTTGGAAGTTTAGTTCAAGTCCAGAGGGAGAGATTTTGTATTGAAGCCCAAACACAATGTATCCATTCTCAAGGCTGAACTGTACATTCACAACACATAACACATAACACAACACATAACACAACACATAACACTGTCAACGAGAGGGTGTGAGAAGAAGAAGAAGGAAACTGTGTCCCCCCTCCCGTGGTCCAGAGGAGTTTGTGGATTTACTCCTTCTTTAAATCAGCCACTGCAAAGAAAACTGTGGAAGTTTGTAACATGTTATTCTACTGGAGTCAATATGTGTTTATAGTTTTGTTGCCATCATGTTAATTTGAGTCTCTCACCTCTATGGAGCTCAGGTTATCTGTTCAGGGTCGTTACAGAGGGTTTAATTGGCTGCAGGCAGGTAATTAGCTCCGGTGGCATGTGCTCCCATAGTGATGCGAATGACGAGGACACATCCCACCCCTCACCCCAATAACACACACACACACACACACACACACACCTAAGTGACCCAAGTTGTCACCACATTCTCTGGTCCTTCTTGGGTAAAGACAATAGGTCTGTCTTGTTAAACCGGCTCCTTCTCAGCAGGAGGACAGCGGAGCAGCTGTCCCTCAGCACCAAGCTTCATCCATGCAGTTTAGTTTTTTGATTTGGTGAGAACACATTACATCTCATCAGCAAGAAAATAAAAACAAAGTAATAATTCAAATGTTCCTGTAGTCTCTGTTTGCGGGGATATCATGTAAAATCAAATTTTTTGGTTTCAAGTATAATTTATCCAAAAAAGAGAGAAAGGTTCACCTACTACATACCATAGAAAAACTGAAAAACTATATTTTTGTGTTTCTTAGCAGAGAGGAATTTTAGTAAAAGTAAAAAACTATGAGTATCATTATTATTTAGGTTTTTGGGGAGGTGCTTGTTCCCTTGCAAAAAGAATAACGATGACAAAACAGGAATTCTGACCTTGTCTGGGGAGAACACATCCTGGGGCCAGCAGGCAACAAGGGAACAGAACAACAATAGCTTTTCCTAAAAATACAAGAGTCCGACAGGAGGTTTTTCATTACAAGGACATTGAGATGATCAGAGGAGGGAGTTTGTCTTCATGAGACACTTCAACATAGATGGAGTCACTTATTTAAGCCCCTTCTAGGACTAGAGGGACTGATGAAGCGTGTGAGACACATGTCATCCATCCAGCTTTGTATTTTCAATATTTCTAGTTATCAGACGACCCTAAAATAACTTTAAAAACTGCAATACTGCTTTGGGCCAAGCTGATTTCAACTCATTTTGTTGCATATGCTTGTGTGTGTGTCTGTTCTGTGTGTGTGTGTGTGTCTGTTGTGTAGTGCACTGTGTATTTTTAGAGCTTTCTTCACTTTGAGTAGTTGCACTGTTGCGAGGAATGAGGGTGATGAGAGCAGCGAGGTTAAACCAACACAGTAAAGTTGAGCTGTAGATTTGAAACTACCAGCAATGAAGTTGTTTCATTTCATCCTCTGTTGATATCAACATATTAATCAGAGCAGCTTTAAATCCGACTCGTGTTCAGATCTCAACTCTGAGATACTTAGATATTGTGTGAGAACCTTCTGTCTGATCACTTCTCTGTGGACCTCGGTGACCTCAGTCCGTCACCATCTTGTCCGGCGTGTCTTCACCACGGATCCTCTATCCACACCTCACACGCCTCAGACACACAACACACAGATTTCTGAGCCCAGATACCGAGCGCCCTTTTGACACGTGGCGCTATTTTGAAGTCCGAGCGCTCGTGGGAGGATTTGGGAGCGTCTCCCGGACCAGGCGAGTGGCGGCTCAACGTCCAGACTGCCGGACGGGCGGATAGCGGCCATCTTGACCCACACCCTGCGCCTGCTAACAGAGGTGCAGCAGCCACCTTGGCTAAGTGCATTCTCCGAGGTCCTGGCCCAAATCCCTGCTTGACCCTGACTGATAAACTATGCTATGGATAGACCACTGGGACAAGGATTCGTCCAAAAGTTTACACAAACACAACCATATAGCTCCTTGGGCGACCGTGTTTCAGGTTATCATTCAAAGAATACACATAATATAAAAATCCAATTAACCTGGCAATATCTGTATTTTATAATGTGAATATCATCAAACAGGACAATTCATTAATGAAGAAACCAAAGTTTGAAAATAAGAATTCAAAGTTGTATTAGAATGAATCTACATCCCATAGAAATTGGGGTATTCATGATAATTGGATTTGATAATCAAACTTGGTTATTATTTCTATCGGTAAACAGACTGAAGTTGTAGATTTTAAGTAGTTTCACATGAGGTTTCACTTGACTTTCAAGACGCTATCTCATGGAACAACCCATGAAGGTTTTGGTGGCCTCAGTAGTTTCCAGGCTTGACGTTGCACTAAGCTCACGGACGTCTGGCCGACCTCAGCGGCCGGCCGAGGGTAATTGGTTGTGACGGTGAGGATCCTGCAGCCCCATGTTCCTGGAAGCAAGAGATTAACACGTATTGGGCCCCTGGACGAGAGGCTGATAAGATGTTTGGGGCCTTTTTGTGGGCGATGCTCAAATGAGGCCACGGAGAGGATCCAGTGGGAGGAAAGTTCACCATGAAGACTACATCTGTAGGTTTACTATCCAATAGTCACGATGAAGTAAGAGCTACTATCCACTGTTTTCATCGTGTGATATCAGACATGTCTTTATTATCAAGAACGCGTAACTCTCTATGTTCACTGAAGTTTAAGATTCTTTCCAGAGAAGACGTCCTGAGGAATGATCACTTCCTCCTGTTATTGAAGATTGAATGATTTTTCATTTCTGAGGTGCTCTAGCGGTGAGGATTCTGTGCTCTCGCCACTAGAGCACCTCAGAGATGAAAACTGTATTGCTCCGGGAACTTCTCTTCAGGAATTTCCGAAAGTGTGACCCCCAAGCTCTGATGTTTTAAAACAAGATCCATAAATAGTTTTCCTGGGAAATCAAGGGAAATATAGAAAAAACTGCACATTTCCTGGATCTGCCCCCAATAAAAACATATCTGTAGTTTTTGCGTATTCCAACAAATGCAGATGAAAACATATCCCATATGAAGGAGGTAATAAAAGACGTCCCACTGAGATGATGTTTGCATTTGTCACGTGCAAACTTGCCAAAGGCCTGAAACCGAATGAGTCACATGCACATTCTCCAGCAGCTGATGAAAGCAATGCAGTGAACACCTGTTGCCATCTTGGATCCGCACTGACTCCGAGGTGAGAACAAACGACGCTCACAGCTGCTGAGAGAGAGATTGTTTCCACGTTATCAAGGACACAAGTTGTTGGAAAAACACACTCCTGGTACGTTTCAGATCTTCTCATCCGGCACGTGTGAAGCTCCTGACACAGAAAATCATTATTATATCAACATCAGCCTCCACAGACAAGCACCACTGATGGAGATTATTCATTTACGCTTCTTTATTCCTGCGGTGTCATTTTATCCTCTCTTGGTTTTTTTTGTGTGGACTCTTGTGAGAATGGCGATAAACCAGAGCAGGCTGCCTCCTGCACAATGCTTCCACTCAGCCGGCCCTCCCGTCTTATCGTGCCCTGCAGCTTGGCCGGATCGGGCAATTTATATTGGGTTTGCCCAGAAGAGAGACGCCGGTTCCTCTTTTAGGTCGGTGCATTGTTTCGTCTGGGCCTGTATTTATTTAGATGTAAATCAGCTCGATAAAACGTGTTACGTCCTGTCCCCGTGTAGTGGGCGGTGGACTGGCGCTCGTTTGCTGGAGGAAGTCAGCCACGTCGAGATTGGGAGTTGTGAGGATTGTTTTCCATTATTAGGCTGTTATTGATGTGAGGGGGTGACATCATGCGACCTCACCCCTTCAGGGAGGGACGGGTGAGAAAGAGCTCCGACACCTTCTTCATCATAACTCAGCAGCCTGGTGAGGAAGCTGAACTTCATCATCATCATCGTGTTTCAACATAACGACGGATGACAGGACATCTCCCCCGAAAGGGAAGCCAACACGTCTCGGTAGCCCCCTAGTGGTCAGCTCTAGGTCAAATCTCCCACCTCCTCCATGTTAGCAGATGGGAGATGGACCAAACTAAAAAGTCAAGGTAACCGTTCAATGAAACATTGGTTCTGATATTGTAAAAAATAGGGTGAAATCGCTGGGAACTCGCCACCGAGGCTCCACCCCCTGATATGTTCTGCGCAGACTCTGGCTCCAAACACGCAAAATGGAAACAACGTTAGTATCTTTAGTATTTTACCTTCTTTTTGGATAGTGAGAGGAAGTGGAGACGAGTTGTCCATCTTTTTCATACAGTCTACGATTTTTTTAAAAGACACAATCTGTGATGTCAAGGCTCCCACAGCTTAAAAACAACCATTACAATGTAGTTGTTGTGGCGTGTCGGCCCAGCGCCCACAAAGCTCTTTAAAGAGACAAAAGAAACAAGCGCTGGACTCCCTCTTGTCTTATTTGTTCAATTAGCTTCACTTAAACCTGCAGATTAAGATATTAAACTGCTCTGAGCTCCGTCCTACACGGAATAATCCACACAAACACTAAACACCGTGCCCTTGATGAATAATGCACTCCTCCTAATTAGTAACAATTACGTCACCTTTCTTTGACCTAGTACTGGTGCTTCCCTTGAGCCAATCAGGGGGAGGTTAAAAATACCAGCACCACAATAGTCAGATGCAGCAGCCACATCACCGCGGCTCCTCTTTGTCTCTTTGTTTTCGACTGTGTCTGCTGTGAGACAGATATTTCAACATAAATGTGTAATCGTAGACTTCCTCTTTTCAAATTTTATCTCAAATAGGATTCAGATTCGTTTGTATTTGAGAAGCCGGATATTTATTTTGGTCTTTGTCCTCTTTTGCACGGCCTCTGGTCCCTGCAGGTGGACGACAGCTGCAGGGACAGACCTGCTCCACTTACACGTAATGAAACAAACCGGCCGGTGGTGATGCTTCATTTTTTTTGTTTTTTTTCCAGACCAAATGATATAAAACATAATTAAATATCACACGTGAAGGTCAAAAGGGCTGGAACCCAAAATCCAACCCTGCTGAACATTTCCTCCCCTTGTCAGTGTAGCTCTCATCCAGATGCTCCAGGTGTTTATGAAACCAACCTGCAGACAGTGGAGGTCACATTACTCAAGTTATTAACTTCTCAGAGTGTGAAGACCGTCCAGCAGGTTGTGTCTTTTTGTGTCGTCAAATTGATGAAGATGTTTCCTTAATTTGCATTGTGTATTTCTCTTGTAGTCATTAATAATAACGTTTATAGTAAACATCAAGTCCCAATTACATATCTTTGTCATAAGGGTTTGACCATGACAAATATATATATTAACTTTCTACTTTATTAATTTTTTCTCTCGCATGCTATATGTGTGTGCGCGTGTGTGTAAGTGTAAGTGTGTGTGTGTGTGTGTGTGTGTGTGTGTGTGTGTGTGTGTGTGTGTGTGTGTGTGTGTGTGTGTAACACCAGAACATCGTTAAATTGGACAGCACGCAAGAGAAAAAATAAATAAGGTAGAGAGTAAAAAAATATTCTCTTCAATTGAACCCAAAAGAAATGCATTCATCATTTTTATTTCTGTTGAACATAGAAATATAAAAAAAGAGAAAAAAACACTTAATGATTTAATCTTCATCTTCTAAAAGGAGTGAGAAGAAATATACAAACTTATTTAATCCCACCACTTCTCCACAAGTCCACACATTACATTGCATATTGCACATTGACATTTGTGCACGCTCTCCTGTTTTGCATTGTATATCTTATTTTACTTTTTACTTTACTATATTATATCTTTTCTATATTTTTATTTTCTATTTTGTTTTTTTTCTTATGTGTAGTACTTATTGTGTTTTTATGTTCTATGTTCATTGTATGCATCTTCAACCAAAACAAATTCCAAGTAGGTGTAAAGATACTTGGCAATAAAATACATTCTGATTCTGATAAATAAATAACTGTCTCATATAATTAAAAGATGATAAATGTGAATATGAATGATTAATGCATGAATATTCTGCAGATCACAGTCATGCAGCGGTTTGAATATTCTGCAGATTTCATCTCCACACACACACACCATCACCCCCCCCCACCCCCCTGTGTGTCCTCTCCCGGCTCCCGTAGACATTCCTCCGCTGTCAGTGTGCGGTGACCGTCGCTGAGCCACCACCACCACCACCACCGCCTCCTCCACCACCGCCTCCACCGCCTCCACCGCCTCCACCTCCCCGGAGCCCCGAGCGACAACCATGGAGGAGATCACCAGCGTCGACGTGGGTCCGTGCCCGGAGTCCGAGTACCTGAAGCCGCTGCGGGTCAGCTACAACCAGGTGAGGAGCCGTTAGCTGGAGGCTAGTCCCACCCTCCCCCTCCATTCATTCTGCGGCTAGCACGTTAGCATAACACGGGGGGGCGACCGCGACCTCAGACCCCGCTGACCTCCGGAACTGCAGCCGGCGACCAGGTCACTTCCGCTGGGTTCACGGTGGTTTCACAGGCGATGGTTCAAATGTGATTTTATTTTTATTATTTTTATATTTTGACGCGAAACACCAGGGTTCGGCTAACAGGCAGCTGGCTACAAGCTAGCTAGCATGCTAACGGTGGCTACATTGCTGCAGAGGCTAATGGGATGGAGAGCGTCACGTAAACGTTAGCACATGCTGCACGTTAGCTGTGTGTGTGTGTGTGTGTGTGTGTGTGTGTGTGTGTGTGTGTGTGTGTGTGTGTGTGTGTGTGTGTGTGTGTGTGTGTGTGTGTGTGTGTGTGTGTGTGTGTGTGTGTGTGTGTGTGTGTGTGTGTCAGAGGTCTCCACAGATCAGGTTTGCATTAAGCTAACTTGCTAATTTTTATCGCAAGGACAAATGTACAGCCTAAATACTGTAAATGTGTGTTTTTTTGTTTTAAAACCATATTATCATGAAATTACTAGATACTACACTGAGTCCAGAAAACACTTCTGGAGTCTCGGAGGTAAACACTGTTGCAGCAGAATCCAACACAACGGAAGTAAATGGGGGTTCGATTCCTCAAATGTACAAAAACAACATTGTAAGAACACAAAACTCCTCCATGTTGTGTCTTTGGTGTCCTCCAAGTGTCCGAAAGCGTGTGTGTTGGATTTGGCTGCAACACTGTTCACCCCTGAGACTCCAGAAGTGTTTCAAAAGTTTTGTCTTATCGTCCTTCTTAAATCTGACAAACCGATGGAATAACTATTTGGTCTCTAATTACAAAGTTTGGTTTTGGTAAATCAGGGACTGTATATGAAGACGGACTTATTTCCACTTTTTCCCATCGTTCAGGAAGTGAATCCAGAACGTCTCCGTGCCGATATGAACCAACGCTGCCCACAGCATCATTAAGACCCAGAGTCTAGAGAGTGGGGAGGAGCTATAGTGACATTAGATAATTATCCATGAGGAAATTAAGCATTAACTGGATCCAGCGTAACTTCAAAGCCGTTTTAAACCAGTGGCCGAGAGCTCAACACACTAAAAATAAAGAAAACAACGTCATCACTTTGACGACAAATGCAAATGTTCAATGCTTAGTGAAGTTCCATCACCACTGACGAGTAGTAGGCTTCAATAACTTCATTAAGCATTGAACTGAGTTTGTTTTCTTAGTTTGCTAATTGGTCATTTGAATCAACTACTAGTTTCATGATCATATAATCCATCTAATAATCAAACAAGGTTGAGGAAGCCCTGTTGTGGCTGAAGGCGCCACAATTCCTGACAAATGCATCAGTGTTTAGCAGGATTTACATTTTGCATATTGGAAATAGAAAGTTATCAATAACTCCTAGAACTGTTGATGTCACATTGGTTAGTTTGTATGAATTGGTCATTGAAAATGGGTTTTTAGAAGAAGGAGGAAACCGAGTGGGATGCCTGTGTGTTGTGATGGTCTCCAGCAAAGTGAGAAATGTTTGCTCACCCAAACAAAGGCAGCTGTCCAGCCTGGATTTAAATTTAGCTTTTTCACAATATTTGTGCGGTTTTCTCTGTTCCTGGTTTATAGAGCCGGCGAGAACCAAAATACAGCAGCACAGAGGAAGTGCTGTGATGAAACTCAGGGTTAGAGAATCATTCTGAAATCTTACTGAGGAGATGACACGTTGTTATTCAGGCTTCATCCACACGGCTACGTTTTAATTTGAAAAGGCATCACTGATACACCTGTCGGCCACACTTTTAAATTGCTGGTGTGGACCGAAGCTTGTATTGGTTTTTAAACCAGTGCTTTAAAGCAAAAAACAGATCAAAGATGCAGCCGTGATCTGGTGATACTGAAGAAGTGAAAGTCGACCAATCAGTGTTTATGTCTTGAAGCGAGAGAACATAAAAGAAACTGCAATTATGATTCGAAAAAGCTTTTATTGTTGTGTTGCCTCAAAACTCAAGAACCAAGTCCAACACCTGTGATGGCTGAGGCTGGGTGAGATGGAGGCTGAGTCCCTCTCTCCGTCCCTCTCTCCGTCCCTCCCTCTGTCCCTCACTCTGTCCCTCTCATCCTCGTCCTCTCCACCCTGTGTCTCAGGAGAGGTCGGTTCAGGGACTCAACACACAAAGGAGATGACGGTGGACTACCTCTCTCCGTCCCTCTCTCCCTCCCTCTCTCCGTCCCTCTCTCCCTCCCTCTCTCCGTCCCTCTCATCCTCTCCACCCTGTGTCTCAAGAGATGACGGTGGACTCCCTCTCTCTGTCCCTCTCTCTTTCCCTCTCTCCGTCCCTCTCTCCGTCCCTCTCTCCGTCCCTCTCTCCGTCCCTCTCTCCGTCCCTCTCTCCGTCCCTCTCTCTGTCCCTCTCTCCGTCCCTCTCTCTGTCCCTCTCTCCGTCCCTCTCTCCGTCCCTCACTCTGTCCCTCTCTCTGTCCCTCTCTCCGTCCCTCTCTCCGTCCCTCTCTCCGTCCCTCTCTCCGTCCCTCTCTCTGTCCCTCTCTCCGTCCCTCTCTCTGTCCCTCTCTCTGTCCCTCTCTCCGTCCCTCTCTCTGTCCCTCTCTCCGTCCCTCTCTCCGTCCCTCTCTCCGTCCCTCACTCTGTCCCTCTCTCCGTCCCTCTCTCCGTCCCTCTCTCCGTCCCTCTCTCCGTCCCTCACTCCGTCCTTCTCTCCGTCCGTCACTGTCCCTCTCTCTGTCCCTCACTCTGTCCCTCTCTCTGTCCCTCTCTCCATCCCTCTCTCCATCCCTCTCTCCGTCCCTCACTCTGTCCCTCTCTCCGTCCCTCTCTCTGTCCCTCTCTCTGTCCCTCTCTCTGTCCCTCTCTCTGTCCCTCTCTCCGTCCCTCTCTCCGTCCCTCACTCTGTCCCTCTCTCCGTCCCTCACTCCGTCCCTCTCTCTGTCCCTCTCTCCGTCCCTCTCTCTGTCCCTCTCTCCGTTCCTCTCTCCGTCCCTCTCTCTGTCCCTCTCTCCGTCCCTCTCTCTGTCCCTCTCTCCGTTCCTCTCTCCGTCCCTCTCTCCGTCCTTCACTCTGTCCCTCTCTCCATCCCTCTCATCCTCTCCACCCTGTGTCTCAAGAGATGACGGTGGACTCCCTCTCTCTGTCCCTCTCTCCGTCCCTCTCTCTGTCCCTCTCTCCGTCCCTTTCATCCTGGTCCTCTCCAGCATGTGTCTCAGGAGAGGTCGGTTCATGGACTCTCTACACAAAAGCTTTCCAGTGGCACCGGGGGATCATCTCTTCCCCTGAACCTTCTCACGTGCATGAGTACATCTGCAGCCGGGCCACTGGTCACTAACTGGAGTCCACACAGACCCACACCACAAACACACACACACACACACACACTCTAAGTAGATGCCATGTGTGAGAGGCTCTCCTCATCATTAGTCTTTACAGGTGTTGTGTCTGGTCTCCCTCTACAAAGCAGGTGATTCTCCCTCCTTGACTCCGGGACGCCCCTCTCATCTCCGCTGCCTCGTGCTCACGTTGAATCACTGGTCGACACTTAAAGCAGAATAATTGCCTCCCATTTATTCGTTATAATGATTTGAATAATTCATTTTGGAATTATTTATCGTGTATATCTTACAGTCAGTGCGCCCCCTCCCCTCCCCTCACTCCTCCAATGAGAGTGAGATCTATTATTGAAACCAATTTTCCCTCATGAATAGTTATTCACCGGCTTGACCCTGAATTATGGAAGTGACACGTATCTGTACGAGAGTGAGGACGTTCAGTATGTGGAGAGATAATGGTTTACACACTTTGATTTAGGGCACAGAGATAGTTTAGTTATTAACTTTCAGTGGAGCTGATGTTATTTCATAAAAGTCCGTTGTAAATGTGAGTTATTGAAGTTCTTGTTTTGAACTTTTTCCCCTGAAAAAACTTGTCTGAAGGAAATTGCCACAAAAGGAAAGTGAACTTTTATCTCAATTTTTAACGTGAGAACTAAACATGAGCTGATTGCTCAGGTTTCTAGGCTAAGTGATAATAGTAATATTACATTTTTTGACACATATTAAAAAGAAGAGAGCTCTCTCCACCAGCTACTGGGAAATAATCAGGATTTTCATGATATATTCGTTCAGTTATTCTATTAAACAGTACGTTGGTTACCTAGTTACAGCATCACGGTCTTTGGATTCACTAAGAACTCATTTACAAATCAAAACGAAGAGAACTGTGACTACAACTGCGATGATTATTGAGTTAATAGACTAATATGCTAATCATTTTATCAATTAACTCATCTCCAGAACTTCAAAACAGTCTCAACCTAAAGATATTCAATTTTAATATAATGCAAAATCAATCAACTGCTAAATCCACTATTTCAGCATTGGGCCAACCCTGATACTTTGGCACAAGTTTGAACAAACCAACCTTTCATCACTATTCAATTATTTCAGCGCTTCAGACAGATGTGTTCAAACAAGGTTCAATCAGAAATGGGCTGCAGACAGTTGGACTGTCTCTGAGTGGGGGGGGGGACATGTAACATGTAAAGTGACTTTATCTGATCTGAGGCGAACACGCTTTCTCTGGATTGCGCCGGAGGACCCAGTCACGTGGGCGTGAACTTGCAGAGTGCGTCCTTGACAGCGGCCCTGGCACTTCACCAGAGGTCCCTGCAGATCCTGTAATTCAGCTCCATCGGTTCCTGCAGGTGCAACGTGCTGGTGCCATTGTCACGACCAGACCGTGCCGATCATTAGTTGTAATGCAGGTATGATAGTGTCTTTGTTGAGGCCGCTGAGAGGCCTCACTCTGTGGCCAAATCCAGAGAGCGAAAACAAAAAAAAACTGGAGAGCGCACGTTGAGAATCAAAGAGCGCTATTGTATTTGAGGAGGTAGTTGATTTTTTTTTTCTTTTCCTGCTGCAGCTGCCAGCTTTAAAGTGTAGTGTGCACGGGAGGTGTGTGTGTGTGTGTGTGTGTGTGTGTGTGTGTGTGTGTGTGTGTGTGTGTGTGGGATGATTAGACTTAAAGCACCTAAAAGATCAAGACCATACATCCCTCCCTACAATGGCCATTCACACAGGAGCGTTTTCTGAAGCCCAAAGCCAGAGGGACCACATTAATTTCAAGGTCCTGTGTAGCCTGTTCCTGCTCCCCTTCCTCTCTCTCTCTCTCTCTCTCTCTTTCTCCCTCTCTCTCTTTCTCTGTCTCTCTCTCTCCCTCCCCATGGGCTAATCTCTCTGTCGTAATCCATGTCGGCCATGATTCCCCATCTCCCTTGGGCCATTCAAGCTGAACCCGCCCCCCTTCTCTCAGCAAGTGGCCTGAGTAATGAGGGGAACCCCACCATCTGTGAGTGATGACAGGATACTATAGAGTGTGTGTGTGAGTGTGTGTGTGTGTTTGTGTGTGTGTGGCGGCACAGTGATGCCAAGCGGTTTTACCTCAAAGGAAGGCAATTGTCGTCTTTGCCAAATTATTTGTGATATTTAGTGATGATTACTGTAAACAAACTTCAGGTCTCTGTTATTGTTGGCGCTTTTTATTATTTCCACTTCATTTAGTTTCTCCTCCCTGGAATCCCCCAGGTTGTCTTTCCTCCGCCACAAGCTGCTCCCAGACACACACTGGTGTCCGGACGTTTTTCCCAGTTAGTTGCTCTGGACATTTTCTTGCCAGGCCCCTCATAAAAAATGTCCGGGAATTGTCTGAATAAGCTAATGTGAGCACAGCAGGAAAAGTTTCTGGCGTTTGTAATACGTGAGGGATTAGAATCTGGAAGAATAAAACATTTTAAAGAATGAAGAAGTGTTGACGTCCCCATGAAAGACCTCGACAAAGACAGATGATGGGATTCAAGAGCTTTTTATGAGGAGGGACGACACAAAGGATCTTTTAATAAAGTAAAAACCACATAATTTACCTGTAAAAGCTTCATTGACAGAGGAAAATAGCTTTGGCTCACACTACATTCAACAAGCACTCTTCACTGAGCAGAAAGTGCCGCCCTGCCTCAGTAACAAGTGATTTATCATAGAAACACACACACGCACACACACACACACACACACACACACACACACACACACACACACGCCTCCGCACTCGTTCTTCTTTCATCGTTGGAAAGTGAGAGGGCGCGGCTGGCGTAGCCTCGCGGAGGAATGACATGTATGTAGGACTCACACTCTTTGTTGACATGACAGGATTTTGCTGTCTGCTGAGCAAAATGCATCATCTATAAATCAAATTTCCTAATTGATGCAGTTTATATTTCATTACGTGTCGAGGGCTGCAGCTAAAGCCTTCAGTGATTAAGTAGGATTCATTTGAATAAATATAATGCCAATAAATCAAACATCACAGGATTATTCTGACCAAAAGTTAAAACGCTCAAAAAGCGTTTAAATTACAAAGATATGATATAAAGCAATATATCATATAATAATAATATGGCTCAATTTTCTTTTCATTCTCAGTGTTTGAACAAGAGTTTCATACCTGGTAGGACGTTTAATGGATAATCTGCAGATTATATTCTGCAAGAACATAACATTTTCACATTTCAAAAGCTGGTGGCAGAATATTTGTCCCTGTTTAACAACTTTAATTTCTCACATTGCAAATTAAAAAATACCAAATCCCTTCTTTTTGGCATTGTACAATTCATTTAATTAATGAAAAATGAATTTACTAGGATTCCAGCCCCTTGTTTGCACCGGAGTCTTCTCCGAGTGTTTCATCCTGACGCAGCATTTGAAGCCTGTAAAGACGATCTCATATTTCCATAGCATGAAACCTACACAAACTCTGGCTTCATGCTCTCGTTTCACATCACAACAGGAAAGTTAATGATGCGTGAACGCAGCATTATTCTAGCTTGGCTTCACATCGAGGCCGTGTGGTGGTGAACTGTCGTGCACCAGTCGCTGGACGGTTTGTTGACTTGGTTTAAAGTCGTTGTCATCATCAGCTGCGTCTCTCTTTCTCTTTCTGTACCCGGAGGAAACAGATCGAGATGAACCGCGTCTCCATTAGAAGATGAAATACAATTAAGCAAAGTGTGTGAAGTACTTTCCCCAGCCGTTCTCCTTAAGTGCACTTGTGACTGTATTATACTGCTAACACGTTTGTAAAAGTGTTAATTATTCATTATCATACCACCTAATGAGTGAGTCAGATTTATATCGAGGCTGTTTAACTCTTTGTTGTTGGAAGGAGCTGGTTATGGGTTCATCCGAAGGAAAGGACGTAAACACAGGACAACGGAGCTTCCTTGAATACTACAGTTTGAAGGTTAAGTGTCGTGCTGAAGATATTTGCCAATTAATTCATCAATTGCTATAATCGATTGCTCTTTTAAGACGTTTATCAAACAAAACATTAGTGGGACAGCTCCTGAAATGTGAGAATTTGCAAATTTTCTTAGTTTGTCGAACAAAACCAACGACAACAGGGATCTGGGACTTTTTATAATAGTCAATTTATTAGAAAAAAACATGAATTAATAAAGAAAACTATAAAAGTAAGTTTAAGCTCATGTGCTTCAACAGCCTGTACTCCTCAGTTTCTTATCAGGTTGTGTCAGAGAGCTACATTACGAGTCTACATATTATTTTTAGGGCTGGGCAAGTTAACTCGTTTTAATCGAGTTAACTCAAGTGATGAGTTAACTCGATTGTTTATCCGCCAATTATTTTCTTTTTTCCTGTTCTGCAGCAGTCAGCAACAGACTTTCACAAAATAAAAGCCTGACTTTCACAATAAAACAATAAATAATCAAACCTGAGTTAATGCGAGATAAAATAATGAATCGAGTTAACTCGATTGAAACGAGTTAACTTGCCCAGCCCTAATTATTTTAGTAATATTTGTATTAAACTGAAAATAAATCATATTTGCACTCATCAGAAACTCTTAGGGGAAAAAGGAAACTCCTGCCAAAATGCTGATTTGTAATTAAACCTGCACGCGTGGGTGTTTTCCTTTTAGAAAATCTAAACATCATCAGTCGCAGCTCTAGCTCCACGCTGTTTGGCACGACGGAGCCTGTTGCTACAACACCAGCTCTATTATGTCAGATTCTATCGGTGCAATTAGCCGGCCACTTTCACCTCCTCCCATTTCTTGGGTGTTCGCGGAGCCGCGGAGCTTCACTCGCACACGAGGGGGCACGGCCATTGTAGGTGAAACAAGCCTTTTGTTGTAAAATCTGTCATCCACTGTACGTGTCTGACGGATCCGGTAGGCGGAGAAGAGAAGAGACGAAGCCTAAATTTGAATCAAGGCCATATTTCCTCAGGCATAGAAAATATAGGCCAACTTTAACATATTTATATTGCATGTAATGTGCACAGAGGGACACGTGTTGAGTTAATGATTCATTCTGACTCGTATGTCTTTGCCGATTTTGATGTAAACGATAAAACATTAAAAGTCAAATTATATTGAGACGGATTTTTATTTTGTCTCTGACTCCCTTGTTCTCTGCGTCTCAGCTCAAATCCCTGCAGGTCACAAGAATACTGTGAAATGATTTTCTGTGTCAGTGCCTCAGACGACCAGTAGCGTATTAGTTTGGATTAATTGAGAGGAAAAGATGGGAGAGAGATGTTTAACTGGTTTTGTTCTCTAGATCACCAGTAACCAATAGGGCTGAAGTCAGTCGTTGGTCTTTCATGCAGACTGAGCCACAGCTGCAGACATGTATACATCATTGGATGAGAGCTACTTGTACAAAGTGAAATTAGATTGTGACTTTCATGTGATTCAGATTTTTCTTAATGGGAGACTGGCTCCCTGAACTGTATGTACCGTTCCTCCCTCACCTGTTATGAATGGAAAGTAACCTGAGTGTCAGGGCGGTTCCCTGATTTGTCCCTTTTACACTTTCTATAAGTCGTTGAGCCAACACTTCAGACCGTGCGTGTGCCGCTGCATATTTCAGATCCCTGCATGATCTCTTTTGTACTGGGGCTCACACCTGAATCGGCACTTCCATTGTGATCGTGCCTCTGGAAAGTTACTGAAGGCGTATTTGGCTTTTTGCACTGTTGATTTGACCAAAGGGCATAAAAACACTTAGTTACCACTTCTGTCGAGTAAGCTGAATAATTGCAGGACGTGTTTCAGCAATTTGTCATCAGGAATCTCTCCCTGCAACAAAATTATTACTAATTAATACTTTGGAGTGTGCATCCGTTTCTTACTGAGGACGAGTTAGCTTCCAGAAATCACCCACAATACACCTGGGAGGTCTATAAACATCAATTAGATATTAGGAATTAAAAAAATAACTAATTTAATTAGTTTTAATTCACACAAGCCCAGTAATTTATGACTTAGGTTTAAAAGTGATGATGAGTTAATGGGTTTTCCTATAAGCCACAGTGACACCAGCTCTATAACTGATGGAAGAACAACACACAAGGTTTTTTCCCCTCATGTTTATGACAAGTTTTAAACACTACACAAGCAATGCACTTTAGTTTTGTACATGTTGAACTATGCAGTTGTCAGAGTTAAGAACGTTATGTGATGCAGTGCTTCCGGAGATGTTTCTGTTAGGTGCGGCTCGTGATATTGCTTTCGCGTGCCCAAGCAAGCATCAGTTATGGAATAGATGTTGTGTTTACACAGGAAATAAATCAGAACAACTGACATGCCGCCATTCAAGTCGCATGCATCAAAGGGAGAGAGAAGCTGTCGCACACCGGGTGCCACCGGAGTACTGAATAAACACATCGTTAAAGGGTTGCAATCTTCGGTATTGTGTTGGTTCATGCTGTTAATTGTTGTGTTATTCTTTCCTACAGAATGGCACAAAGAAGACCTGGGACTTCATGCAAACCCATGACAGGTAAAACTCATTTTGTTCACTACTGTTGAATGGAGGCCACGCACCTCTTCACTCTTTGTGTCCACACACACAAACACACACAGTAAAACATTTTTCTTAATGGGCTAACAAATAAAACCAGTCTACTCGGACTACGTGAGACAGATGGATGTGGAATAAGCATACAGCACTAAACATGTCTCCCAGTGAAGGGTTGTACTTGGTCTCCTGAATAATCACTCAATCAATCAATCGCCCATCTGCCCTTTAGAAGACATAGTAACGGTAGATTGATATTACAGTGGTGGATTTGGAAGTCAGAAAGCTGCAGAAGACGAAACATGTCTGTTTGAATACTTGCGTGTACAAGTACTCGTTTTTTGACTTATCCTGCAGACAAAAGCCAATGAAAACAAAGCTTCCTTGGCATAGGCAGTAAATTAAGTGATCAACCAATACGTTGATGTTTTGTAGGAACAAGTTATCACCTGAAGCTCTGATGATCATCTTCTCCTCATGTTGTTTTTATACATCTGTCAACACACAGTCAACACAAACAGACCTTGTCTTTTCGGGGTTCTTACTCCCCCCTTATTCTCTTTGGGAATGTCCAAGCTTCACAGGGGAGGGGGGGCGGGGCACTGTAAGGGAAACATCGCACATTTGTGTCAAAAGCTGGGTTACTACACTTTGAGTTTTGCCCAGGGTACCGTAATGCCCTGAGGTAAGTCTCAGGTCATTTAACCCCTCTTCCCTCAACCCCTGACCCCAAGAAGAGGTCCCTGTGAAAAATGGTACCACCGAGACAAAGGCAGTAAAAAGAATACAGCCCATGGGAACAACCCGCTGTTCCTCAGGTGGAGGTTCTGCCGATGTGTTATTTCCCCATTAGCCTGCATTGAATGGATGCAGGTCTGTTTTGCTTCTTTGGTTAAGAGTGCGTAACAGTTCCTTCTCAGCAGGCTTCGTACATAAAGACAAACCAGTAAAGAGATGTGAAAGACAGATTTGAGGAAAGACCACATGAGGCTGTCACGATGTTGTGAAAGTAAGGTGGAAATGTTTAATTTGGTAACAATTCTTTGGCTTGATTTTTGTGTTTTTGCAAAGATCAGTTACTTGTGAGCTGCTGCATTGAAGGTTTTGAGATTGAATCCTCCTCCTCAAAGTTAATGGCATAAATCTGCATGCAAGTTTCACAAACATTCACCTTTAACCCCTTTCATGCTTACTCCTGTTCACGCGTTCTATCAATAATCCACAAGAATATCTCAAATTCCCCAAAGTCCAGCTCTTCCATGGAAGGATTTGTTTGCCATCGACCTCACACCACATCTCAGCCTCACCCTGGATACATGTACATCCCTGTGAGACCAGAGCCAACACCACTGCTGTCCCTCAATGATTTGGGTTTGCACTAGAAGTCACAGCCTGATGAAGCCAAACAGAACTGCCATAACAGCAGAGATGCTAGTTGATAACTTCCGGGCTTTACCCTGAAATGTTGCTCATGAAATGCCACCGAGACCTTGCCGAGACATCTAGAGGGACACAGTCACAAGTCTTCACTGAATGTAAAAAACTAAAAACACACACATGTAGATTGAAGTCCCAGTGCTTTGGCATTTCGACACCTATGTGTTTATGGGAGTGTTTGCACAGGGACGCTTGTTTATTACTGGAAGTGACTTTTAATGAGAGTTTAGCTTTATGCCAGCAGTGCAAGAAATTTACGGTGAAGTCATTTGCACAGTTTGAAGTCTCTGTGTCATCCTCAGTAACTTGAGCGTTCATCCGGCCAGATATTCCACTTTAGGATAAGTTTGGATTTACATGAAATGCTCAATCGGTAACAGGACGTTTGAACTAGTTTTTACATCCCTAGCCTGATGAGACAGTTCTGGTAATTGTCTTCAGGCGGGAACCTGTTCTCACTTGAGTCCTCCTCCACATATGTCTGCCCATAACCCAGTTCTTTTTTCTTGCTGTCAAGCCAGAAGTGCTGCAGAGAAAGCTTAACAGTGCATGAAAAGTCCTGAGCGTGTGTTTCTCCTGCTTCTTGGTTTAGCCATTAGATTCCCTTTCAGCAGGAAGCTGTAGAACAGCAGTAATGATGCGGAACAGCACCACAGGACCAGGATATGCCTCCGGGGACAGCTCCCATGCCTCGGGCGTGTGTGGTCCACTTTCAGGCTAAATTTACCACATTACTTTATCTATACTTGTGGTGATGCTGTTTCTGTTCGACACCTTCCGACGCCCCAGCTCGTCCGTCTGTTCACTTCCCGCTAGCTGCTTCCAGTCTGCTCCAGATGAAGAAGTGCTCCTCAGGGGGAGTATTACACAACCTCTTGTTCTCAGCAAAATGATCATCGCCACAACCTGGCAAGACAAAAAAACATTCAGCAGCAGATAGGCACCTTTTTTAAAATAATATTTCTGTCACTGGCTCTAGATGTTGGACCTTGAAGGCTCAGCTGTTGACTCTTATTCTGAAAGGCCAGTCTGTGATGCCTCCACGGCCTCGCCATAGAAACGCTAATCTTTTGAATCTTGCAAATGTACAAAGGAGGAGGAAGGTGCACGTTGTCTCCTTGAAGGAGACAACAAAACTCCACACCTGATTCCACCAAGAGAAATAAGGTTTCAGACACTGGTAAATGAGCAAACTTTAAACTTTTAGATGAGCATCTTAGGCGAAACATTTCTCTCTTGTTGCAAGCAGACAATTTAAATCTCTCTAATTCACTAAAGGTTAAATGACAAAAGAAACGTGTTAAATGAGTAAAAGTGGAAGTTGTTGAACTGGCTTTTACCACGACTGGACAGCAGCTGCCCAGACAATGACAAGTTATCTGGCATTATTACACACCGTTGAAGGGCACGCCGTGGACTTTCACTTTACATAAACTGTATTTATTGCAAATAGATATTAAATCAGTATCCTTGGCGCTGCAGCTAGAACCCAGTTGTGATTTCACCATGGGAAAGACAGGGCAGGGCTTCCTGCCGCCTCAGACACATCCGCTTTCCCAGCGCAGACCCTGGGCCTCAAGTCTCCACTGGCAGCGACAGTCACACACACACACACACACACACACACACACACACACACACACACACAAAGAGAGAGAGCAAGTACACAATTCACTGGCTGCCAATGAGGATGCTTATCAGTTAATTGCCTGGTCATTCAAACTTCGATTTTTATTTGAATTAGATTAATGATCACGTGTTGTAATGCATGATTACTCCAGATGATTTACTGAAGATAAAGTCAAGAAGACTTGTTTAGGTCTTGAGTTTGAGTTTTTGCAATTGTTTCTTTCCTTGAATTATGTCATATCGTGCGTGACTCACTCCTGGGGTCTGTTTCATCGATTGTTCCTTTCCTTTTTAGTTGGAATTTAGCCTCTTTGTTTATTTTAGGTCATATTTTAAGACCCGATTTAAGCCACGATTGTGTTTTCTGCGTCTACGTGTCCATGAAGGTCTGTGTGATGAAAGTTTCATCATCTGCTCATGTCCAAAGGGAATATGTGTGGTCCAGCCCAAACTTTTATGACCCTGCAAATGTGAACTTTATTTTTAAACCATAACTGCCCGTTTTGAGTCACTGTCCAACAACCTTTTCCTAATGAAAGTAATTAGGAGGTGATTGGAGGAAAGTAAATCGTTGTTATATTGTTTAAGGTGGATTGTAGCTGTTGTTTGACCATGATGTTAATCTAACTTTTTCCCCTTCTCCTCAGTGTATCAGTGCTGATCTTCAACACCACCTCTCATTGTTTTGTCCTTGTCAAGCAGTTCCGTCCAGGTAAGCCTCCGCCCCCCCCTTCCACCCTAAGAGCCCTGTTGAGTACAGTGTATTCACTTTCTTCTTGTCGCCGACGCAGATCTAGATTGTTGTATATCCTGTGGGCACTTTCACTAAAAAAGCAGTGCATTACAATCCATGTTTATTCAACTGGGCCCTGAGTAACAATGCAGACTCATAAATAGACTGCAAGAAGTCCCGTTACAAAGCAGCCTAACCTCCTTTGTCAGGAGTCACCAGGGACTCTTCCACTCGGCACTGAGCTAAATTCAAGGAAGTCTGGGCACTGATATATTTTTTTTTCCCTCTCCTCTCTCATTGGCGGTGGGAGAAAATGTCTTTTATCTGAAAGAAATCAGTTTGTCCCAAGCCAAGAATGGCATTGAGTTTTCAACAGGGAGTGTACAATGTATTCGTGTGTTTTATTGATACCAGAAAACAAATGTACATGGTGACAGAAAACTGTGAAACATGGATGTTGTATGATATATGTTTTAAATTTCTTTTATTATGTTAGACGTCAGTTTCAAAGGCAAAAGTTCATGTCTTAATTTCTCTACGTTTCTAAAAAACTTGATTACAGCCAATTTCTTAATTTTTATTCACATCTTTTGCAAGATTGTGTTGATTGATCTGTTGTTTCATGTTTCATTTGTTTTTCATGCATTTTCTTACAACATTTTCGAAGCTTTCTCACTAATTTATTTGTTAATCGTCTGATTTTCTGCACTAAGCATTATGATAAAAGTACAATAGCCCAATCCCAAAGCAGGAAACTGCTCAGTACATATGGTAATTCGGTAGATTTAATCGTATCCGTCAGTATTATATATATTTTTCAGTATTCTGACTTTCTAGATTTAATGATGTCCTTAAATTTTTGTAAATGCAATGTTTTTCACAGTTTGTGGCAAAATGGATGAAACAAAAGTTATATTTTCCAACATTTTTTCTTGCCTCCACCCACTTATAACAATTCCCCTCTTTTCTACCACCAGCCGTATACATGTGTGAGTGGGAAAGGATCAAGAAGCAGCCGCCTCAGCCGGCTGACAAAGCCGAGGAGGGCGCTGCCGAGGAGGCCGCTGCCGAGGGCGCCGCCGAAGCCGCGGCCCCCGAGTCTCCTCAGGAGGTCCAGTCGGCCTCAGAGGGGGAGAGCTCCTCTCAGTTTCCCCCGGCCTCAGCGGGGGTCACCTACGAGCTGTGTGCCGGGCTGGTGGACAAACCCGACCTCTCGCTGGAGGAGATCGCCCGGCAAGAGGTGCTGGAGGAGTGTGGCTACGACGTACCTGCCGCTAAGCTGAAGAGGATTACGTCTTACAGGTGAGCTGCTCGTATTGAACTGAGGTAAATAGAGGTCTTTAAAAAAAAAAAAGTCATTCCCATGACAAAGATGTTTTAGCACAATGCTTTTTTCATTGTTTTTTAAATATCGTCTTTAGTTTACTCTCTCTGGATTTCATATCCCATAACAATTATTATCTCATGAACCCATTTGGTATAATTGGTATAATGTCATGTTATAGTTTCCTGAGATATTTTCAGGGAGAACTAACCTACCTTTGCAACTTTGTTTCTATATTTTGGTTTGCTGGTGTGAAGTTCAATTCCAGGAAACATTAAAAACCTCTTTCTAGAGTCTTAAAATTAGTCTCCAACCAAGTCTTGGTGGCAGGTAAAAGGTTTGTTGTTTTGGACGGAAGGATTCCAGAAGTTGTCAGTATGTAGATCCATGTGTCCAGCGTGATAGCACCCAACTCCTGCTCCTCCATTGTCCAACAATAGCCAATAAGCAAACAAGACAGTTTGTGATGCAAGAAGTTGAATTGCAGGTCTAACTGCACATTTTCTGGCTTCACTGCCGTATCATCTAATGAGTCTTCAAAATTCTTTGGCGGAAATATATCAAGTTTCAAAAGACATACCCTCAAGTCAGTGGCTGACAGTATTTTGGAGGAAGCTATAAAATGAAAATGTCAAAGTGCAGAGGTTATGTCAGCGAGCCGATAAAGAAGCACCCGGCGAAACCATCAATCTTTGTCAGGACTCGATTAACAACGGACGGGGAAAACGGCAGCTGAAAGTGTCGGGAGACGAGAGCTCCCCCATGAGCCGGCAGCACCTGGGCCGCTCCGACAGACACCTCTCACAACTCTGCTTTTGATTTGACCGGCACGGCTCCTGCAGCTTTGTTGGTGTCGTCTATGGCTGCTGTTATGTGTGGGCTGCCTCTGTTAAGTAGGTGGGTATCAGCTTCACCCTCACGACCCCGATGGGGGTGTTTCCGACAGGAGCAGACGCCGAGATGAGGCTCTTTGCTAATAGCAGGCAAACCGAGGTCACGCAGAGAAACACTCTGTGGTCTCCACGGCAGAGAAAGTGTTGGCGTGTGTTGAAGGTTGTTATTCAAACATGGAGAGCGATGGCTTTCATATTCGACAATGTTCCCTTCAAGGCTTGTTGGTGAAAAGGTAAAGAAACAATGACAGAATTAGTCCTTCAGCTCTTCTCCAGCTCTCTATCTTAGTCCCGCTACATGTACAATGGGAGAGGTCTATCTGTCCAGCCCATAGAATGTGTACATAACGTCCACATCGATTGTCCACGGTTGTGTATTGATCACTATAGGTCGTAAACCCTGCCTCCTCCATGTTAGCAGGTGGGACAAACTTGAAAAAGTCAAACTTTTAGTTAAAGAAATCTTTCTGGTGATGGTTTCTGTCCATTTTAGGACAAACAATACCCAGCCCTATGTTATCTTAAAATACTGGATCCATATAAACCAACCTTTTTCCTCCTGTGTGTTTTTCAGGTCAGGCGTCGGTGTAACGGGCGCCAAGCAGACCCTGTTTTACGCCGAGGTGTCGGATGACAACTGCGTGGGCGCGGGCGGAGGTGAGCCATCGGAGGGCGAGCTCATTGAGGTGGTCAAAGTCCCGCTGCACGAGGCCATGACCTTCGCCTACGACGAGCGTATACCCAAAACCATGGGCGTCATTTTTAGCTTCATCTGGTTCCACAATAACATGTCTCCCAAGTACAAGATCTCAACTAACGTGTAACTAGTATTTACAAAACCTTCTTTCAAAACAATTATTCCAAATTAAATGAAAACACTGGCCCAGCACATCCATTCTTCCCCCTTATGGCTCTTTATCCTCTGTTGCCTTTTTGCTAAGTGGCACACGATGGAGGGTGGGCCCCTCGTCGTGGGGCCGGCAGGTTTCTTTAAGTTTTGTCCCGTTTACCTTTTTCAAATTTGATGTGGTCTTAATCATTTCCCTCAAAAAGAAATTTGCCATAGCTGGTCGTCTCTGGCACTTTGTTTTTCACGTTTTTATTTTTATTTTATGTATGTTAATTATCTTACTTACTGTGCCATCTGTTAAAAAAATGGCTGGATATCACTGATTTCATTTGCTTGCCCTTGATTAGAGGAATTCTCCACTGATCTAATTAAGGATCTTGAATGTGACCTTTGAAATCTGTTGCTGGCTGTGAGAAGAATATTCTCGTTCCTCGAACTTGACTCGGACCATTCCTGCAAAACACAATCACTGGGAAACTCTCACGTCACACCAGTTATCGTAAATACAACTTTCTGACTTTTGAAATCATCATTGTCAGGGAAACATGACGTCATATACCTTGAATCCTCCTCACATCACATTTATTCAGATGAAATTAAATAAATGTATACATTTTCATATCGTTGTTATCTCACAGTAAACGTATCTCCACTCAGCGCTCTTCACCGCCGTGTTAGTGGAATCTTACAACGATCTTGATTTCGTGAACTCGCAGAGGATCAACATGGAAATTTCCTCTTCTCCAGCATCCACCCTGTACGATGTGAACTTGGCATCGAGCCACTAACCAGCCACGTGCCCCTGGTTACCTCCAGTCAGCTGACATTTCTTATTTATTTTTTATGGAGTCTTACTCATGCTCAAACATTTCAACCCAACCTGAAAGTTAGAATCTAACATAAGTATTTACAGCATCAGCTTTTCCAACATTGTTCTTATCGCTAATGCAAAAAAAAAAAAAACCAGTGGAGTATTCCTTTAAGCCATGATCCAGTACTGCAAAGACTATGCTGTTTAATCCTGGGGCCTTGTATCGACGGGGGGGGGGGGGGAGTCAGGCGCGTGTGTGTGTGTTAACCACCACTTGTTCAGGCATGCCTCAATTAATTGATCTGATCCACAGCCTTTGAGCAATACGTATCACAGCACCCCCGGGCTGAACCATCCCTCAGTGTTGCTGAGCTCTTCACCGCTCAGACCGAGCTCCTGCCTTCCTCTGCACCGAGGGGCCGGACTCCAGTGAGTCATCGTGGTCGAGCACAATCCTGATCCGGAGCGTGCTGTACTCGGTTCGTCAAGAACATGACGCAGGGAACTTTATCTCACGTACTCACGGTTATAGGATTAAAAAAAAAGCTACAGTGGATTTTGTTTTTCGGGGGTTTTGTTTTTACGGGCGCTTTAACATCTGCTTTGTTTGTTTTGGACCTTCAGACTTTTCAGTGTCGTCCAAATCAAACCAACCGGTGTCGAAGGCGCCTCGGATCGGTTTCTGGACCGATTCACTAAATATCAGTCCAACCGAAAGAGGTGGTTTCAGTCTGGAATCAAGCCGAACCAGGGATCAGTTCGTCTGCAGCGTGAAAACACTTTTTTGGATCTTTTGGCACATTTGAAGTAGTATGGAGTACTAGTTATTGATCCTGGTTGTAATACTATAATGATATAACAGTGGGAACTATGTTAACAAACTGAATTTCTTCATTAATTTGGATGAATTGATGTCAGACACACGCCCGTCTACTAACCACTCGATGTCAGGTGTAGGTAGACGCAGCCCACAGTGTTTGTGTCATAAAAAATGATTTAATGCGCTCCCTAAATTCTGATACGAAGCCAAAACTGATCAGATCAATTTAAACACTGTAATGAAGATGTTCAGGTGTGAAAAACTTCCCGAGAACCAGATATTTTGGCTCTAACGAGTCGGGGAACAACCTGAAATCTCTCTGACATCGAGTTAAGATACCTTTTCAGTTTTGACTTTTTTACCCTGTATGACATGTTGCTCTCTGAGATACGGACACAGCCTGGAGGTTTGAACACAGTAGTGCAGAGTTTTAGAAGCAGTCAAACCATCTGACTCATTGCCTTGAACGATAATTCATTCCGGAGTTCCAGTGCAATACATATTGGAATCGTCATTTACACCAATCTCACAGACTTGATCTCCAACTGCAGTTTGTCTAAAATCTCAGGTCCAAATCATCAAACGTTTGGCCGTTCAGGGAAAATCCTCTGAGCGTGACGATGACCAGCATGTTACGATATTACTATATTTCCAAAAATCACTTGCAGCTTAGAGGCGACAAGGTTCTTACTCTTCTTACTACCGTGTGTATTAGTATTTTTCTTCATTCAAAAAAGGGCTGGTACTTCATCTATGATTTTTAAAATCGTGACAAGACACAAATTCCCCCTCACCTCCTCGTTTTGTTAAAAATATGCAAGTACTGAAGCAGAGCTGTTTTTAGAAAATCACTGCCCACCTAAAAAAAAACAACCCCCATCTCATTATTTTTACATTTCTAGAGTCAGATAGAAATAGAAGTAGATTAGAACAATGCTGGCAGATCTTGTCGGTGATTTCACGTCAAACCAGGGTTCAGATCTTCTTATAGTGCACCAGCAGAGGTTCACTGGTTTGTACTGGAAGCTGTTTAAAAACTGACCTGCCTGAATAACTTGGTGGTTTGGTGAATTTTAATTATTTTTTTGTAAGTATTTGTAAGGATTCTAAGTGCAATGTTTCTAACACCTTAAAATCCCAAAATAGTGTTAAAAAAAAGTTCCGGTCCCCAAACTCACTGTTTTTTTTTCTTCAACCAGTGAGACCCTTAAGAAATACTCAAGGTTGATGTGACAATGATTTAACTTCTTGTTTTTCTGCTTTTTGAGCCTGAGGAACAGCTGACAATCAAACGCCAACACTTGTCTTCTGTTGCCCATAGTACCTCGTGTGTTGTTTTTGTGGTTGTGTTCTTTCGTTGCGTTGTTGCGTGTTTGTTCTCGTCCTTCCTGAATCTCCTGAATCTCCTGAATCTCCTGAATCTCCTGAATCTCCCACTGAAGAGAACTTGTTTCATCTCTTTCTGGTGCCACTCAGGCTCTATATTGATTGTTCTCATCTGCACAAATTAACAAAATATATCAGAAATGAATCCACCACACTAAAGATGTTTGGTTTCACAGGCCGAGACAAATGTTTGAGAATGAAGTTCCACCCAAACTGTGTAGGAATATATACATTCAACCCTTAAAGCCATATTTATCTCCCTCTACGCCCCAATAATCGAATATCTTATCCATCGGAGATCATTCCTCGATGTAGGATTTTCTAGTTTAACTGGAGCAGCTTGAATTGTTTTTATTCATTATTTTATGTTCCTGTCTTTTTCAAAACAACTCTCGTTTGCTAAATTGATCCATATTCTCTCAGGAGTAATGAGGTTTCCAAGCCTGTTGAATAAATGTCGGTATCAAGTGTGAATTTAGATCAAACTTTTCAAATACTTTCAAACTACAGGAATTACAAGTTTAGAGTCGGGACACTTTGGAAAGATGTGGAAAGCACCTTTGGAAAATGAGACAAATTAATCTCATATTAGGTTTATGGTTTTACTTTGGGTTAATACTCCATTGAAGTTTTACATTCACAAAAAACCTTTATACAACACTCGAGGAAAGATATCGTATGTGTCCTTTAACAATATTCGTAACTACACCTCACATCGTGATAATTGATATGTTAAAATGTCTTTTTATTGGGCAGCTTATCCTCCTTCACCTTATTTCATCCACCTCCATCCGTCTTTCCTTCTAACGCGGATCTCAGTGGTTTGATGACAGATTTCCAACGGTGCTCCCAGGTCTCCATTGTCCTCGTCTGGTTTGAGCTGTGACGTGATGAAAGTGGCCGTTTGTCTTTGGTTTGACTCTCGATTATCTGTCGCCCACACGTGAACACATTTTACAGGTGTCAGCCATAACCACTGCAGAGTTGAGGGAGACAAATCCAACCTGTGTATCGTGTATAGAAAAGCGTTCCTTGGCTGAAATGAGGGCGTCTGCTTCGAATCGTCTTGACCTAAAAATGTGACAAACAAAAAGCCATTTTTACTGCTGAGGCCAGTCTGTATCTTTGTGCCTGTGAGTCGTGGAAAGCTGCCGTGGGACTTCTCCTTAGAAGCTGAAAGGATTGCTCAGTGGAAAGTCGTCGCAGAATCACGAGGTCGGCGTGTCGCTCCTCTACGTTAACGATCTGCATCTGAAGGCAGCGGCCGCCAGGAAGCCGACGCAGGTGCACGCCGGTCCACGCCTTTCCTCCCGCGATTATCTGAGAGTTCGAGTGCGAAGACGCACAGTAGCATTAATGATTGACACAAGGAAAACAAACATCCAGTCCCAACGTCTGATGTCGTTACTGAAGCTCGATTGTTTTGAGAGAATTCAGTTGCCAAAAGAAACAACCAGTGTGGCAGCGCTTCAGGTTCGGCCGGTTCAACCAGGACCTATACAGAATAAATATAAGATGGAAATGTTGATTTAAGTATAGGTCTGTGTGTTTATTTAACTTCAAGCTACGGAGTCGAGATCTACTAAATCAGACCCGCCGTCTGTTTTGAACTCAAACATTTTTTATTACCTTCATAAGCTATTTAAAAGCAGCTGGTTATGTTTTTTTATTATTATCTTATTCAGGTTCAAATGTTTGTGTTCTTCTGCATAAAATACTAAAATTTGAGATAATACCCAAACCCAAGACTCCCGTAGTGTTGAATTCCAGATTCGTAGAAGTCAGTTATCGTGGCAGCGTTCATGGAGGAGTTAAAGGAAGAGTTCAACATTTTGAGAAATGCAAAGAGTTGGCTGTTAAAACTGACTCCGCCTCCATGTTTGTACAGTAAATATGAAGCTATAGGGACGTACCACTAAGCAAAGGGTTAATACTACGTGCTACACGGTTTGAGTCCCTACCATGGGGCCCTTGGGCAACTTATACCCCCCTGGAACTAATGAGCTTTAGATTTTAGCATTTAGCCTTTCAGAACATCCCGTGCTATAAATTAAATGGAAATAGACATTGATATTGAAAATGTTGAACTTTTCCTTTTCCCCTCTGTGACGAGATGAACTTTCCCACCTGCCACAAAACTAAATGCACCTTTGCCAGTTCAGAGTGAAGTGGTCCGACTGCTCGATATCAAGGCAGGTTAACATTTGAGGTAAGTAAATGGTCGTATGACTGGTTCTTACCTTGTGCTGGATTTGGCCCATTAGCCCAGCATCGGACATCTCTACCTCCACCACTTGTGTGTTTGTGTGTGTGTGCGTGCGTGCGTGCGTGTGTGCGTTCGCTCGCTCGCTTCTAAAGCATCGACATATCAAATTCTCATCGCTCAGCCGGTTCTCTGGGACAGAAAACCAGATCCATCAGTACCACGTGTCTTTCTACACGTTCCCCTCACGGCGCTGCTGTAGTTGCTTCTTCTTTTTCAACTGTGATTGTTTTTCAGTTAATGGTTTGTGCGCCGTTCGACAATTTCTTACTGTATTCTCCAGCGATCACGAGCTGAACCACGATTCATCATTTTAAATGTCGGGTATTCAAAGGTGCTATGTGTAGTAATCTGTAATTAAAGAAGCTGTATTATCCTGTTACATTGATATCGGACCGAGGATGTGACGGTTCACGGGTTCCTCTGGCGATCGGCTCAGTTTGTGATTCTTTGCTCATAAATTCCTGGAAAAAGGCACTTTTGATTTTTGGGATGAAGTCCGCTCACGTTTTGCTTCTTCACTTGCAGACCGGTAGCTGAATATTCAGAAGCAACAGGAGGAAGATTAATTATAAGATTTGCTGCTATGAGGCAAAGATGACGTGTATCTCATTCGATTCATATTTTAGTGAAAACACACACGATACCTTTATGCGAAAGAAGTACGATAAGTTTCTTTTCATCGTAAAGACATGACGAGTTTTGTCCAATTGTGATTTTATTTTTTTCTTTCTTTCTGGTGTCTTACTCTGAATTTGTGTTTTTAAAAGAAAAATATTTTCTGGAGGAAAAAAAAAAAAAGTACAAACACGAACATTTCTGAATTTCTCATGTATTTTAAGCTTTATTAAAAGTGTATACTCATTGTGGGCAGTGATTTCAGTAAGGTTTGGATTTTGTTAATTTATTACCTTAATGTTGAAATGTTTAACTTTTAAAACATGACACTTGGTACAAACATACAGTATATATTTAAATATGATACTTTGCATGTGCACTAACTGTCTTGGATGACATTGCATTAAGTTGAAATAAAATGGGTTTGATGCCCAAAACGTCAATTTTTTTTTCTGTCTTAAGTTTATTTACTTTACTTTCAAACTTATATTTAGAAGAATATCAGTGTTTTTAATGTGTCTTTACTATTTAATTAATATACTTTCTTTGTGTTTAAGTTAAGTTTTTTTGGGATGATGACATAAGACAAGAAAATTGTTATTTACAATTTAATTGGTAACACACAAATGAATTAAGTTTTTTTTAAGTTAAAGTTTGCAATCTTGTTTAAAGAACTTACTAACTATAATTTGAACAAACTTAACTAAATAAAGTTGCAAAATTCAGCCTTCAAAGATCTCTTGTAAAAATAAAATTAGAAGTTGTTTACCTGAACAAAAAATAGTTAGTTGGCACAAGCTTTTAAAACTTAAGAGTTTGAGTAGACGTCCAGATTCTCTTAGTTTTCCTAACTTTTAGTTTTTTTTGCCGTTGCGTGGTCAAACTGCAGAGTCAGCTGATTGTCCTCTTTGTTCTATTCATTCATGAAGTGAAACAATTGACAGCTGCAGCTTTAATGTTAGCGTTACTATAGTTAGCATTTCTATACCAAAATACAGGGCAGTCGATGGCTGTTGAGATATTTCACTCTGGACCAAACTGTTGGTTCGATAAATGGACTTTTCTGTCATTAGAGAGAAGCTGAAAGTGACTTTGCACCAGCATCAAGATGAAGGTGGTAACAGTGAGTGAATAAAGTAAATTCTTCCAGAAATTCTGTCTCTGACCAACTGTTGGACGGACACGTCCTCCCCGGGCCTCCACCCGTCCACTTCCACAGGGGCGCTGGTGACGGGTGGACGGACGGACGCTTCCTTGAATTGCGTCCCTGCTGCTTTCATGTTGTAACGGGACACATGGGATGCCTGTGTCCTCCAGAGACCATCTGGATTAGTGGGCCGCCGCAGCAGATGGATTACCAGCCCTCCGCTCTGAATGCTCTCCATTCACAGGTGGGAGCTGCGACCTGCCCTTTGAAGGACGGACAGGATCCACGCTGCCGTTAGTCGATCCACTGAGGTGAACTAAGCCCGAGTGATTCCACCACACTCTCACACACTCTCCATCTGTATGCAAATGACACCATATGCATGTTGTACTGTCGGGTGCTCCGCGATTCCACTGGAGTCAATACAGACTAATGCCCGGAGACATTTTAGATGGGTTTTGTTGTAAAGAGTCACGCAGACATTGGGTTTCACGCTTTTCTGGCTTATGTCAATTTAAATCTTCAGTTTTATCTCCTTAGCATCAACCTCAGATTGATAATGAGTTGTAAATCAAAGGTTTGTTATCTATATATATTAAAAATATAAAACCACAAATATAAAGAAACTGTCCAACATGTCGTGTTAACAAGGTGACGATGCTACAAACTCTGTGACACTGTACTTCATCACTTTTGTAGATATTTAGTCATCAGTTTATGGAATTTGCTCAATATGCATCAAGGGATTTTCAGATTTAGTTGGATTCGTCCTCTGGAAACCACGATAATGTCTGGAGCAGATCATCTAGTATTTTTTGGGATGTTTCTCAGGATGAGTGGAAACTTTGACCGGCCAGTGACACAGATGAAAGGTCAGTTCTCCATCGGGCACAGAGGGAATCCATCGAATATTCGAGGTATGTAGTCTAACTGGTCCTGGAGAATAAGTCCTGTGACTGGACGTCTGTAAGGATTCGTCCTCTTGGCCTCATGAATATCTGTACAAAATGAAATGTCAATCCCATATAACTGCATCTATAAAGCTGTTCAGGGAACATAGCCCTGAAGTCTCTGAATCTCCTGATCCGACCGGGTGATCCACCATTTCTCTTTATTTTTCCATCACCAAGCCTCGACTTGAAATCACTCCAAGATGTTCTGCTCTCCTGCCCCCGACTGCATGAGGTCATAACCTGGGATTAACGTGGCGTTGTGCTTTGAGGAAGAGCAGAGGAGCGACTGGTTCGAGCTGATAAACGCTCGCTAGACGGGAACCAGGTGAAGTCCCGCAGCCTGTTCCTGGTTCAAAGGGCTGATATCGAGCGGGCCATAAAAGTTCTGCCGCTGTACTTTCTGCTTTCTTGTGCAGCTTCTGCCGGACGTTATCAGCGAGGTATATTTACGAGGTTCTGTGCTGTGCATGCTGGGGTGGATTTGAGGGCTTAGGGTGAGTCGCCCCTTTAGGGATCTCCATATGTGGAGAGAGGCTAACTGGGAAAATCTTGCACTGAAGGGAAGGAAATCTAAACAATATACCACATTTCCTCTGTAATCACGTGTTTTAATCAGTGATTCATTGTCGGGCCGACGGCGTTCAGGTTTTCTGAGCATCATCTCCCACAGGCTGGAGATAGAAGGAAGCACAAGAGGCAGTAACTTAGATTCAATGACCTTTAGGATCCGCTTCGTGCAGCTTCTACCTCCTCAAACCTGTGGGAGTTTGATCACTGAGGTCGTGACTTCCCTGTGTAAACAGAGTCGTGCTGGCAGCCCATCACAGAAAACACATAAAATATAAATCTGTCTAGAACCATATATTTTTCTTGTCACGTCTCAGCCTCTCAGAGGTTAAACGGGGACTGTCACTACAAAGTCACTTCCAAAGTATGAACAAGAAAAGCGAGATATAGTCGACTGCAAAGTGTCGTTAACTCGCTGAACTGGTTAAGATTGTAACTGTGTTTTTCCATCGTAAACCACTGTCAAAAAAAAAACCTGTGTGTGTTGTGACGCCCCGGTGGAACGGAGAGACTGAAACCAAACCATGCACTTCCTGGTAGTTTGGAAATGTCCGTCACGTTTCTTTACAGTAGCCTGCGACGCTCTGTATGAAATCTGAACTTTAAAGAGTTTACAGCACCATTCGAGCAGAACATGAGGGTGTGAGAGAGGTACTCGGGACTGTATGACACAAACTAAACAGTGGAGGACTGGAACAAATGGAAAGTGATTCTGGTAAAATGCACAATCCGAGTTGCACCGGTCCAACTCTACGCAGACGATGTTCTCTTATTCACACACAAATAAGAAAAGTAGTTTTTCTGACATTCGGAACGTTTCATTCTGCATCAAAAGTATCCTGAAAACACTTTTTTGTCATTTTCTACAAAGATATTTTCCGATCGATCTTTTCTGAGGATCTGGATGTGACCTCTGGAACAAAGCAGTTTTACTATAATGGTTTTAACATGATAATCATTATTGGACCATTTCTGTTAAAGGCAGGAAACAAGCTTGGTCAATAAGGCTGAACCCTGGAGGTCACTAATCGAGGTTCATTAATTATTAAATGCCCCCTTTTTTTTAAAAAGAGCTCTGTTTGAATGAATCCCCGAGGGGAATAAACTGCTGTTAAACTGCATTTTTTTATTCGTGGTCCATGTGGTCAGATTTTTTAAAGTATGAGGCTTCACCACATTCACACATCTGCACCGTGGAAAACGTTCTGATCCACACTGAATATTCAGATTTCAGTGTCCTGTGGTTCAACCGGGAGAGGGAGACACAATTAAAAAGCTCTTCTTCAAAGACTCCAGCAAATGAGCATCATCTAAGTCGCTGAGATCGTCATTAGAGCTCGTTGAAAAACAGTATGTCTCAACCTTGACCTGTGCCGTCACCATCGACACCCCCCAACAACCCCCATCACCAGACAGACACACACACACACACACTCCCCAAAAGATGCTCGGAGATAAAAGCGAGTCGACCCGTCAGCCGTATGTACAGAGACTGGAGATCTGAAAGGAGAAAAGCCATGAAAAATGGATGAGAGAAGAAATCCACTTCACCTCCCCCCCTGGAGGCTGGCAAACCCCCCACAGTGCTCCCACTCATAATCCCTTCTCCTCCTGCACACACACACACACTCACACACACATACACACACACGCGTACATGTGGTGTATGCAAACAGTAAGACAGAGTATAAGCACACACCACCCGAGGCCCTTTGGTAGGTGTTAGATTCAGGAGATACCACGATTTGATTTGACGCTACATTACATTCATAATTGTCTTTCATGACATATTCATATCTCATTCGGGCTAAATCCTCATGAAACAGTTTTAAAATTCAAATCATTCTGCACATTTCCTTTTGTTTTGTGGATATTTTCTGTTAAAGATTTTGTGTTGATTCATTTCTTATTCAAAGGGCTAAATGTATGTCCAGGTTCCTCGGGTGAAGCTCTCAGGCTCAGAGAGATGCTTGACAAATTTCATTAGTCACGCTTTCAATGGTGAGGCTCATATTAGAAAACCATTATGGCCTAAACGCTTGTTCAGAGGCAACAACAAGAACTACTTTACATGCAGGAGGAGATGAGCCGAGGTTTTCAGTTTCATGGGCCGGGAAATAAATAACTAGATCCAGAAGATATTACCGAAATTAATAATTAGGGAGTATATGTGCTACAGCCATGTTAGGGTGTACCATAGACTGAATATATAAAGATGGATGACACGCCTCCACTTCCTCCCATTGTACAAAAATGAAGCCAAAGTATCTTGTGTATGGGAGCTGCCATCTGGCCTCATTTGGAGCCATTTGGTTCTGCTGGTACACGACCTCGACCAATCACAAGCCCGTCTCAGCTGTCAATCAGGAGGTTTCACCTGTTTTTTATAGCATCAAGTTACTAATTAAAACTAAATATCCATAAATCAACTAACTGAAATGACAGTAAACGAGAAAAATGTATTTTGAACCTTTTAGTTTGAACCTTGTTTCAGTCCACTGACATGGTGAACGCAGGTTTTATGAGCTGTACTGCAACCAGCCACTAGGGGGGGGATCAAGATGATTCACATTGTCGATGAGTTGTAGTTAATGCTAACATCGACATTACAGCAGCTAATAAAGTTCAGCAGGAGCCGACTTCAATGGCGATTCAACCAAAAGCTGTCAACACATTTGACTGAAATCAAACCTCATGATAACTGGTGGTTCATCCTCTGGGCACCACGAACGTCTGCACAAACACTTCCTCACAATCCATCCAGAGTTGTGTATTGACCGACTAACCGACATGTTGCTGTCCCCGGAGGCACGCTGCTGGTGTGGCTACAAACCCTACATGTGACACACACACACACACACACACACACACACACACTCACACTCACAGACACACACTTACACACGGCTCCTTCACCACCCGAGGCCCTTTACAAGGTGCGACCCAACTTGAGGCACTCACATGTACTCGTGACAGCGTGTGAAACCTCCCAGTCAAAGCTCTGGCTATCGGGGGGGCGGGGGCCTCCTTTGAGGGCCTATCTGACGGACTGGCAGTCGCCTGACGAGAAGAAGACGGAGACATGGGGGGTGGGGGGGGGGGTGCTGCTGTCAGACACACACTCTGATTGGCAGCTTCTCCCGGTCCTCTTGTGTCTCCTGGTAGCATGTTACGTTTCTCTTACACGTCAGCGAGGAAGTTAAAGGAAAAAACTCGTTGTGGTTAATGTGGCGCCCGGCGTGAAGCTGTTTACTGGATCATAATTTACTGAGCAACGTTTGAGATAATTGAACTTTAATGACGTTCAAACAACGTCTTATGTCAACAGTTAATATAAATTCGGATCAGAACCGGTTTAGTATCGATGATTGAGGCCAATTAGCCGTTGTAGGTCAAAGCAATCATATCATAGACAGACGACACTTAACTGATGATGCACTTGTTGATTTTATTTGTCGACAGATTTATGGAAAAACTACGAAACAGATTTCCTCCAAACTTGGTGGATATATGGGTTTTGTAGGAACCCATTAAATTTAACTATGTGTTGGTAAAGAGTCTTATCGATCCCACACGGCTCAGCCATCAGGAGCCATCAGGGTTCAGCAACTTGCTCAAGGACACTTTGACGTGCAGACAAGAGGAGACGGGGATCGAACCACCGACCTCTGTGGTCAGCGGACGACCCACAGTACCTCCTGAGCCAGTGCCGCCCTGACAAATACATCATTCAGGTTATCAGACCACTTTATGTTTCTACTACAATAACTAAACAATCATTTCTACTCTACACTACTCAAAATAACCAAAAGACCTGCATGAGGGAGGAAGAACTCAACTCACTTATAGTTTGTCACATTATTAAGTCAAATAACTTAATTGTGCTTAAACACGTGCTGACCACCATGATGACACTTTATCTTATCTGCACCCGAAAAGGAAACACAAACCAAAGGCTCTGCAACGTTTATTTTACAGAGAACTAATTCAATATATCAATATTTGGCACCAAGAACACAACATTAAAAGACATATTAAGTGAGAATAGAAAAGAACCTGTTTATATTTGACCATTTAATTTAGTCTTTATTGCAATAGACTGAGACTGGGGTGGTGAGTGGTGCACAGACAGTAGAGGGCGCTCTACACTGCTGCAACGCATGTGGTGGATTTAAGGGAAGTCTTGTTTAAAAAAAAGTGCTTTTAACAACCATTAGTGCAGAAACAGATGAATTAAAAAATTAAAAGAGAATACTTCCAGGAAAGAGGATTAAATAAATCGTGTCACAAAATGGATTAAGTCAAACCTTGCAGTTTTTAAAACATCATTATGATAAAATAAAAGCAAATAGATTAAAGTCAGGAAACAACTAAATGTTCCATGTTCACTGTTAATGAACATAAAGCATAATCACATGTCAGGAGTGGTTTTAAAAGTTTAGTTTTATAGATAATAAAACACACAAAAGAAGAGATCCTCCATCTTTTGTCTTTGTGCTGAATACAAAGTGGAATTTAAATCCAACAGAATCAGAATCAGAATTATTTTATTGGCCAGGTATGTTTGCACATACAGGAAATTGCCTTGGTGTCATTGGTGCACTGAACATAAAACAACAATATAAAAAAACAACAATATATAAGAAATAGAATAAAATAAAATAGAATAAAGTATATACATTAACACAGGTTCTGGTTTATAAAGATGATCATATCTGTGGGTGCAATTTTTAATTAAAAGATGCTTTGTGTGCACTGTTCAAATGAAGCTCCATGGTACAGAGGCAGCATAATTCAAGTTTTTGGGAAGAGGAGGAGGAAGAGGAGGGTGGAGGAGGAGGAGGGTGAGGAAAATGGATTAAGTCAAATTTAGCAGTTTTTAAAACATCATTATGATAAAATAAAAGCAAATAGATTAATGTCAGGAAACAACTAAATGTTCCATGTTCACTGTTAATGGATATAAAGCATAATCACATGTCAGGAGTGATTTTAAAAGTTTAGATTTATAGATAATAAACACACAAAAGAAAAGAATCCTCCATCTTTTGTCTTTGTGCTGAAGTGGAATTTAAACCCAACACAGGTTCTGGTTTATAAAAGAAGGAGATGATCATATCTGTTGGTGCAATTTTTAATTAAAAGATGCTTTGTCTGCACTGTTCAAATGAAGCTCCATGGTACAGAGGCAGCATAATTCAAGTTTTTGGGAAGAGGAGGAGGAAGAGGAGGGTGAGGAGGAGGAGGGTGAGGAGGGAGGGGTGGGGGGGGTTATTATACTATTGTCCGCCCCTTAATCCGGTTGGCTCAGAGACTGCCCGCAGGCCAATTTGTAAGTGGTTTGCGTGGCTGCCAATCAAAGCAGACATCCTCTCCTCCTCAGGCTGTGGCTACGAAACATCTCAGTTGCTGTGTGGAGAGATTTGACGGAGGGATCCTCTGTGCATGGACCCGTCACACTGCGCTGCAATCCACCTCACACACACACACACACACAGACACACACAGAGACAGACAGACACACACACACACACACGCAGAATGGCTCGGTGAAATCCGGGACGCACACGGCGGAGGGAGGAAAGAAAAACGTGCATGTGAAGAATCGTGCGTTGTTGCATGTCAGGAGAAGGAGGAACTCGTCTGGTTCTCCACCTCCACCGCTTCTTCTTCTTCTTCTCCCCCCACCACCACCACCCCTCCATGTCACTGTGATTCAGCGGAGGCATGTGGAACCACGGCCCCGGGAGCAGGAGCCTCTTCCCGGCCACACTGTGCCTGCTGCTGACGCTATGGACGGAGGTGAGAGCTGCTTCTTCTTCTTCTCTTGTTTTATTGCTTAGCATCGTGAAGGATGCGTGATTCCTGCCGTGCGCGTTACACACACACACACACACACACACACACACATAAAAAAAAAAAAAAGCCAACCAAATATATTTGAAAAATTTATAAAAAAAAAAAAATCAATTAAACGTGTTTTTCAATGTCAAAAGTTGGGTGGGCGTGGGCCCGTCACATGGGGGGGGGGGATTCATCGATAATTGCATCGGTGTGCAGCGCGTGATCGAGTCCCGGTGACAGGGCTGGAGTGGGGGAGTGGGGGAGTGGGGGGGGTGGGGGGGTCCTCTCTCTCTCCATGTTGGGTTCTAAACCCCCCCCCAAAGATGATGATGATGATGATGTGCGTAGACTAGAACAAGTTGTGGTTTTTCAATCTGCTGGAGAGAAGAAGAAGAAGAAGAAGACAACACCCCCCCCACCCCCCATGCTGCAAAGTGTCCCCTGTCACGTGCTCCATTCATGATGCAGCACATTATTTGGGGGGCTCATTTTTCTGAACATGCGCCAAATCTTGGGGGTTCTCAATCAATCAATCAGATTTTATTTGTAGGAAAAACTACTAAAAACCCTGTTAACAGGTAAAAATACGTAGAAACCTCAGAGAGAGAGAGAGAGAGAGAGAGAGACACATGTGAGGGTCCCTCTCCCAGGACGGACACAAGTGTAGGGAAACATCATCGGGATTCTGACGCCACTTTGTCGGGTTCCAGCTAGCCCTAACACCCCCCACCACCACCACCACCACCTGATTCCCACTGTTCCCATCATGTCTCCCCCCCCCCCCCTCTGCAGGTGTCCCAGTCCACCGGGTCCTTCGAGCTGCAGCTGGTCTCCGTGCAGAACGTGAACGGCGAGCTGGCGGACGGTGAGTGCTGCGACGGGCCCCGGGGGTCTCAGGACCTCCGCTGCACCCGGGACGAGTGCGACACCTACCTGCGGGTGTGCCTGAAGGAGTACCAGGTGGAGGTGTCCACCGCGGGAGCCTGCACCTTCGGATCTGGAGCTACGGGAGTTCTCGGTGGAAATATGTTTTCTTTTAAGAGCGGACGGAGCAACGCGAACAGAGCAGCAGACGAGCCCGGCAGGATCGTGATCCCCTTCCAGTTCGCCTGGCCGGTGAGTGGACATATCCTCTGATCTGGGACCCTTGTCCTGTTAGGAGGAGCTGATGGGGGGTTGGAGGGGTCAGTCATTGGTGCATGTGTTCAGAAATGAGAAGGAAAGTGCCTTACAACATCTAATACATCACATTCTGCTTCCTTTCACTGAAGTACACTCAAAATAAGTTCCTCAACGTTACATCCCTTAATGCAACAAGGTTTGATTGATAAATCACCAGGAAGCTCACGTCCAGAACCTCAAAGTACAAGATAGTGTCAACAAACGTGTGGTTTTGTCTCATTGATTGTCCCAAACTCCTGAAATATACAATTTACTTACTTGAAATGATCAGAAGTTGCACATTTTTACATTCGAGAACCTGTAAACATCAAATTCAGTCATATTTCCTTGGTGCATGTGTTCAGAAACAACATCTTATGAATCACATTCTGCTTCCTGTCACTGAAGTACACTCCCTATGGAGAAAAGTTCATATACTCGAAATAAGTTCAAATCCCTTAATGCAACAAGGTTTGATTGATAAATCACCAGGAAGCTCACGTCCAGAACCTCAAAGTACAAGATAGTGTCAACAAACGTGTGGTTTTGTCTCATTGATTGTCCCAAAACCACCTGAAATATTCAATTTAATTACTTTAAATGATCTAAAGTTGCACATTTTCACATTTGAGAACCTGGAAACATCAAATTCAGTCACATTTCATCTTGAAAAATGACTTAGTCGATAAATTGATGAGCAAAATATAGCAGATAAATCTTCTTTTGAGTCAATAATCAATGATCGGACTGATTGTTGTGTCTACAGAAAGATCCTGTTTGTAAAGTTGTAGTTTTACATATAACCAAACCAACTTTGGGGCCAAATTTACCTGTGGGGTCCCTGTGTGAGGATGGACCCTCATTAAATGAAGGGAGGAGGGGGGGGTGGTCTTGTCTTGGCAGGGTCCCGTCCTTTATGAGAATTGACACACATCACAGCTAAATGATTGCGTGCTCCACCGGGATCCGGTTGCAGCTCCAGTGCTTCACCGTGTCATCTGGGTCGCCTTGATATACGAGCGCTGGCTTTGTTCCAATCCTCCAGCTTGCACCTGCCAGGGCCGTGATGGGGTCGTTAGACACGGGGAAATGCTTTTGATATGTGGACCCTCCGGGGGGGGGGGGGGGCAGGGGGGACTACGCTTACTCCTCTTGTGGATAAAACCGTTATGGCAAAGCTCTAACTCATCAGGGTAACTTCATCTCCACAGAATCCATCAAGTGAAATTGGGTTTGTTCAGACTTCAGCTGCTAGGACGGGACCAAGGTGATGGTTACTGTTGGTTACTGTTTGGTTACTGTTGGTTACAGTCGGTTACTGCTGGTTACTGTCGGTTACTGTCAGTTACTGTTGGTTACTGCAAGTTACAGTCGGTTACTGTTGGTTACTGCTGGTTACTGCTGGTTACTGTTGGTTACTGTTGGTTACAGTCGGTTACTGTCGGTTACTGTCGGTTACTTCTGGTAACTGCTGGTTACTGTTGGTTACTGTTGGTTACTGTTGGTTACAGTCGGTTACAGTCGGTTACAGTCGGTTACAGTCGGTTACTGTTGGTTACTGTTGGTTACTGTTGGTTACTGCTGGTTACTGTTGGTTACTGCGAGTTACAGTCGGTTACTGTTGGTTACTGTTGGTTACTGCTGATACTGCTGATACTGCTGGTTACTGTCGGTTACTGTCGGTTACTGTCGGTTACTGTCGGTTACTGCTGGTTACTGTCGGTTACTGTTGGTTACTGTTGGTTACTGCTGGTTACTGCTAGTTACTGTCGGTTACTGTCGGTTACTGTTGGTTACTGCTGGTTACTGCTAGTTACTGTCGGTTACTGCTGGTTACTGTTGGTTACTGCTGGTTACTGCTGATACTGCTGATACTGCTGGTTACTGTCGGTTACTGTCGGTTACTGCTGGTTACTGTTGGTTACAGTCGGTTACTGTGGTTACTGCTGGTTACTGTCGGTTACTGTTGGACGATTCTGGGCAAATTGCAGAAGAAGCTAAAGTAAGATTCGACCTAATGTGGAAGTGCGTGGTTTGGTTTTCTCCAGAATGGGAACTGGGCTGAAAAGGGGGGGGGGGGGGGGCACACCTCCATTGTGGCCCTGTGTGACGTAGGAACATGTGCTGTGTCCGCGGGCCCGGCCTGGACGGATGCTCCAATTAACTCCCTAATATAATCATGATTGAGTGACATTATTGTGCGAGCATGAAAAAGACGTGTTCAGCCGAAGTGTTCGATGCCCCGGGGGCAGCGGATCTGTGTGTGTGTGTGTGTGTGTGTGTGTGTGTGTGTGTGTGTGTGTGTGTGTGTGTGTGTGTGTGTGTGTGTGTGTGTGTGTGTGTGTGTGTGTGTGTGTGTGTGTGTGTGTGCGTGTGCGTGTGCGTGTGCGTGTGTGTGCGTGTACTGCTGACTGGTTTTAACACCCCCTTCCACCCCACTGCTTCCACCCCTGCTGTGGGTGCCAGGAGGCCCCTGGTGGCCCCTGGCAATTAATCTTGTTTTACAGCAGATGAGTGATAGCTGACGGATTAGGCGTGTGAATCAGGTGTGCAGGCAGGGACCAAGAACAACGCTGGAGTATTGTGCCGAACACACTCGGAGCTGTTTGTTGGCTTTAGCCTTTGTTCCTCCTGGATTTGAATGAACTTACTGTAAATAGCTTCGGGTCTGTGTCATTGTTGAAATCGCATTCAGACTTTTAGCTGCAGTGGAAGTGGAGTTATAATAAAATGAAGGAAGTTCTCTTTAGTTTGAACAATGGGCTGTAGAAGCAGAATCTGTGCCTTTCATTTCCAAATGTAGTCGCAAGAGAAGTGCCTCCATGATCGGCTTTTGGGAAATGACTTGGAAATGTAAAAGATAAAAGTCTAATTCTGTTGAAATGTGATGAAGCTAATAATCGGCAGCTCACTGTGAGATCTTTCAAAAAACAAGGACGCACCTTTTTGTCCCGTTTTTGTGTTGAAGGCATCAAATGTGTGATTCAGCCTCCGTCTTTGTGCGTTTAGTGGTTCCAGGGTTCCCTGCAGCTGAGAGTCGCTTCAGTGAATTAACAACCGGCTTTTCCTCAGGTTTTTAAGCTTCAGGGCAAAAAGGCAAAGGTGCGATTTCACACAGTAAAGCCCATGTATTTAATGAGGGACGCTATTGTTGAGACCATCAGGTGGTGGGGTGGGGGGTGGGGCTTTTACCACCTGAGCAAACCCAATTTTCTGTAGCCGACCCTTGGTAGTTTGTTTTTTTTAAAAGCTACGTGCATATAAAAGCACTCCCCATTAGGGATGTCACGAGAACCGATACCTACGGTACTTTTCGATACTAACATAACAAAACGATGCCGATGCCCAAGTTTCAGAAGCACCGTAGGCACCGTCAGCTTCGATGCCAGCAGCTGTTAGCAACTTAGCATTAGCATCGGTGCTGCGCAAGTCGACGTTTACATTCTGAAAACCAAGACGGCAACTGCGGCTGCAGCGTTCGCCCCACCTCGACTTGTTTATTAAAAAGGCACAAAGAGTCGTGTATGGAAGTATTTTGCGTTTGACGCCGGGTTTACACCGGACACGGAAGCAACGCCGCCGCTCCGCGCTAATCCTTAGCGCGCCGGCACATGGTTGTTTACACCGGAAGCTGAAGCGGCGCATGGGAGTGGATGGGAGCCAGCTGTTATTTAAGGCTTCGTGCTGCGCTTACGAGTCGCTTTGGCGTCCGGTGTAAACCCGGCGTGAGGCAGATGTATCATTTAATGCATAACGTGTCTCACAACAAAGCGTCACCCACATGCGACCGCAACTACCGTATAACCCTCAGTATATGCGCAGCGCAAGCACATTGAATTACCGTATATGACATTAACAACATCCAAATAATGCACTTTTTTTTTTACCGTGGTATCGAAATTGGCATCGAGAATCGTGTTATTTTACTGGTATTGGCACCGACTACTGAATTTTTGGTATCGTGACACCCCTACTCCCCATCACTGACGGTATGAAGCCCCGGGCGTCTCTCACTTGAAGCACTTACTGACACCTCGAGGCGGAGGTGAAGGAGCTATTCTGGTGTGTTGTCTTTCTGCTAAGTGGCCCTGGATGATAACGCTGCGCCATCCCAGAGCCAGATGTCACAGGAGGCCTGCCGGGTCACTTGCAGCGGCGGCGTTGTCGCTTTTCCTCGCTGGAGAAAACAAAGATGCAGTGTACTACTGGCTGTGTGTCGTCTGGCCGGCTGCCCGTGGAAACCGAGCGAGGGGATGGAGCATTCTGTCATCTCCAGCCCGGCGTCTGAATCAACCCCCCACCCCCCCCCCGTAAAATGAAAGTCATGCAGGAATGGTTCTGAAATGCGAGGAGTGTCCTTTTTTCTGAGTCATGCAATCCACGCATCCTTTGAATAAAGACGCTGACACAACTGTGGCATGAATGGCATCTTGTCTGTGCAAGTGTGTGCAGGTTGAGGACAGATCTCAGTTCAGTCCGCATCCACCCGAAAAAGATATTTGCATAAAAATCTGCTCAACAAAACCCGGTGAAACACTTACCAGCGTCTCTACGTTCCTCCTATTGAACCATTTCCTACAAAAATGCTGATTTTCAAATTAACCGTTAGATCCCCAGTTCTTAAAAAATACCTTTTTCGATGCTTTCTGTTGTTGGGAGTTTGGATTAAAGCCATTTCTCAAAGTGCACCACCTCCTCTGCTGGTTCAGTGCAGCGCAGTCGATGTGTAACAGTGGATATCATCCGGTCGTTTTCTGGGAAGTGGTGCTGCTTCTGTGAAGAGCCGGAGATCAGAGCCTCCTCTCCCTCCAGTCATCATCACACCATGCTGATACAGTCGATAATGGTTGATTGCATGATGCTTATCTGTTGTTTGGGAGTATGTCTGTCACTACGTTTACATGATGGCATAAACCCGATTTCGGCTGAAGCCCGGTTTCTCTATCCATGGGGGGTTAACTGCTCTATCTCAGGGTACATGGCACTGAGAAATCCGACTCTTGTCCGAAAGCATTTCATACCCCGCTACGATAGGTGGCGCTGTTTTCATTACAGCTAGTGGTGATACAGCGCGGGAGGGAGGGGGGAGGCAGGATCTCAAGCATGCGCAAAGACGTCATCTCCAGTTGTTGTCTAGCTTCCAGAGTTACATGCGCGCGTTGTCCGATATACAGCCAAATCCGATCGCTTATCTGGGGGTGGTTATCCGACTTCAGTCGGACACAAGAAATCTAGATTTGTGGAGTTACATGAAATGGATCTTCGATTGAAACCGGACAATGCCAGAAATCGGGTTTCAATCGGACACATGTAACCGCAGTGAGTGATTTGTCAGGTCTGGTGTGTAAAGAGGATGAGTCTGTATGTTACTGTCGCGTCCGAGCCTCGGCCCACGCTCAGTAATTCACAGTAAATGGCCACTGCTGCTGATTTCTCACCTTATGAGGATCTGTAGACCGTCACTTCAACTTAGTCTAGTCCAGAATTTTCCAGCCTAGGGATGTTTTTACTGGGAAGACTATGACTGACGGTAATGCAGTTTCATTGAGTTCAAACAATGCAACTCATACATCTTATCTTATTTCGCTTCCACACGTGTGAATCCCTGAAAACACTCTGTTTTAGCTCCATGTTTGGTCTCCACCACCTGGGACCTGACTGTAGAGTAACAGCTAATAGTGTATTTACTCAAAGCACCAGTATGTTCACCTGAAGCTTGTTGTCTGTTGGTTGGTGTTGAACAGGTCGTGAGCACTGGGTTATTTTTACGACCCTGACGTGAAAATCCCTAAAACGAACACTCTCTTCACGTTGTTATTTTATTTATTTAAATTCTAATATAAACCTTTTGTGGACGTCGGACATTAAGCAGCCGTCTGACTCAGTTAAGGCCTCGTTTGCTCCGTCTGATTGAGTTTCCGTTTTCTTTCCGTGCTGTGTGTGCACTTCAGGAGAGAGAGAGAGGGAGACATGTCCTACTTCCATTTGATCACTAATGAAATTTGCCGGTGGAATTTCTCTGCCGCCCTCCCCCCCCCACACACCCTGCTGCATCAGCCGGACGTCCGTTCGATGCCTGTAACTGAATCCGCTCTCAACCTGGATGTGTATCCGACCTGCGTTGTCACTGAGCCGGTGAATGGACGCGTGTAGTCAGTGGATCTGCGACCGACCGCATCCAGCAGCTTCAAGCGTTGAATCTTGAGCAGCCGAAGATATTAAACTAGAGATTCCAGTTCCCAGCTACTGGAGTGTAGAGATGATGAGGGGATGAAGTGTGTGCTGCTCGTGGCCTCTCTTCAGCCGCTTGAAGCTGATCATGTCAAAAGCGGGACGTGCAAACGACCTCGTTCACATTTTTAACAAGTTAATCTGCACGGACTTGCTGGAAATCGTTTTTTCCTGGAACCGACTCAAACTATGTGAATGGTTTTTGGCCGACAGCGCTGGTCGTGCGTACGTCAAACGCAGAGTGTGGCTGTCAGATTTCTTTTTGTGCCACTGTCAAGCATTGATGTGCATGACTTTCTCTTTTATGCACAAGTCAAGAAAAATGGTATTAAGTCCTTTTCAGGGAGGGTTATCGGGACCACACAGGTCAGGGGGTGGTGTCCCATTCACACCCAGTTTTCCGGTCTATTTAATTCAGAGAAATGGAATGAACAGACACACTCAAGGATTAATGTGTTGAACTCTGTTGTACAAACATTATGACCTGTAGTATTTGTACGAGGAACAAATGAGAAATGGAGACGGGTTCATGTTCATGTTTCAAAAGGTTGCAGCTGGGTTTCCATATTCCAGGCATTGAGGATTTCCGACGCTGTTTGATAATTAAGCTTGATAGTTGAAACCTTCACTGGTAATGAAAGAGGGAAGCTCAGCTACTGGCATATGATGACTTGTGAGGAGTCGTCTGGCTCGGAAGGAAAGGTTGGGTGGACAAAATGTTCCTAACAGGGACTCGTTGTCTTTTAGCCTGAGAATCTGAATGAGCTGAATTTCGGTGCATCCACATTTCTGTGCTGGAGAAGCTGAAAATACTCAACCGTATCATTTTGGTGCAGCACGAACAGAGACAACTAGCCCTGAGCTTTTCTGTTTTGGAATCCCTGATCAGTGTCAACACTGGAAAAATATACAACCTCTTATCTACTCCAGTATGTTTTTCTTCAGCTCTGAGCGTAGGTGTTTATACTCTTTGGGTTATTATGGATGAGGTCGACTGGCTGCGTTTCTTTCCACTTCTCAAAGTTTGCAGTTTGTATTGATGATAAAATGAGATCTTATCTACACTCGTATCATTTATTTTTAATTGTCACAGGTGGCGTTTTACTTTGTGAATGCAATACGCTTCCGCACTATACGGACACATTATAGTGCTTGATATTGAAGAAACTGGGCAGAGGCTTTAGTGGAGGTCTATTCAAACATTTTGATTCTATACGTGAACCCCCCCCCTCTCTCTCTCCTCATCTCTTTTAGAGACTGCAATTAAAGCACTAGCTATATCTTGGATGCACACACACACACACACTCTAACACACACTCACAGAGGCTAACGGAGGCCGCCATGGTTAGCCACACCTGATACGGAGCTTGTCAGGGCTGTTGCTAGGAGACGGCCCCACATAGGCCTCCAGTAAACAATTATCTCTCGTCTCCCTCCCCCATCCTCCCTCCGCTGGTCCCAGTGAGTCTAGTTTTAAAGCCACTCACGCGGGCCTCACCTGTGATGCGGCTCCGCTCTGTATTGATTATGCAATTAGTCAGTCAGGCCGGACTCCAGAGGTGAAGTGGCAGCTTTTACTGAGACGTGCACGAGCGCCTGAGTGCACGGCCTCACCGCCTCGTCCTTTTTATGTGCTGCAGAGAGGCTTCGCTGTGCAGTCAAATCCAAAAATATCCAGTCGTAACGGCATCAGACGGCAAATTGGTATTCAGGGTCTGTGCTGCTGTTTCAAAATAAAAGCTCTCTGGTGATGCAGGCCTGTAGTAGAGTGTCCACTGGGAGTTACTACGAGATCAAATCAAAACCCTGAGCAGTGACTCTACATCCAGAGGAAGATTTAGTTTGCTGCATCACTTTGGTTCTTAATCTGCTTCCTGTTCACACTGGCCTGTGTGAATGGTCATGTGTTTTCATGTGTTAGGCCGGACAGAGACCTCGTCTGGATGGAGAGATCTCTGTTTGAAATGCTGTTGATAAATGAATGAGTTTGCATGTGGCTCTCGCTGCAGTGGATGTGGAGATCTGTCCTAATCTGCAGCTTCACACTGTGGGACACTTACAACCAGGCTGGATTACAGGGTCTGAGGAAAAAAATCCTTCTACATAATGTTGTGGTTTCTTGGAACTGAGAGCAAATACATGAGTCACAGCTTTACACAAAATGAAACATCTATCTATATGCCTTAGATTAGATGATAAGATTTCTGGATTAGTTTCACTTTAAGGGGTTTATATTTAATCTCTAAGTCTGGCACAGTTGAAGACATTTTTTTACTTCTCGTCTCTTAACGAACAAATAAAATGCAGTTTCATAACTTGACAGTCAGTGGTATTTTCCATGTGCCTTCATGTGTAACCACAGGCTTGCATTTCAAATTTATATTCGGCAAAAAAAACAAAAAAATCCTGTTGAATTCATAATATATTTTTTGCAAGATGGTTCTCATCCCATTCAGACATGGCACATTCTGTACCTTCTGCTCTGTTGCCTACAGACCTGTGTGTTGTTGTTTTGCTCATTAACCGAGTCGCTGTGTGTTGTCTGCACAGCTTCCCTGTAGAAACCTGTGGAGACTGAACTCTCACTACAATCTTAACATTAGACTGATCTGTGCTGTGGTGAATTTCTCCACCTTATTTGTCGTCTTTCTGTGATTTCACATCAGACACTGTGTGTACAAGCATGAAACGACAGCTTTTAGGTTCCATTTACATTTGCAGCCTCTTCTCTTTCTGAAGCGATGTGTTTTCAGCTCTTCAGATTTAGAGTTCTTGGGTCCAGTGGCGTTTCTGCTAATTTTGGACGTGTTTCCGTCTGGGTCGAGATGCCCCAGTTTCCCACTGGTGCTGTCCTCCTTACCTACTTCACTTACAAAGCTGTGAGTCCAAAGCTGTGTCTCAAACCATCTAAGAATCTAGCTTCCAACGAAACCTGTTCACCATGAATTGTAGATATGCTTAAGTCCAACCTGCAGCCACAGTGTATTAGAATACTCTCATTACTCATGTCCTGGTTGGAGCCTCACATGGACCGAGTGGCCTCATCACTTTTGAATGTTTAAAACCAACATTCAAATTGGTTGGTTTCCTGGAGACCTGTGCATGTTCGAAGTTGGGTGTAGTTCATCAGTAGCTATAATCAAATCATCAGTTTCTGCACATTAGTTTCCTTACTGGCTGGTATCTTCTCACCTTTCATAATACATTTCTGCAGTTGTTTTATTATTGTTACTAAATTTCTGCCTCTAGTGGTTGATATGTTGTTGACTGTGGATTTCTTCTTTGATATTCTCAGCAGTCACAGCCAGAATGTGAAGAACCAGTGGAAGTTAAACATATTCTTGCTTTTGCACAACCTGAATCTGCACGTAGTGACAATTACTCCACACTCTGTGTATTGAAATTGATTGTGTGTCTCGTTTGTTAAAGGAAACAACAGGAGTCCTTGTGTTATGATGTTGCAGGTATTCCTGTGGGTGCAGTCGTACGCACGCCAAAGAAACCTGCTTGATTAATCTCTCTCGAGTCTGAAGTCACATAACACGTGTGACACACGCTCCACTTACTCATCTGACTGAGGCCGGAATGAATGTTGTGCTCGGTGCCAAGTGTTTTTGAAACCATGTGTTTGGGGCATTGCATGGCTTCTATTAAATGGTTGGCAAAAGAGAGATGACCGGAAATGACAGAGACGGGGACAGAAGCTTCCAGCCGGACTCAGACTGGGGACATTCCAGCCTCGTGTCACCACTCCACCACTGGGATACCCCTAAAATCTGTATATGCACGGTAGAGATCCAGAAAACAGGCAGCATGTAAATATTATATTAATGTTTCACAGCTTAAGATCAACGCTGTGACAGATAAATCCTCGAAGTAAAATAAATAATGGAGGAAAATATCCAGAATATCAACTGTATCCTTCAGTAAACAAAGTACTGTCAAGGTCTCGCTTGAATCTGACATCTCAGGTATAAGTACAACGTGTACCCAACAGATCTGCATAATAGATTTGTGTAGTATTTCCGTTGTGGCTCTGCATTGATCAGTTTGAACACACTGTGTACGTGTGTGTTGCTGTGGCCCACTGCATCCCCTGCCTCTTGTTAATGAATGGTGTGCAGGTGCTGCAGGCTCCTTGTGGGGGTAATTAAAGCACGTCATTACATGGGCAGTTAAATTGTCACTTTACTGTTGAACCTGTTTGAAATGATAATGGCGCTCAGCTGGAGGCGGGGACTTGTATTGCTCTCCAGCCCGGCGCCCTGTTGCTTCGGATCAGGAATTAGCCTGTTTAATATTTCTGAAGCGTTTCTATTGCCCTAATGGCTCCGTGACTTCTTCAGGCACATTAACACCTCGGGGAGTCGTTGACGAATATCCGAGGGTGCACGAGAACCGAGGGTTTAACTCTCTCACTTAGAGTTGTTTCATGCTTCTTTGCACACGTGACTGTGACACTACAACAAGTGCAGAGTAAACAAAGTGTCACCACACATTGTTTCTGTGACTTCTAGCCTCGTTAGACCAGTACTTCCAGATAAGAGGCTTAAATTCATTAATAAATTCATGTGCTTTTCATTTAATTGACGTTGTCCTCTAGTATTTTTATGCAAATGTGCGTGTGTTGATGTTTGTGTTGCGTAGTCCTGGATCCTGCTGGTTAATTAGCACCGGGAGGGGAGGGGTTTGTTGTATTGGAAGTGCATGGGTAATGACCCTGTTGGCATAGTAGCGGCATGCTCAATGGGCCGAGTGTGTGTGTGTGTCTGTGTGCACAACCGGTACACACCAGCCGGCCAAATGCCTTGTCATCAATGTGACATCTCTTGGCACCGGACTCTGGCAAACTGTGTGTTTGTGTGCAGCGGAGATGTGACTGTGTGTGTGTAACCTGCGTCCACAACCACACGTGTAGTTGTAAACCTGCACATAAATATTGTGCCGTAATAGAAGATGAAAAAAACCACATGAAGTCAAATTAACTTGGCACTCGGTGACAACCGCTGCTGTGAATAGGACGTCTATGTTTAGACTGGAGCACAAATGAGAGCTTGTTCCCGGTGTTGACTTCAGGAGTGAGTCTGGCTCACGGACCCGAGGTGATCCCGTCTCAATCAATCCAACACTTCAGACAGTGTACTTGTCATTTGTCAAGTAAATAAGTCAAATACTCACTGGTACACGCTTCAAAAATGTGAGGAATCTAGTTTTTCTTTACTTATTGGGAACTATTTCAATTCTTTAAAAGATGTTTGACCACTGGGACTCTAAAAAGAGTAATTGGGTTTTACATTAATTGGAAAACTTGGAAGTGAAACTGGTCAGTTAAGGATCCAGCGTTCAGGTTGTGAAGAGCTCCGAAGACTTCATGTGGATACACACTTTGATTCTACTTATGTAAATTTGTCAGGCTCCACTTTTGTCTACCTTGAATCCTGGAGAAGTGCAGCAGCGATCAGTGCGATGTCAGAAAGGGTCGAACAAGCTGGACGGCTCTTGTCCGACCCGCGCTGCCAACATCATCACCACGTTCACAAGTATTTTGCCACTGGACATGTTTGATCCTCGCCTCTGAACAGATTGAGGAGCTGGACCAAGAGAGATTTACTTCTGAGTCCGATCCTCAGGCCAAAGGTGACGGGAGGCTGCTTCAGTTCACATTTGCTTTTATTCTCCCCCTCTTTCATCAAGAGAACGTAGAACCTTCAAACCCCCAAACTCTCTTTGCCCCTTTCCCAACGGAAACCTCTCTGGCTGAGGGTGTCTAGGGTTTGTTCGTGACTCCCAGTATCATTAGTAGTTAATTATACCAAATTACCTATCTTCCAGTTTGTCTTAATTTATTGTAATAAAATATGCAACTGGGCATTTCAGGTTTGATTGATTTCACTGGACAATCATTCATTCTGTGATTCCTCATATTGAGGCAGCTAATAATCCCCATTAGGAGTGATGGAGTTCCGCTGTGTAGTTCTGTCTGTAATTTCTAAGATTTGTGTTGGAAGACGCTGCTTTTGTGTCCAGAGACGACACAGCTCGGTGCCCTTGCTCTGGAACAGTGTAGACCCAGCCCTAGTAAAACCAAAAGCTGGGATTGACATCACAGATTAATGAAGATTACACGCAGTGATTACTGGCCACGGGATGAATCGTGATGACCTCATGTCCCATCAGAGGGCAATAAATCAGGAGACGTCAGCGGAGAGAGATCCCAGTGGAGGAGCTGGGAACTGGGAGGTGGACATTCAGGTCACCTCAATGACACGGGGAAACAGAAATAGCTCAAGGTTACCGCCCGCTTTTTTACTGGGAGGGCTCATCTGTGATTTTTATAGTTATTGCATGAAAGACATCGTAAAAAACAGCTACTAGGAATAATTCCCCAAGCTCAGCCGAGTTGGGCAGAAACTGGTCATTCGCGCCTCGGCTCCTGGACGCAGATGCACCCTTCTATTGATGGGATTACACACCCGGCCTGGATCTCACATTCTTGGTTTTCTTCTGATGCAAACACTCACGTCGCCCCACATGCAGAGCGCTGACCCCTCTTTTGAAAGAAGGAGCGTGCAGATCCTATGCTTAGTGACCCCGACCTGCCCCGGCTTCCACTCTCCCACTGCCACCTCTCTCTGTTCCCCGTCGATTCTCATTTCAATGGCCACCTTCCACTCAGTCATCCGCCGCTCCTCGTGGCGTGGGAACCTACACCTGTGGCTCTCCCCAGACCTCACCACTATCTCCTCCTCTGCCTCCACAAGAATGGTCTTTTGTGAGGACTCGGTTGACCCTACCTGGATTCAATAAAGGGACGAGGGCTCGGACCATTTTGTGGTGCAAAGATGGCACTTTAGTGTTACATAATGTTGGGAAATCAGATTCCCAGAGTATCTGACACACAAATATCCTTTTTTTTTTCACCATGCCCTCCTTCCCTGACTTGAAAACTAGGATTTCTCTCAGTAAATCCTCTAATCCACCCGGGGAAGGGCCAGGTTGGGTTTTTGGAGATTTGACTGACGGAGGATTCTTCACAGTCTCTGATAGTCGTCTGAACTGCTGTTGTATGTTGTGTGGCCTAAAAGCTCAGGTTAATAAATTAGTTATTTTTTTAAAAAAGAGGTTGTAATTTCAAGACTTTTGCGAGAACCACCGTCTGCTTTTCTTTTCTGTTCTTTTTTTTTTTTTTAAACTTTAGCCATGCAAGCGTCCTGCCCAGGCTCAGTTGCACACATGCTGACACTAATTGTCCTCGTGCTGACTGTGTCTCTTCGTGGACAATGGTTTTGATTGGGATGGGGGTGAGTTACGGTGTTGGGACAAGGGTCTTTGTTCAGTAGCCTTTCCCCCTTCCCTCCCCCACTTCTCCCCTTTATCCCCCTGCCCATCCAACTATCTTGTTCCATCCATTTGGGCAGCTGTCACTTAATCCAGCTAATCACAGACTGGGATGGTCTGTGGGAAACCAGACAAGTCCGTGGCTTTGCTCAAGCCCAACACACACTGACTCGGGGGACTATTTAACCAAACATTTACAACATGGAGGCATGCGAGCAGGCCTGGCTTCTGGGTAAACCCGAAAGGTCGGGGTCACGACTCGGGGCACCTGCTCTTTCTTTGCTCCGTGGTTGAGACTTGTCTGCAACACTTGCAAAGTCCCGCACATCTTCCCTAAGATCGACTCCACCCGTCTTTAGGCCACTTGTAGTTCTTCTTGTGTGCATTGGCATACGCACCCACACACACACACACACACACACACACACACACACACTCACATGCTCAGTCTGGGGCAGCCAGCCCACCCTTTTGTGGCGGGGGGAGGGGAGATGGGTGGAAAGGTCAGAAGCCGAGCTACATATCGTGGGATGATCCACGTTCATGTCAAATAATCCATCTCTGAGGCTGCATCTGTTGTGCGTCTACGGTTGGACGGGTTGGCGGAGCGTCCGGCAAACGGCGGCACGAGTTTACCGAACCTCACCTCCTTTTGCCCGGACCCCAAAACCCCCCTTCTCCTCTAGCCGGTCTACTCTCAAACATCTCCTCCACCCGAACCTCCCTCCGGCGCCTCACGTCCTGAGACGCCGGCAGCTACACCCTCATGCAGCTGCACCACCCGTCGTCCAAACTCTGACCCGAGCCCTTCAGCTCACCTCTGTCCCATCATCTTCCATTCCCTTCCCGTGTCACCCGTGGTCTTCCACAATAACACTCCCCTCCCCTCCCCTCCCCTCCCCTTCCTCCCGCCACCACCCACAGCCAGACAAGCCTACTTAATCCCACAGCCCAGCAGCAACCAGCCTACCAGCTTGTTGGTCCCCCAGATCAACAACACAGACACACGCACACACACACACATGCATGCACGCACACACACACACACACACACAGACACACACACGCACATGACACACAGACACATTTCCCAATCCCCCTCTCTGTGATTTCTCTTTCCATCAAAGCGACCGCAAGTCCCTCCAACACTTCCCCAATTTGTGTGTTTGTACCACACACCCAGACTGGCGTCCTGCCGGTGACTTTACAGTAGAGGTCACGGCAGTCACACTGTGGCTACTACAACTGTCACTGCTGGTGACGTAATGAATGCTATTTAGGTCAGCTGGTTGCCTAGCAGTGCGGCACCAGCTAGATTACTCCTGTGATGCTGGTTAGCTTGGTTAGTTTCTGTGTGTGTCTGTGTGATTATGTGTGTTTGTTTACTCAGACCAGAAAGTTCTTGTATTGTTCAATTAACAATTTCCTAAAATGGATTAAGTTTCAAATCAATATGTACATAAGCTAATATTTTGGTACTATATTAAATATTTCTGATATCAGTTAAACTAATCTGTACTTAATTCTCAAACTAGTATTGATGCTGTTGGGATAATAATAGGAAAGTTTGACACTGTATTGACCCCAAAAAAAATCTGTTAATCTGGATAATAATGGGAAGATCAATTGATAATGCAAAGCTTTAGTTGCTGCCCTAATAGCCCCCCCCCCCCCCAACCCATTTTAACAGAGCTAAGGGGACGTCTTCAACTATCCAAAACCAAATGTATTAATGTGAAAAATTGCATAAAACATAAACGGAGCAGAAAACCCTCACATCTGACTGACAGCAAATATTCAGGGACTACTTGATAAAAATATATTAATGGAATAAAGATGATTAATAAATGAATCACAAGGTAAAACAGGTTAATTAAAGCAGCGTTTCTGTCTCAGCACTAAAGCATAACTTGGTGTGAAACCAGATAATCCCCACAGCCACTGGTTTACCTCACAGTCTGACAGCCAAGGACAAAGCCAGGCAGAGTTCATCTCACACAAGCTAATATTGGCAAAGTCACCTTCTTAATGGAAACCATTACCTGATGAGGCTTTGTTTTTCCTACAACATGGTGGCGGGCTTTCAGAAATCAAGGGGGTCCAGTGGGGAGATAAGAACGTGAGATCCAGGGCTGTGATTCAAATATTTACTGATCTGTTGGTCAATATAAATTGCAAGTTACAAATCATATAAGATAAATACAAATGCCCAGTTTACTGCACCATAGAGGGACAGCATCCTGTGAACTGGCTCCTTGCACTCGATGGTCTCTGGATCTGTGGCCTTTCCCCCAGTTGAACTCCATAATGCCAGCCTACACACAAACTTGGGATGGGGGGAAAAATTGATTCAGTTACAAATCGCGATTCTTGTGAATGACGATTTTAAATCGCCATGCTGCCTCCCAAATCGATTTTTTAAAAATTAAAAAAATTAAAATAAATGGGGGGGAGCAACATCACCCCAGAGCATGTTGACCAGCTCTTGTTTTTGCACAATAATCTAAACATACCCAAGCACTAGCTTTGCATCGCCTACATTCAAACAACAATAGCCTACTTTTTGTTTATTTCAAAGTTTATATTTTAAGTAAACTTTTATTCATTCTATTTAATTTACCTTTTATTTATTGTTTAAAAGTAGCCTAAGTGGCATACATTTCTTAATCTGTCAGTTTGTGTGCAGTTGACAGGGGCTATACAATTATTGGCTATTAATTGATAATTAACTGCCCAGCAGTTATTAAGTTAATGTTAATATTTGAAATAAAACTTGTAAAGCTCTAAGTGAATTTGACTGTGTTGTATTTGAAGGTATGATTCAACATTTTTCCATGATCCAGTACTTAAAAAAAAAAAAAATAACCAAAAGAAATCCCAGGAAATCGTAATATCGAATCCCAATACTTACAGAATCGCAATACATATCGTATCGCCACCTAAGTATCGTGATCGTATCGGGAGGTTCCTGCCGATTCCCGTCCCTAACACATACGTTCATACGTCTCCAGCGCAGCCCAGGCAGTTCGGTGTGATTCCCCCCCCCCCCCCCATCCTCTCCTCCTCTCCTCAGCAGCTTCTCTTGGCCTCGTCCCACAGACGGACTCACTTCTGTCTCCTCATCTCTGACTCGTTGGGTTTCACCGGCAGCGTAACTCGAGCACATTCCGGGGGAACCGGGGCCAAGTTGCACATACGAGACGCTGTAGTTGCAGTGAAATCGATTTTTGAGACATCTCTTGCTCAGTGTGTGTATATGGGTGTGTAAGTGTGTGATTGTAGAAGAGCTGCTTCACCGTGACTACAATATCTGTTGCAAGCAGAATTAATGTTCCTTATTTGGAGCCGAGTGGAACAAGAAACAAACTCACTGAGAGAATTTCTTTAATGCTAGTTGATATTCTGCAATAACATTAATTCACACCAGATGCATCTTGAAGAAGTATTGATTGTGATTCTTAAAGAGGGTTATTGAGTTTCCTCATACCTCTGGTGTGTGTGTGTGTGTTTGTGTGTGCACGCTCATGCAGTGTTGTGTTACAGTAGCACATTGACACAGTTGTTTATACCTCTCACTATATGAAGGCTGAAGTTTCACAGATCACAGTTGCAGCCAAACAAAATCAGCAGGTGGACAATACAACAAACTCCTCAGCCTTGTAGTTGCATTTTTTGTCGTATATTATAAATCATAATCATAAACTTCTCTTTCTTTTCTCTGCAGCGGACGTACACGTTGATTGTTGAGGCCTGGGACTGGGACAACGACACACGAAGCAGTAAGTCTGAACTTCACTAATAATCTGTGTCAGTGCTGTGGCTTCTACTTTAGAACTTTAATTTAATTTTCATCGCGTTATTACAATGATTTTTATCGCTCTAGCACAAATCTCAATACATCGAAGAAATCAAAACCACTTGAAACCCCCCTGCCCCCCTTTTTAAATACATTTTTGGCGTGTCTCCACTTCAGTTTCTCATCAGGTGACACAGGCTGTACCTTAATAATGAAATATCTGCAATAAGTCAGTATCGAACGGCACTATATTGTGCGTCTGTGATTTTGAGAGTTAATATTCAAAGACACAAGGGCTTCATTTGGAATCTGCCGCTGACTGTGATGATGATTTTGATTCTCTCTCATGAGCCTTTTCGAAGGTTCCCTGAATATTTAGTTGACTTTGTAAGTAACAGGTTGAGAACAAGCTGAACTTTATTCTGTCGCCTCCCTGAGACGCCTCCTTACAGAATTCAAGCCCTCTCCTCCTCAGCAATGTTGGCTCTGGCGGTCGGTGCTGAGCAGCTGTATCCTGTTTTCCTTCGCTCGTGTCCGCCGGGTGGACTCCTGGACACAAACCCGTTTTCCCGTCTGAGCAGTAGCAGCGTCTGGGAGGAAGACGACTCTCTGAGGACTGAAATGTCTGCGTGGACACGGGCTTTGATCTGCGGAGGCGGGAGCTTTTCTTCACGAGTCTCAAATGCCCTCTTCTGTTCCACGCACCTATCGGCATGAAGGTGTTTTACACGCTGAGCCAAACCGTCCTCGCCGGTCCCAACCTGCACCGTATTTATAGGAGGTCATTACATCCTGTTTTGTCCATAACATCAAACGCATTTCCACTCGCGTGTTCAGACAATGGAGAAGAAATAGATTTTGACATCACGGCTCTTTTATTAGACCCGTTGCATTCCTTGTGTGGTCTCCTGCTCCTCCAGTAATCCTGCACGTTTACAGTCATTAGCTCTGATGCTTCTGGTTGATATAAGACCTAAGTGTTGCTTGTCCAATTGATTTCCTGTCAGCGAGAAGCACTTCAGTCTCAGCCAAATAGCCGTAAAGAAACAAACTAGTTGTTTTCAAGGATGCAAAACACAAGAAACACTAATTTAACACGTAAAAAAAATTCATGTTTTTAGTTTACACGTGGAAATGTTGGAATTTGACCTTCTTCAGAGCGAGTTCATCGGACTCTGTTGCATGATTTTCTAAAAGCTGATCTGAGGCTGCTCTCTGGTCACAGACGTCTGCTGACTTCAACCTTGATGTCACGGGTTCAAGAAACGCAAACGTCTGGAACAAACGCTCCTTTCAACCTCTGAGGAAGACGACAAGAGAATGTGATTGTTGTAGAAAAACGCCTTAAAGGTCACAGTGAGTTGCAGCGGCGGCGGCTGAAGCCTTCGCCTGACGGGCGGGTCGAGCAGGTCACACTTGTTTGTGTTTGGCGGATTTTATTTTGATGCATCACGACACGGATATTATATTAATAGAAAGCATTCACTGGCAATATGCAAATCTCGTTTAAAGCCAGTCTGAGTCTCAAAGCCTGAAGAAGTTCATGTGTGTCACACGCTGCTTCACCACATCGCCAAACTAGGACTTTTGCTGTTTTTGATTGAGACACCCCTAGTGGCCAAAGTTACACATTATTTGTTTAAATACAGTTTCTGTGCTCATTGGTAGGGTCACAATAAGCTCATATTTAGAATGTTCATGTTACCTTAAATTATAATTAGTTTCTTAAAACAGGTGATTGGATTTTAAATTTATGAAAGAGACACAAACTGGGCTCGGACTGGGAATATGTGTTGGCAGATACTTAGAATGAATTTGGTAGCTGGAGAGAAGAATTCAAATCGATGCAAAGAGACGTGATTGGATGGAGCTGCTGGTTTTGCGTGAGAAGAATAAATAAATGGAAACAAGGCTCCAGGTTTCTTTGACTTGTGGCTTCCCCACAGTCACGTTATCAGCAGACGTTGTGTTTCTACTCTTTAGCTACAGAGACAACAACCTCACTGCTGTGGCTCAACTGAAAACTGAGCGTCCAACAGTTTTAGTTTCAGGTTCAGATCCTTCGGCATCGGGGTGTTTGAAACATTGAGCCTATTCTAGGAATGTTGCAAAGGTTGGAACCCTTTTAAAGTTGGCAGCTGTAGCTGTGGGACCATATCCGGAATAATGAGTTCAGGACCGATGGAGGAAGCTGTTTCCTGCCATTCTTGAAATGCACTGCAATCTGCCATAGATGCAAAAGGTTTTAACGGTTCCTTCTCCCGTGAGGTTTTTCTCTTCTGCACAAAAACGAGAGATAAAAGTGGAATAAAACGCTGACATGTATAAGTGAGAGACTTGAACTCTCCCAGTTGTCTGGCCTGAGTCAGCAGCAGCCTCATGTCTTGTCCTACGTAAGAGCCTGTTGGTCGGTCGGTGAGATTCCTCTCCTCCAGCGTCATGTCCTCCGGTGTGCCTCGCTCCCCTTCCCCCTGTGTTCTCAGGAAAAGCGACCCGGCTGTTTTCCTTGTGTTTATCGAGCAGGAAGTGGAGTGGACTGGGCGGCCGGGCTCAGTGTTTAGACACCGAGGTAGCAGGGCCCGGCTCGGGCCTGGAGCCCATTGTTCTCTATCTGGCAACTGTTATTTCTGTTATTGTTGCTTAATTCTGTCTGACATTGTGTCAGTCCCCAGCAGAGGAAGGTGTGTGTGTTGCGTTGTGTTGCATTGCATGTGTGTGTATGTGTGTGTCCCTGCTTCCTCACTTCAAAATGTCTATGGTGCATTGCAGTCCAAAGCGATGGCGAAAAGGAAATCACAAACCCGCTCATTCCACTGAGACTGTTCTGCAGCTTCGATCCCACTCTGATAAACCACAATACCAGATTCGCCGCTAACACTCATATTGTATAACTCAGCCCAAGGACTAACTCGTCGAAAACAAACAGAGCCTTAACAAACTGGAATAACTTACCACTTAATATCTGCTAAATTATAAAGAACCTGCAGAAGAACACAGACTGAATAGTAGGAGGATTCCTGTCCAGCCCCATTTGAGTTTCATATTTCTCACTCTTTTAGATTCTATTCAAATGTATGCACCGTGTTGTCAGCTTTGATGTTAATGTGTGTATATTAATGTAATTAATGTTTGCAGCGAGACGCACGGAATCAAACCGTGTTTAACGAGGGTGTCGGCGAGCGAGAGGCTAAATGTTACCGAGCGCTGGCAGAGAGATCAGAGGCAGCGGCGATATGAGCCGTCACCAGAAAATAGATCCGTTTGCAGACGATGCATTTCAATTGCATACTTAAAATTCAGTGGATACTTTCCACACAGACACACACACACACAGACACACACTGTGATATAAAAGCATCCGTCTGCTGAATATCAATGCAACTGCATTCTTGAGAGAGGGCGTGATTCTACGTGAGATTAAAAGAGACTTCAACCCTTTCTCAGTGTTTGCAATAACTCATGTTTATCACATCAGTGGCGTCTGGAGGCCGAGCTCCGTGTGTCACTGAGAGCATTTAGCTGTTCCCCTCAAATGTTGGGTTCACTTTGAATATATATGTTTGTTATCTCCTGTGAGAAATGCTCTCTGTTCAATATTGGAGACATAATTACACATTTCGGGAAATGCACTGGAGTTTTGTAGACACTGTGAGGTTGCCAGGCAACCGGCTGGGCTAATTGCTTAGTTTTGTCTCCGGAGATGTGATTGGTGGTTGTTGTTGTTGTTGTTGTTGCTTTTCTCACTTTGTGTTAATTGTTGGATTCAAATGATTCATATGAAACAATCAATCAGTAGCTTTTCACGAAAAATCTCTATCGATCCTTTTTTTATTCATACAGCACTTATTCACAAATAACTAATTTCCCTTCTGGAGATTTTAAATCTATCCTGAGGAGTTTAATCTGGATAATTCAGTTGAAGATCTATATGTTTATGCGTTTGGTTGATTTATTGTTTGGTCTTCCTCTCTGTTTCAGATGAAGAGGAGCTGCTGATCGAGCGCAGCGCCCACACCGGCATGGTGAACCCCGGTGACCCCTGGCAGACCATCCCGCACGCCGGCGCCGTGGCTCGCCTCACGTACCGTATCCGGGTGCGTTGTGACGACAACTACTACGGCAACAAGTGCAACAAGCTGTGCGTTCCTCGCGACGACTACTTCGGGCATTACCGCTGTGAGCCTTCAGGCGCCCAGGTGTGTCTGGACGGCTGGATGGGACCCGACTGCTGCACAGGTGAGCTGCCGGGACCCGGACGGGTCAACGTCCCCGACTCGGTTCCTACGGTTACTGTCCAGGTTCATGAAGACACTGAGATGTTGTCCTGTTTGCATCAATAAGTTGATTGACCAATATTTAATCTAATTGTTTAAACTCATTGATCCCAACACTCTAAATACATGTGATTTACTACACGAGTGAATAATGTTGCAGGAACCAAAACCAACAATCTCCAATATTTTCCAATTTACCGGCTATAAACTCCTGAAGATTATTAGTCCAGGCAAAGTAGCCCATTTTGGAGCCAAAAATAGAAGTAATTGTAAAATAATTTTTTTCAGCATAGATCATTTCTATGAGGTGTCCAGAACAACATACTAAAAGTCCTAAGAAATCGTAGTTGAGGAAATATGTTTAATTCTCATCAATGTGTGCCAATAAGGCCCGGCAACAATACACCCCAAAAAGACTATTTTTTTCCTTTACTCCAATCAAAATGAAACTTTACACAATGAAAGTAGCCATGAAACGTAACATTTTTTGTATTACAAATTTCTTTGAAAATTAATTTATGTATGTATTTGTAATACATATGAATGGTGTTTGCCTATGCAAATTAGGACATATTCAATAAGTGCGGAGCTCATGTGCTTGTCAAATTCATTTCAAAAGAAACTTGTAATACAAAAAATGTTACGTTTCATGGTTACGTTTCATTGTGTAAAGTTTTATTTTGATTGGAGTAAAGGAAAAAAATAGTCTTTTTGGGTGTATTGTTGCCGGGCCTTATTGGCACACATTGATGAGAATTAAACATATTTCCTCAACTAGGATTTCTTAGGACTTTTAGTATGGTGTACCTCAGTACTTCATAGAAATGATCTATGCTGAAAAAATTCTTTTGCAATTAGTCGGTCGTAAAACGCTACTTTGCCTGGACTATATTTGGTGCTCAATATTTTAACCAATACAAATTCCCATTAGCTGCAGCTCTATATTTTTTGCGAATGGATTATTGCAGATTATTTGCTGCATGGGTAAAGTTGTTATTTACGATCCCACAGTCGTGTTAGAACGTTGCTGGTGAGTTGGTGGGTGGTGATGGAGAGGGGGGGTTGAGGGGGGGGGGGGGGCTCTATAAATCACCGGGCTGACCTCGGGAGTGGGAGGTTGAAAAGAGGAGGGGAGTGCAGAGGTGGCTTTTTAAGAAGAAAGGGGGTCGTGTTGTACATGCAGGCCATAAAGTTGCCTCGCCAGCCCCCCCCGCCCACCCACCCACCCACTCGCCCCCCCGCCCGCCCCTGGTCAGGGTGCCATGAATCCTCCCGTCGTGTTGCACTTGTTAGAAAGACGTCTCCTCCTCCTCCCTCCTCTTCCACTTCGCTGCCTCCCTTTCTCTTCTGACATGTTCTGATGAGAGAAGATGAAACGATGCTCGTCTCCTTATTTATGATTTATTTAAAAATCCTATTTTAACCTGATTCTCTCTCTTTCTCTCTCCTTGTTGTTTTTTTTTATTCTCCAGCAATCTGCAAACAAGGATGCCACCTGTTGCACGGCGGCTGCTCGGTCCCGGGGGAGTGCAGGTACGAATATGAACTCTTTCTTTTAAGCAGAAATCGTTTTTTTTTTTTTAAATTTAATCTCTGCAGGATCTTCTGTGCGATTTTAATATCTGAGCTCACATCTCGCTCCCTGCTCCTGTCTTGTGTTTGACTCGTCTTGTTCCTGTTTGCTTTTTCCTTTTGAAATCGATAATCGGCTCCTGTAAAAACAAAGGTGCAGCCGTGTTTGACTTGCAGCCTCCGTGTTTCCTCTGGATGCCCGCGAGAGGGATTTCAGACGCCAAAACCCCGAGACTCTTCACTTGTCGGAGCCTGCTGGGTTCTTCCTCTGCCAGCCTTTCCCTTTCCCTCGTGGGCATCTCCGCCTCGGCTCCGAAGGAAAAGGGCAACGCCGCGCCCGCCTCTTGTATTTTTAGCCGCCCGAGGTCCTCCGCTGAATACCAAGCGTCCTGTCAGCTCCCCGGGCCTGAAGACAGGGACTCGACGGTGTGTGAATCTGACCACTGTCAACGTGCTGGGAATCGCCACGTCCGCCCCCCCTCCCCAAACCCCCCCACTCCACACTCCCCAATCCGCATTGCAGTCCCTCTTGAAGGGCAGGGGCCAGAGGAGGAAATGAATATCCCACCGTGCTATGTGCATTTCCCTCCAGTGGAAACGAGCGTTAGATAAAGCCACGCGGAATGGGCCCTGTTGCTCAGCGCTTCCAGGATGTGGTGCATCCCGTCGTCATTTGGAAACCCCCCCCCGTCCGACTCACCCCCCCCACCCACCCACCCACCCACCTCCTCCCACCTGCCGGATGCAAAGAGACACTCGCCTCCTCGTTATTAGGGAAATAATGTTTTTGGCCGGGAGCCGGGGAGCAGCAGGGGATGACCAGCTCCAGGAAGCTGTTACACATTCTATTTTTTTTTTAGTTGCTATGACCTCGATCAGCCGGCTACATCCTCACTCCAGTTTGCAGACGAGACAACGGAGGGAAGCGCCTCGTTCTCATGAAATGTCAACTTGCAGTCAACAGGAAAGGGCGACCTGAATGCAGGAGCGGCAGTAAAGACTCTTCCTGCCGTGGCACGAATTCACCGGAAACCTCAGGTCCCAGAAAACCGGCATTAAATCCTTTGCCATCTCCTTTTCATTCCCTTTCTTCCCTCCCGGCCTTACGGGCTTTGCTCCGTTCGGCTATTTCCAGAAACACAAAAGCCGCTACGTGCTCGTTGTTGGGATCGTGCACTGAGGGTTTTTTTATTAGCACACATTCGACTTGTTCTGGCGTATTTGTCGGAGGCTCGCCGCGTCCCACGAATCCACTCGGGGGGGTGAATCCGTGCAGCACGTTTTTCACCGACTCTGAAAACATTTGGCAACCTTTGACATGTGAAGAAGCTGGAATCCGACCGGAGAGAGCGGCGTCGAGCCCGAGCCTGCGAGCGTTCGATGAGTAAACACGAGATCAACGAGCTCAAAACGGACGTGTTCAGGTTTCCTCTCCCGAGTTCTGCTGGTGTCTTTTCTCCCCACATCGCTGTCAGACTTGGTGCAGCTAATCATGTGCAGTGGAAGAAGAAGCATGACAAGTATTCCCCTCCGCCCCGCCGCCCCCCCCCACCCCGGTGCCTGAGAGTGGCAGTGATTTCTGAAGGCAGAGGCAGCGGTGCCGTCTGCAGGAGACTGGAAATAGCCGTCAATTGACAAGACAGCTGGCTCGCCGACAACCGCGGCCTCGGAATAGCCGATCGCTGTCATGAAGCTGCAGGCGTGTATACACACCGCCGTCTCCAGACCACCACCCCACCACACCCCACCCACCCACCAGCCTTCTCCCCCCCGGCTCCCAGACTCCCAACTCGAGCACGGGGAGCCGCTGGAAGTATTCTTAACCCCTCCTGCCCTGGAATCTCACCCTCCACCGAGATTAGTCTGCAGGAGGCGTCTGGTCGGGGGGGCGAAGGGAGCAGGTACAATCTTAGGTTCAATTCCACTGTTGGACATGTTGCATTCGAGGGTTCACTCGGCTTTTCTAGAGCCTGACTCGTATATATCAGCTGGCAGATGATATTTTTGCACGTAAACACTAGGGCTGCAACTAACGACTATTCCGATAGTCGATTAGTCACCGATTATTGAAACGATTAATCGACTAATCGGATTACGAATGACACAAATTCTCAATTGCTCTTATTTAGCAAGCAGCTTTTAAATTTAGCTTGAGGTTGTTCAAGGCATGTGGTGACTGAAAATAAAGGCAATAAAAATTGATACTTCATTAAAAAAAAATGTCTTTTAATAAACTTTGCTGCATATAAGGGTACTGTTGACACAAAAGCAAAGAAAAATCCAGTTTTTGTCCATTTAAAACCAAGGACAGGCAAAGTGCTAATACAAAAAAATAATTTAAATTTAAGTTTCCCTTTTTACTGTGAACCAAGAACAGGCCAAGTGCTGGTACTAAAAATAAATTAAAAATCAAGTATCCATTTTTCGTGTTAACAAAAAAGGACAGGGAAAATAACATTAATAAAAACATCAACAAACAAAACTACAGTCTTCTTCTGACTAAGGGAGCAGGTACAATCTTAGGTTCAATTCCACTGTTGGACATGTTGCATTCGAGGGTTCACTTCGCTTTTCTAGAGCCTGACTCGTATATATCAGCTGGCAGATGATATTTTTGCACGTAAACACCAATATCATCAACCCTCTCTCACGGATTTCCTAAAAATTGTCCCTGTATAAATGAGGAACTTTATCTTCTGTTGAACAATAATCACTTGTCCTTTAAAGTTTTGTCAATTGGGACTTTTCAAATTTTTCTTTTGCAGAAAATTAACAAATGAACACTGTCTCTCGTGTGCATCACATCTAAACTCGACTATCTGTCGTTTAAACTTCAGGAGAATCATCATTCAAAAGAAAGTTTAACTGCCGATGAAGAAATAAGTGGAAATATTAACTTAATTGTTTCTGAATCTGTGTGTTTGACAGGTGTAACTACGGCTGGCAGGGGCAGTTCTGTGATGAGTGTGTTCTGTATCCTGGCTGCGTCCACGGGACCTGCAACCTGCCCTGGCAGTGCAACTGTGAGAGGAACTGGGGCGGCCTGCTGTGCGACAAAGGTACGACAAAGTTGTGTCAGATGTGTCACACAAACTGCTGAACTTATTTCCTATGAGACCTGGTGGAGAGGGACGGGACTCGGGCGCAGGAAGAACTCTTTAAAAAGGTTTGAGGCAGATCCAGGGGATTTTGCCAGATCTCCCAGGAAATAACTCCTGGATCTCGATGAAAGAAATCTGACATATTAATGAGCCTAATATCTATGAGTTTGTGCAATTTGGTGCAGATCCAAATGACAAAGTGGATCTATCAGATTTAGAGTGGTTTGATCAGGTGAAAGAAGACGCTGGCACAGTCTTCACCTTCATCCTGCTCGTCCCCTCCGGCTACAGTTGTCTGTACTCGATTCCCAAGACACTTTTCTTCTTTGCTGCTTCTCAATTGTGAGAGTTTGTTACCTCCCTTGTTTTAAAGTGACAGTAAACTCTCCCATAGCGTTTGATGCGTTTTATACAAAGTGTATTTTAGATGTAAAAAAACAGCCTCGTCATTAATATGTATGAGCGAGAGACCTTCTCTGAGGTCTGGGTTCTGCAGCTGGATAGTTTTACTGTCCGTGTGATCCGAGCAGCAGCGGACACTCGACCCCCCCCCCCCCCCACCCTCCGTCACCGAGGGCTCTTCAGGGGATGAGACCGGGTCCTAAGATCCCGAGTGGAGACAGATCCCTGCTCATTTATTTACCGGCCTTTACCGTGACCTGGCCCTCAGCCTGAGGATGGCGTGCAGGAGGCGGAGAGGGGAGGTTACTCTGTACGTGGCGTGGAAAGAAACTGCAGATAACGGATGAAAAGAGGTAGAAAGACGCTGGTTCCTGTTAGTTCTCAGCGTGAAAACCTCAGTACTGCATCTTCGTCATGATGCAGACAAGCAGAGCGGTCGAGAGAAAACACTCTGAGCTTCCTGTCGAGTCTGACGAGCTTCCTGGGAACCTCCGAGCAAAGAGTCGTCTCACAGGCTCGGTCCAATTAGTCTGAAGACGCCACAGCTGCTGACGCTGGAGGTTTTCTCCTGGTTGTTTTTAAAAGTGAAGATGCAGGAGTTTGTATTTTATCTCCCGTCCATTGGGTCCACTACTTAAAAAGACGCTCGTACGGCAAAATACGTTTGTTTTTCGGTTTTCATTTAGTATACAGGGTGCATGGGACCCGGCTAATGAGGGAAACCATACATTTTAAATACAATTGTACTTTTTTAGTGGATTTCAAATCACCACTCACGATCAAATCCACATGTTTCTGGGCAGAATTCACTGTCACTTCAGTTTATTGAATGTTAAACACATCGTCACTAGGGATGGGGGGAAAAATCGATTCAGTCACAAATCGCGATTCTTGTGAATGACGATTTTAAATCGATATGCTGCCTCCAAAATCGATTTTTTTTTTTTAAAACATATTTATTGGTTTATACCGGGGGGGATATATGGGGGGAGCAACATCACTCAAGAGCATGTTGACCAGCTCTTGTTTTTGCACAAGAATCTAAACATACCCAAGAACTAGCTTTGCATCGGCTACATGCAAACAACAATAGCCTCCTTTTTGTTTATTTCAAAGTTTATATTTTAAGTAAACTTTTATTCATTCTATTTAATTTATCTTTTATTTATTGTTTAAAAGTAGCCTAAGTGGCATCCATTTCTTAATCTGTCAGTTTGTGTGCAGTTGACAGGGGCTATACAATAATAGGGCACATTTTTATTTATTTTCTCTATTGACTGCCCGGAAGTCATTAAGTTAATGTTAATATTTGAAATAAAACTGGTAAAGCTCTAAGTGAATTTGACTGTGTTGTATTTGAAGGAATGATTCAACATTTTTCCATGGTCCAGTATTTAGAAAAAAAAAATAACCAAAAGAAATCCCAGGAAATCCTAATATCGAATCGCAATACTTACAGAATCGCAATACATATCGTATCGCCACCTGTAAGTATCGTGATAGTATCGTATCGGGAGGTCCCTGCCGATTCCCGTCCCTAATCGTCACATCCGGTATCTCATAAATAATCTGTTTTTTGTAGGTTTATAAGCTGCATATTTAAATAATAATTCAGTCGTGATACTAATCTGTGTTTAAATGCTTCGTCTCTCCAGATCTGAATTACTGCGGACGCCACCACCCGTGTGTTAACGGTGGAACCTGCATGAACACGGAGCCGGACGAGTTCCACTGCGCCTGTCCACAGGGCTACTCCGGCAAGACCTGTCAGATAGGTGAGGGGGGGGCGGGGCACACCGGAACCTGCTCGGCTGATCGAGGAGGATTCTTGTAGTAATTTGAAGAAGATGAATACATGAGTAGGCCTGTCACGATAACACATTTTTCTGTGCGATTAATTGCCCCAGAAATTATCGCGATAATATTGCCGTTTTGACACCATTTTCAACTTATATAATGATAATGGCATAATAATGCAAGTACACCCTTTCGAAGATCAATAAACTTTTATTTTTAAAGAACACTGGAACTGGACATCTGGAAGACATTTAAAATATCCAGAATTAATTAACAAAACATCCAAAAACAATAAATACAATTATTTTAACCAAAAATGCTCTTGAATAAAAACCAAACACAACCAAAAACAAGGAATGTGTTTTAGGTGAAGATGCAGGTTTGTTGTATTGCCGCGTTTTGTCAATATTGTTTTCAAACAAATGCGACATGTCGGCTCGCATAGGTTATTTGGTTCGCCCCGGCCGTTGGGTTTGAAGCCGAAGTGCTCCCACACGGCAGCTGTCGCGTTCGGCTTAGACACCAACGCCATCTTTTTATTCTTCCAAATGTTTTTTGTCTTGCTCTTCTCCTCTCGGGACTTTCATGCTGCACTCTGCACTGTGCAACGCCAGGGCTCCGCCTCCCACATAGAGACCAATGCTACAAGTGACTGACACGCGACCAGGGGGTCAACTTATTGTGCCCTCAGCTCGGCCTTTAAGGCTGCGCTGCAGGAAATAATAACCATCACCAACTGAATGCCTAACCCTGCGCGCTGCCTTGAAGAATTCAGTTGGGGCAAAAAAACACCAATCCGCCGAGAGGGCAGATACACCGGATTAAAAACTTTTGATATCCAGTTACTTTGAAGCGTGCGGATGGAATTTATTGCAGCCGGCAAAAAATTATCGCTCATTTTAATTTATCGCGCAATATATTGATTTATTGCATATCGCGACAGGCCTATACATGAGTCCTGTTTTTTATTTTGACCGTGTCCTCTTCTTCTTTTCTTTCAGCCGAACACGCCTGTGTCTCCGACCCCTGCGCCCACGGTGGCGCGTGCCACGAGGTCGCCACCGGGTTCGAGTGCCGGTGTCTCCCGGGCTGGGAGGGTCCGACCTGCGCCAACAGTGAGTCGCCTCCCTCCTCCCAGTCTTCTCCTCTCTCTCTCCTCACCCTCTGCGTCTGCGTCATTGTTTGTCATGTTCGTAAAACAAAGTGTGTGTTTTCTCAGATTTGGACGAGTGTGCGTCCGGCCCTTGCGCTCGGGGGGGAACCTGCATCGACAGGGAGGACGGCTTCGAGTGCGTGTGCCCGCCGCAGTGGGAAGGAAAGACCTGCCAGATCGGTGAGTGTTCGGTTCCCTTCGTTTCCTAAAACCGGTCAATTCCCCCGAGGAACTCGCTGTCCTGGATTAACTGTAATTTGGGATTAAAACTGAAAAAGCAGCGACCTGAGCCCCACGGCCTCAGTGCACACTTTAAATGTCCTGGATGAGCCGGCAACTCCCCACAGCTCAGAGTGTGTGTGTCTGTGTGTGTGTGTGTGTGTTTGTGTGGTTGTTTTCTTTCTCAATGACTTTACCAGTTACTAGTGCGTCTATACCCGGGGGTTTGTTAGTCACTGGCGGCGGAGCTCGTTTCTATATCGCTCACATCCCAGCAGGCGGACGTGACCAGCACCGAGCCAGGAAGTGGATTAGGACCGGTAAACAAAGTTGGTGTGTGTGTGTGTGTGTGGGTGTGTGGGTGTGTGGGTGTGTGGGTGGGTGGGTGGGTGGGTGGGTGGAGATAGGGAAGAGATCCCAAGAGTTCAGTGTCATCTTACCAGCTCAGATCTCGGTTTACGGGCAGCTATTGGCCTCCTGTCTTACCTGGAGATTGGTGTGTGTGTTTGTGTGGAGTGTTGGGTTTCACAGAGAGAGAGAGAGAGAGAGAGAGGACAGGTGTGTGTGAGTGAGCACAGCAGGACTCCCTGTGGAGCTACCCCCCCCTACCAACCCTTACCAATCCACCACCCTCCCCAACCATTTGAATATTGAAGCAGCAGAGCTTTTCTTTATGTTTGTTAAGACAGAATTGAAATCGAGTGTTTCAGTCGCGCATCAGAATAAACAAGTCGCCCGAGCGGAGGAACCAGGGCCGGCGTTCCGGTGACTCAGCGCCGGTCACTGCCACTGATTGTGTTTTTCCGGAAAACCATTAGGAGGTGTTGAGTGAAATGACTGTTTTCTCTCTGAGGCTCTTCAGTCGAATCCATCCCTGTTGTACTGTCTGAATAAAAAAAATGTAGAGGAAGTGAATTTGGCGAGATTTTCCTCAAACTGTCGTCCTGTGCAGTGGTGGAAAGTAACAAAGTAGAAATACTTCGTTATTGTACTTAAGTAGATATTTCACACATCTGTACTTTACTTGAGTATGTCTTTTCCTGACGACTTTTTACTTTTACTCGTTACATTTGAACAAAAATATCTGTACTTTCTACTTCTTACATTCTCAAAACTGGCTCGTTACTTGAGCAGCGGAGGTTGGCGCATCTCTCTCTCTCTCTCTCTCTCTCTCTCTCTCTCTCTCTTTCTCTCATCTAGGGTTCAAAATTTGTAAAATTATACATTATATACATTATATTCATATTGTTGTTATAATTTTTCAGTCAGTTGAGATAAATCTTGAGGAGAAACATTTTGGGTTGTTTTGTCTCTGTATAGACCTACTATAAAAGGCACTTTGCATTTTTAATTTTGGTACTTGTACTTTTACTTTTGATACTTAAGTACATTTCAACACCAGATACTTTTGATACTTAAGTACTTTTAATATGAGCTACTTTAAGACTTTTACTCAAGTCATTTTCTGACGGGTGACTTCTACTTTTACCGAAGTCACTCTCAGGTAAGATATCTGTACTTTTACGCAAGTACGGCTTTCAAGTACTTTATACACCACTGGTCCTGTGTTATCTTAAGGATTTATCAAGAAACTACAGAACTATACGTATTTATATATATTGGTATTGCAGTATAAAATAACATACATGGGGTAAAGGATTCCATCCATTCCTTCCCTTTTTATTTCATTTGTGTGTTCTTGAGGCTGTAAAGTCTGCCTTTTTACCCGTCTGCCCCCCCCCCCCGGCTGGTTTCCACTGACGGACTGGGTCTCCCTCTACTTCCTGCTTCCTTCACAGATACGAATGAGTGCGCAGACAATCCCTGCGAGAACGCTTACGCTTGCAAAAATTTGATTGGCGGATATCACTGCAACTGTTTTCGGGGATGGTCTGGACAGAACTGTGACATCAGTCAGTATTTCTTCTCCCTCAGAATCACTTCCTCCTCTTCCTCTGGCTCTGGCTCTTCCTCGACTGACCACCCCCCCCCCCCCTTTTCCTCACTCTTTACTGGACACACAACACTATTTGTGTCACTTCCCCCCCCGACATGTTGTAACTAGGGTTGCAAAATTCCGGGAATATTCAAAGTTGGAAACTTTCCATGGGAATTAACGGGAATATACGGGAATTAACGGGAATAAACGGGAATAAACTGGAAATGTTTTGGGTAATTTATACTAACTGTATTTACCTTGTCATATACAGACATAAATATAAACATTTTGTTTTGTTATAGGCTGATTTGAGTCCTGAGGAAACTTTGGGCACTTGACTATATGCTTCTGCATCGTTGTGTCATTCTTAACATAGGTCTTTGCACAGTATTTGCAAATGTACACGGCCTTTCCTTCTACATTGGATGGGGTGAAATGTCTCCACACATGAGAGAGTGCACGTGGCATTGTTCTGTAGAATAAGATGAGAAAAAAGTTTGTAAAAAACACTAATGCAATGCCAGAGATATAAATAGTTAGCCAAACATTTGGAATCGTCTGTAAAAATATTTTACAATAGATGGATAAATGAATGGAAATAGGCTAGATGAACAGATGAACAATCCTCAATCAGCATGATAATATATTTTCCCCAGTTATATCATAGAAACTTACCTGACTAGTCCTGCACTCTACAGCAGGCCTCAATAGCCCTGCTGTAGAGTGAAGGATGCTGGGAGTTATCTGTGCATGTGATGGAAGAATGCAAAGTGGAGGGTTGAAAGTCAACGTTCCATACATCTTTAAAAGTAGAGTTTTGAATGATGTTTTTATTGCTCAGCGTTTAATTTGCGTATTTATTTTTTTTTCAAAATTCCCAAAATTCCCGAGCTAAACTTCCCATGGAAAGTTTCTGGAAAGTTTCCGGAAATTTACCGGAAACTTTCCACCCCTTTGCAACCCTAGTTGTTACCAGTTCAGTTCTTGGGAAACCAAAGCTCGGACGCTGACGTCTGAAACCTGCATGATCCGTTTCTCTCTCTGTGGCTCGGCTTCTCTCTCCAGGATCTGTCCGGTCTCACTAGTTGTTTCCTTTTTCCAAAACTTTGACTCAATCTCTGCACATCCCACTTTGTAGACCTCACCTAACGATTTAACGAGGTGACGACTCGGGCCTCCTTTTTAATCCCCACGTGAGAATGTTTGTCCTTTTTTTGTTTGTTGTGACGATTTAAACTAATGTGAAATGTTGGCGTCCTCCTCAGATGTGAACGGCTGCCGCGGTCAGTGCCAGAACGGAGCCACGTGCAAGGTGCGGCTGATTTCATTTCTCACTTCGATATGATTGCACGCTTTAAAAGTTCCGCCCCTTTGACCCTTGACCTTTCTGCCCGTTTCCCCCCCAGGAGGTCGCCCGGGGTTACCACTGCCTGTGTCCTCCCGGCTTCGCGGGCGCTCACTGTGAGATCCAGAGGAACAGATGCGACGGCGCTCCGTGCCAGAACGCCGGCCAGTGCCACCCGGTGCTGGACGGCTTCGTGTGCGAGTGCCCGCCCGAGTTCGCCGGACAGCTGTGCGAGGTGGGTCTCCGGTTCCACGCGTCTCAGCAGTTAAAAGAGCGAGAGACGCAGGGGAGAGAGAGAGAGTATCTGAGGCGGCGGCGGCGGTAACGGGATTAAAGCGGCGACACTTTAGACGTGTCGAGCGTTTCTACTGCGGTGGACTGGGAATCCAAACCACAACATCATGATGATGATATCCAGTGAGAGGGAGAGGTTGTGAGCTGGATTCCTGCTTCGCTCTCAGGTTCCACAGAATGAAAAACACACGGTGGAACCATCGTGTTGTTTGAAAACAGGAGGGTTCACAAAATCTTTTAATTCATCAGCTCCTGAAGCAGATGGACATGAAATATAAACATTTGATATCTTGATCAATTGGCTCTCGTTGTAAATCAGTGCCTCCTTAAAACCTGCCTAGTTCCCCCTCCTCTTCCTCCTCTTCCTCCTCTTGTTCCTCTTCCTCCTCCTCCTCCTCTTCCTCCTTTTCCTCCTCTTCCTCCTCCTCCTCCTCTTCCTCCTTTTCCTCCTCTTGCTCCTCTTCCTCCTCTTCCTCCTTTTCCTCCTCTTCCTCCTTTTCCTCCTTGCTCCTCTTCCTCCTCTTCCTCCATTTCCTCCTCTTGCTCCTCTTCCTCCTCTTCCTCCTCTTGCTCCTTTTCCTCCTCTTCCTCCTTTTCCTCCTTGCTCCTATTCCTCCTCTTCCTCCTCTTGCTCCTCTTCCTCCTCTTCCTCCTTTTCCTCCTCTTGTTCCTCTTCCTCCTTTTCCTCCTCTTCCTCGTCTTCCTCCTCTTCCTTCTTTTCCTCCTCTTGCTCCTCTTCCTCCTCTTCCTCCTTTTCCTCCTCTTCCTCCTTTTCCTCCTTGCTCCTCTTCCTCCTCTTGCTCCTCTTCCTCCTCTTCTTCCTCTTCCTCCTTTTCCTCCTCTTGCTCCTCTTCCTCCTCTTCCTCCTTTTCCTCCTTTTCCGCCTATTCCTCCTCTTCCTTCTTTTCCTCCTCTTGCTCCTCTTCCTCCTCTTCCTCCTCTTGCTCCTCTTCCTCCTCTTGCTCCTCTTCCTCCTCATCCTCCTCTTCCTCCTCAAACACGTCTCAGTCACTTGTTTTCATACCCATTAATCATTTAGTGAAAACAAGGCACCTTAGTTTATATAAAATGCAGCAGGTTGTGTTGTTTATGGAATAATCTCACACCACTGGGCTTCATGCTATCATCAGCAATCTGCAGTGTGTGTGTGTGTGTGTGTTGGGGGGGTGTTAGACTACCCAGAACAATTTAAAAATACAATACAGCTGCTAAGGTGAAGAGTATTAATAGTTCCTTGACAGCCACTTGGCTTTTGGAAACTTGTAACAGAGTGTAAACGCACTCGGCGTTCTGACCCCGTCCCTCTGAGCCAACTGTCAATTGTAAAACTCAATGTGCCAAATTCTTGCGTAATGCTGATTTATTTATTTTCACTGCAAGCGTCTCGTTGTAAATCAGATCCGTTCTTTGACACAGACGTTTACACGCCAGCGTCCCGGCCGCAGCCTTTTCTACATTTGGAGGCGTGTGTTTGAAGTTGAAAGTAGGTTAGCAGCAGCGAGAGGAAAACGACACTTCACCGACTCTCCTGGGCTCTGGATGGAGGACATAGCTGGTCAGGAGCCAGATCCTGATTTAGCATCTCCACTATAAATATGAGCCTCCCTGGATGAGGTGATGCTGGAGCTCTGCCCGCGTACTACAGACCTCTGATGTCTGAGAGGGCTCGGTGCACATTCCTCTGCTTTCCCATGTTGTTCTGTCAAATCGGGTTCCGTCATTCAGAGCCACCAGCAAGTCAGGGTTTCAATTTTGATGAATCCTTTATGACCATATAGGATCGGCCAATAAAAAGGTATCAGTAACTATCAAAATCATTGTGTATATATAGTTTATACACAGTATAACGTATAATTGGGGTCCATCACAAATCTACATTCTAAGATTTCTCTCCTGCTTCTGTTCAAAATGTCGCTTTGACCCGTGAGTGAATGTTTATAGACCCTTGTCCTCAGAGAAGATCTTCAGACCACACACGCACGCACACAAACCAGTGGTAAAGAATAAGTCATAACTTTCTCTGACAGTTGGGGTAAAATAAACCGAGACCCCCGTTCAGCACCTTACATGGTGAATGGGGGGGCACCTCCACAGTTTACACCCTGTAGCTTCTGAAGCTTCTGTTTACGTGAACTCAGAGGGTTTCACTCTGACCTCTCCAGTGCAGCAAAGACAGAATATGTCACCGTGGCCTCGAGATCGGTTGTTTTTGTCGTGGAGGTTCGAGCGATGATTTATCTTTATTATCTTCTCTCCGCGTGACGTATTCTCCCTCTCCCTTATCGTCCTCTCGCCTGCTCACTTTCTCTTTCTCCTCCTCAAGGCGTCCGTCTCAGAATAATCTTTTAAGTTTACGCCGGACGAAGATGTGAAACCCAGCCTAAGCCGCTCACATTTGGCTTCACTTGCTAAATTGTCTAAATAATCACTCACAATTTGGAATTCTACATTAATATTGTCTCTCGGTGGTTTCCACAGATCCCCAGCTGGTCGCCCTCTGACGCCTGTGATCCGAACCCGTGTGAGAACCAGGCTCAGTGTCACAGCATCTATCAGGATTACTACTGCGCCTGTCCCGACGGCTTCGAGGGACAAACCTGCGAGCGGCTCAAAGAGAAGTGCAGCACCGTCCCGTGTCAAGGTGACCGGGGGGGGGAAACCTGCAGGATCCTAAACCTCTGCTTCATGTTAAAGACGAGTATTGAAACCCTATCGGTGTCTTTTCTTCCTCACAGCGATCGACAGCTGCACCGTTGCTGTAGCGACCAACGACTCGGCCGGCGTGCGGCACATCTCCTCCAACGTCTGCGGTCCGCGGGGTCGATGCCTCAGCCAGGCGGGGGGGAACTTCACCTGCGTGTGCGACCCGGGCTTCAGCGGCATGTACTGCCACGAGAGTACGAGCAGCATTTTAACCTCCAGTCTAACATCAGAACTTAAAACTCACACTTTTCTTGTCTTTTACTGAATTGTTTACCTCACATCCGTGTTTTATCCCCAAACAACACAAATATCTTGATTTATGCTCTTTTCTTATTCATTTTAAGTTATTTTTAAATCTATAAGAGATTATCTACAACACATTATAACATTTTGTATGCAGATGTAAGGATTTGCAGTGTTTGTGTGATTATTATGCACGAATGTGTCTTTTAAACCATTGTTTAAGTTATTTTATTCTTATTATAAGGTTGAAATATGACAAAAGAGTTTACTACTTTAACTCTCACATATTATCATGTCTTGTAAGCAGATACAAGGATTTTAAAGTGTTTGTGATTATTATATTAAACTGTTTTCATTACATTTTCCCAGTGTAATGTAGCTTTAAACAAATGATATAAAGTACAATCACAGACATGACCTAAACATAATATAAGGATCTTATTTGCCTACGACTGCAGAACATTTTGTTTTAAATTCCTGTTTACGTGCTTTATACTTATCATGAGGTTGAAATGTGACAAAATATTGTACAAAAAGTAAATTTTTCTATCTTTTTCTTGTAAATGTGAGGGAATTGTTTACCTCACATCCGTGTTTTATCCCCAAAACAACACAAATATCTTGAAATGTGCTCTTTTCTTAGTCCTTTAAAGTTATTGTTAAATCTATAAGAGATTAACTACAACATATTTTTACATTTTGTATGCAGATGTAAGGATTTGCAGTGTTTGTGTGATTATTATGCACAAACGTGTCTTTTAAACCATTGTTTAAGTTATTTTATTCTTATAAGGTTGAAATATGACAAAAAAGTTTACTACTCTAACTTTCACATATTATCATGTTTTGTAAGTGTTTGTTATTATTATATTTAACTATTTTCATTACATTTTCCCAGTGTAATGTAGCTTTAAACAAATGATATAAAGTACAATCTCAGACATGACCTGAACATAATATAATGATCTTATTTGCCTACAACTGCATAACTGTGTGTTTTAAATAACTGTTTACGTGCTTTTATACTTATTATAAGGTTGAAATGTGACAAAATATTGTACAAAAAGTTAAATTTTTCTGTCTTTCCGTCTTCTAGATATTAACGACTGCATCGACAGCCCTTGTGGAAACGGAGGAACCTGCATCGACGGCGTGAACTCCTTCCAGTGCTTCTGTCCCGACGGCTGGGAGGGCCGCCTCTGTGACCACAGTGAGTTCAGGACGGATCTGCTCTCTGCTCCGTTCCCTCAGTAACAAGAGTGTTGATATTCTAACCGTGTGCGTCTCCCTTCGCCGTCAGACGTGAACGAGTGCGGACACGACCCGTGCAAGAACGCCGGCCGCTGCGTGGACCTGGTGAACGACTTCTACTGCGAGTGTGCCGACAACTGGAAGGGCAAGACCTGCCATTCCCGTGAGTTATGTCCACTGCCGTGTTAACGTGTGTGTTTATGTTGGTGCTTCGCCGTGGGCCCCAAACTCCAACACGCTCCATCTCTGTGTGTTTGGACAACTGAAGCGTGACCTCGACATGTTTTGATCCCAGGAAACGTCCTCTGGTCTCGGGGTGTTGGTACAATAGATGGTGTTTACTAGAGATGAGCCGGATACTCGGCTGAAACGAGTATCCGGTACGGATAAAGCACTTTTGCCGAGTACGATTTTTATACGAGTAATCGGAGTCATTATCTGTGCTCGGACTGAATGAAAATCCTCACACAGCGTCACAGCACTCCTCCCGTCACACACGGCTCTGCTCACTCGCTCACAGAACAGCTCTCTGTCTCTCAGTCACTCAGGTTCACTGCGCATCGGGACTGTTCCATGGGCTCAGTCAAGGAAGCAGAAATGATTCGTTAATTTCCCGACAATTACAATTACACTGCACTAAACTTTAAGTGTTAATGTAAAGTGAAAACAACAAAACCAGTCTGTATGACTTGTGAACGAATATAATTCACGTCTTTCTATACTAAAAACACAGAGTGTTAATTTCTCCGGGAGACAGTGAACGTCCCTCGCATCTCACTCACACACACACACACACACACACACACCTGGTGTGGAAATAAATTAAAAAAAAAAATGTCAAAGTTATGTTGAACCAGCCCACTTCCGGGTTAAATCACACCCACTTCCGGGGTAGGCCCCGCCCACTCCGAGTACGGTACAGATACGGATAATTCATATGGTTAACAGATACAGATACAGATAATGCTGTACTCGCTCATCCCTAGTGTTTACCCTTCTTGCCTTTTGTAATCAAAATTAAGCCCAGATATCTGCGATAAAGGAACTGCCATCTTGTGGATTCACCTCCTTCTATTGCTTCAAATACTGAATTAAAACCAAATTAATCACTCGATGTCCCATCCACTTACATGGAGGAGGCCCCTCTCTTTATGAGCAGTCTGAGGTGCAGTCTGTGATCTGAGTGTTTTGTTTTCCCCCCCCCGCCAGGCGAGAGCCAATGCGACGCCACCACCTGCAGTAACGGAGGCACCTGCTACGACCACGGAGACGCCTTCCGCTGCGCCTGCCCGCCCGGGTGGGGGGGCAACACCTGCAACACAGCCAAGAACAGCACCTGCGCCTCCAGCCCGTGTTCCAACGGTGGAACCTGCGTGGGGGGGGGGGACACCTTCACCTGCATCTGCAAGGACGGCTGGGAGGGACCGAGCTGCGGCCAGAGTCAGTTCCTCTCACACATCAGTAACACACAAATCACAATTCACTGCATTGTGCTTATTAACGATTTCAATTAGATTAGATTAGATTAGATTTCTTTATTTTAACGGGGAAATTCACTTGTTACAGCAGATAAGAGAAAAACAGAATTTAAGTACAGTGCCGAAGCACAATAAAAAAGATCACAATATGTACACTACTAAACTACACATAATAAGAGTACAGAAACAAACAACCTGCAAAACAGACACTGTGCAAAAACAGGTACTGGGGAGAAAGTGGAGTGATGTAAGTGTTATTGTAATGAAAACAAAAATATTATAAGTAATATTGCAACAGTAGTGACCATGATACAGAAAATAATTAAAAAGTAAGTGACCATAATATAAATAAAACTACAAAATAGCATGATGGAAATATAAATATTGCAATGTAACCATTATAAGTGACCATGATATAAATATAGATGTAAAGTGTTGAATATTATTGTGCTTGGTAGTGATCTGAGTAAAAAATAAATAAGAAAAAGCTAAGGAGATGTTTTGAAGTGTATGATTCTTCTAAGGCTGCAAACAGAAGTGACATTTAACAGTTAAGGTCAATCCCCTACGTAGGTTTTAGAAATGACATGAAGGCCATTTCTTTCTTCATTTAGTTATATGTATATGAGTTATGTAATTTATATTGATATAGTCCCAAACGCTGCTGCTGCTACAGAGCTGGTTGTCTTAAGTTTATTAATAAATGCGAAGCCGATAAGTTGAACGCTTCTCGTGAGCCACAAACAAACAGAAAGAGATTTGACAGACGCTCAAATATTCCACTAGCTCACCGGTGCTTGACGAATATTAGAAGATTATTTTATATTTATGAAAAATCTATATCAAATATCTGTATGAAATGCAAAAGAAAATGTCTGACTGAGCATTTCTTGTGTTTCTCCTCTTCCACAGACACAAACGACTGCAACCCTCATCCATGGTAAGTACCACACCCACCCACCCCCCCACCCAAAAAATCCATCCTGCATGGAGGAGGGGGGGTGAAGGGCTAAAAGCTGTGGAAGTTAAATCAAGCCTCAAAGAGAGAGAGGGGGGGGGGGGGCTTATAGTGAATAGGACGGAGAGAGAGAGAGAGAGAGAGATATTTTTGGGGTTTGGCTGTATAGTGAGTGCAGGTGGGGGGAGGAATGTCAGGGAGAAAGAGGAGGGAGGGGGGGTGGTACGTGTCCCATTCTTCCCGTGCGACCTGGGTGGGGGGGGGGGGGTTGGGTGGGGGGGGGCTTTGAGGAGGACTGGAGGAGAGGCAGGATGAGAGGAGGGGAGGGACTGGACACGCCTATTAGCATCTGAAAGGTGGAGGCTGGTATTGATGAGTTGAATTGAGCCGCGTGACCCCCCCTCACCACACACACACACACACACACAGACACACACACATACACACACACACAAACGATGTGTCTTTGTTGCAGCCCGGGAGGATGTGGCTCTCGTTTAATCGTTTTGTTTTTTTATTTCCTTTTCTCTCTCAGCTACAACGGAGGGATCTGCGTGGACGGAGTGAACTGGTTCCGCTGCGAGTGCGCTCCGGGGTTCGCCGGACCCGACTGCAGGATCAGTGAGTAGCGACACCACGGAGCTCTATGCAAATACACAACCACCCACCCCCCAACTCCCTGAAGTAGTCATGGTGGTGGTGAGGAGGAGGATGGAGAGATGGATGGAGGAAGGCACCGAGGCAAAGGGAGGACGAGGAGGAGATGGACACATTGACACCTAAATGCAGGACCCCGGGGGCGCCGCCCTCTCCCTTTTTTCTCTTGGTCCTTAAACGCCTCAGGGGTCAGAGGTCGTCCCTCCTCCATACTCGCACAGTCACACAAACACACACCGAGGACAAATTACCCAGTGACCCTGAAATTCTTCTTCTCTGCTCCTTTGTCCGCGGCCGGATAGCGTTCACCTTTGCTGTCGGGCTTGAATCTGAGAGTTCGCCCCGGCCCGGGCTCGTGTGAAACCCGGGCGACAATGGTCGGCTTCTCAAAAGATTGTTGGTCGGACGGCACAATCGATTGGTCATCCTTCACAGAGCCGCTCTCATAACAGAGAGGTCGATGATTAAACACGGGCACTATTTACCCCTTCATCCTCATTTGACATTTTATGGGGTTTTTATTTTGCCCGGGCCGTTGTTGGTCTTGACCCAGGGGCTCGTCAAGTAAATCAGTGAGTTGATTGACAAAAATACGTCACGAGCTCCATTAAAATGAGTTTATTTTGAGGCTTTTGTTCAAATTTTTGCAGGTTTTTATTGGGACTGTTGAACGTGTGGTTAAACCGCCCGCATGTCATACACCTACGCAACCAGCAGGGGGTCGTTGGACGTGGTTCGGTCCTTGTCATGCTAGCATATGAAACGCCAAACATGTTCCAATGAACTCGCTGTAATTTGTTGGTTCTCAGGAAGGAACAGAATTTAGCTGAAGTTAAACTGCTCCACAGACGATTTAAATAAATAAAGCTTCTTGAATCGAACATTTCCTGAGGATTCGGGTCAGATTCAGCTGTTGCTCTTGAAGAGTACGTGTCCCTTGTCCCTTGTCCGTCCTAAAGTCGACGTCCTCTTCCCTTCACAGACATCAACGAGTGCCAGTCCTCTCCGTGTGCCTACGGATCCACGTGCGTGGACGAGATCAACGGTTTCCGGTGCATCTGTCCCCTCGGCAGGACCGGAGCCAGATGTCAAGAGTGTAAACAGCTTTTTGTTTATTAGCTTTGGCTTAATTATTCAACATATATCTTTGTATTCAGATCATTGAGACACTGAAGTAAACATGTGTCTCTATGCCTGTGTGTGTAGTCATCGGTATCGGGAAGACGTGTCACTACGCCGGGCTGCAGTTCCCTCACGGCAGCCGCTGGGAGGAGGAGTGCAACAGCTGCCACTGCATCAACGGCAAAGTGGACTGTACCAAGGTGAGAGGGCCGGGAGGAAATATCTGCTGCTCTTTACTCACTTGGTTTTCTCCATTTCCAGTCAAACGAACCACCAATACATTCCCCAGTCTGTTTATTTCACCACTTTTAAACTATTTAAAAACCCCAAAACAAATCAATAAACCACAGTTTGTGACATTTCCAGTATGTGAAGAAAACAAAACCAATACACTCCCCAGTCTGTTTATTCTACAACTTTTAAACTATCCCCTTTAAAAAATAAATCAATAAACTAGTTTATGTGACATTGCCGGTATGTAAAAAAAAAAACCAATATTCATTACATCACAACCAGTTTGGTCACATTTGAAGAGTTGTCTTTATTTTATGAAGGTAAACATTTTGTCTATTGTTTATTGTTCAAAACCTACTTTCTGGAGACATTTCCCTGGATTTGGGGGAATTGTGTTGGACAGTTTCTTACTATTTTCTGGAAAAATCGATGACTAACAGAGGAAAATGGCCATAAAAGACCACAAATGAGATATAAGGAACATTAGCTGGTGGTTATGATGCTTGTCACATGCAGGGTAATAGAAATATGCTTCGTGTCCCCAGGTGCTGTGTGGTCGGCGTCCGTGCCTGCTGCAGCCGTCGGGTCAGCAGCAGTCCTGCCCGGCTGGACGGGAGTGTCTAAAGCACAGCTACCTCACCTGCTTCTCCCCCCCCTGCCACCAGTGGGGGGTCTGCTCCATCGCCGGACCCTCGCCCCCTCAAGTCACCACCGAGTGCCAGCCCAACAGCGGGCACTTGGACAACAGCTGCGTCCGCATCACGCTTGTTCTCAACAGAGACAAAGCACCACCAGTGAGTCGTGTCTCAGGATGTTTCCTGTTGTTCAGATATTCAAGTTGTGTGTTGTTGGTTTTTGTTGTATCGTTGCTGATCAGTGTGCGTTTGTTTGCAGGGAACGACTGTGGAGAACATCTGCTACGAGCTGAGGTATCTGTCGAGTCTCCGGAGTTTGGCGAAGGGCCACGAGCTCCTTCTGCTCTGTGACGTCTCTCCGTCCAACCAGGACGCTGTGAAGGTGGCCATAGTAAGTGAATGTACATTGTTTAATTCTTAGTTTGTGTGTTATCATGCAAACCAACACATCTGAGCTGTGTTGGAGGTCATTAGCTCCTTTCCCCGGTGCTGGCTGGCTCACATCTAGCTGGTTGGGACCCAAACAACTGCTGCTCTTTGCTAGAAGACAGTCAAGCCTGCTATTGCTCACACAACCTGTAGTTGATCAGATTGATGGAGGTGTGGGTAAAATGGACAAAATCAGGTTAAAGTGACAGTTTGAAATTCTACAAAACAGATTTAATTTCAGTCTCTTTCTCAAGATACAAAAAACGAATGAACTTGTTCTTTTATTCAACTTTCAGTGACTTATTCCTTTGTGACTTTACTATTTAGACTCTTAATATGAGACTTAAACATGCAAACTTTGGACTCTTTTGACACACTGTAAAGATATATATTTAGATGTATATATTTTATTTTCTATTTTAAATTTTTGATATTCTATTTCATTGTTATTCTATTTTAATCTTTTTTATTCTATTTTATACTATTTCTATTTTTATTTTATTTTTTTGGGTTGAAATGACTGAGCATTGCTTAAAGAGAGTGTGTGACCCAAGCATTTCATTGACAGTGAATACTTCATGTTATCGCTGTTCATTTGACAATAAAAATCTTGAATCTTGAATCTTGAACACTGCAGTGAATAAGAGAATAACAAGAGGCTCAGTGCTTGTTCCTGGTTATTGGGTCTAATCTCTGACGTGTTCTCTGGTTTGTTTCTCAGTCTTTCCAGCCTGAGGATCTACAGGACCTCAGTATGATCCAGAAGGTTGCCAGCGCCATAGAAGGCACCTTGTCGAGGCGACACAACAGCAGCATAATGCTGGCTGTCACCGAGGTCAAAGTGGAAACGCAGGTCATGCCCCCCTCAGTGGGTGAGTAATAATTAACAAAGGTGTCCCACAAGGGTTTGTCACGGGCCCCTTTCTGGTTCCTGATTAATCCACAGATGTCTCTGCAGCGTTCTCTAACTTTCCTCTCTGTGTCCACAGACTACCTGGTGCCTCTGCTCTGTGTCGTCTTCTGCCTGCTCTGCCTCTTCTGCATCATCGTATGCGTTTGGTGGACACGCAAGCGGAGAAAAGAACGAGAGAGGAACTCGCGATCTGCTTCAGACGACAACGTGAACAACCAGTGGGAGCCGCTCCGGATCGTGGTGGGCCGGGCGCAGCAGCAGCAGCTGAAGGAGAGCAACAGGGAGGCTGAGCAGGAGCGCAAGAAGCTCATGGGTCCTTCCTCTCGGACGTGTGACGAAGGGGAGGAGGAGGAGGAGACGGAGGGCGAGCTTGAGCTCGAGGAGGAGGAGGAGGAGGAGGAGTGTGGTGGAGCGGAGGCGGGGAAGCAGCCAGTTTATAAGTACTCTAAGACTGCAGTGCAGTCCAGTGGGGGGGTGGTGTGTACCCAGCACAGCTCCAGCCCCCCCCTCAAAGCGCCTCACCGGACCCCAGGCTACAACCCCAAAGACAACCGCTGGAAAAACGTCAGTGCCGTCCTGAGCGGTCCCAAAGGCCTCAGAGACCACTGCGTATGAGACCCTCGACCCAGAGAGAAGCTGCAGGAAGCAGCTCTGCTTATGTTCACACAACTTTCGGAAAGAAAAAGAGGCTTTGTGTTTTAATAAGCCATTCTTTGTTTGGATGTTTTCGTCACTGTCACCTGAAACGATTTTTTTAATTCAGGAGGCTAGTGCACAGTGAACAACCTTTTTTTTGCTTCTGTTCGCTAAATATTCTTTAATTATGTACAGAAGGAGCTGAAATGTTAGCGGTTTTCTTGCGTGAGGCAAAAGAAGCTCTCTGCAATTTTTTGTTTTATGGATTTGTACCATTTAAGAAATGATGAATCAAGAAAAAGGCGAGAAAAACAACTTGTATAAAGTTTTTTTTTTTTTGGTTTGTTTACAGATTATGATTTAGTTGAGTTGTCAGCGGGCTCCTGTTCAGTGTCTGTGGGTTCAGACACACGTTAGAGGGACGGTCAAGGAAGAGTTTAGAGGGGAATGTCCTGTTGACGTCGCAGCAACAGAGGAGGACTTCCTGTCTCTGTCCGGCTCCGCCCACTGGTCCACCTGTGCCCGTCATGCGCCAGCCTTACCAAAACACTTGGCCTGGAGGGGAGAGGGGACAGAAACCCCAGTGCCTACTATGTGGCCTTCCATTGTTTTTGTTTTGTTTTGCTCCCGTCGCTCGGTCGTCTCGGCTGGACGCTCCGTTTTGAGGATGTTCTGCAGTATTTGAGTTGGTAGCAAGTGCCTTTCTACGAGCTGTGTGGAGGCTCCGAGTCGCGCTGCCCAGTTTGACCTCCTCGTTCTCAAATCTCAAAGGGATATAAGTGTACATTTAGAGAGTTCAATTTCACAGCAACGCCATTCAAGGTATTTGATCCAAACAGAAATGAATACTCTGTACATATGTGTAAATACTAAAGGAGTCGCTGTGTATATTTGAAATAAGTAACTTAAAGACAAGTCACACATTTTTATTATTATTATTGTTATTATTATTATTATAATTAATATTATTTTTTCTACAATGCCATTCCTTTTATTTATGCCAGTCGAAATAGGCAGGTTTTATAACACTTCATATCCAGTCCCACAGTAGAGAACCTTTACACTGAGGTACCACCGATGAAGGAATTTATGAAGGGTTTATAAATGGTTTATTTTGGGATGCATTTTATATTTTGTGACCCGTCAACAGTCTCTTTTACTGCTTTTTAGTTAATGCAATAAATAATTGATGGTTCTTTGGATTCATATTGACACTCATTTCTTAGAATAAACATAATAAGGGCAAAACTACAGCTTTTTCCCTTGGTTTCTTTCCTCTGAAAACATTCAACCCTTTGATGCTCGAGTCTTTTTTAACTTTATCGGTTCCTTGGTTGTGGTTGTTCAGGAGCAGGATTTGCTTTAATAGCCTTGAAGTTCTTTTCCCTGCAAACACTTCCAGCCATTTCTAAACCCGTCACAAACCCTCCAGCTGCAGGTGCCTTAATGTAACGCATTATTTGTGTAATCAATGGTCATCTTTTTTTATGTTGTTGGTTTGTTTTCTTTATTAAGGAAAAAGTCATTCTTTGAAAAGTTGTGTGGTGTTTTGTGGCGTGTTTCAAATGCTCTCACTTCACGATCATGAGATCTCTGGAATAAAACACTGATGGAGGATTTGAAAAGTTGAAAATGAAACCGTCCACTCGTGACTCTTGAGCGTCTCGAGTGCGGACGTCAGAAGGACAAATGTGGACTTCATGCATTTAGCCTCATGTTTGTTTTAAAGGCGTCAATGAAGGGAACGATATTTGCTGATGGTTAAATTTCATTTTGCAAACAATGCAAATGTTGTTTTTTCTTTTCTGTTTTTTTTTTAAGTTACCAACTCAGTTCTACATCACAAGTTTTTACCCTTTTTCATATCACGTCTTTGTCTCAAAACGCCATCGTTTTTTTCTGTACATGGGACACGGCAAAATAAAGAATTAAAGATGCATCACTACTGGTGTTAAAAAGCTGAATAATGCATATTGTATACATTTTATTCTTCAAGGGACGTAAGTTAATTTTGTACAAAGCGAGAAAAAACAAGTTTCCATTCTTTTAGTGGATGTTTAATTGTTCTAAATAATCATCCCAGTTATTTATTAAAGCAGTTTTGACACATCTTCATCGCGCTTGTAATATTTGTAATATTTGGTTTGATAAAGGTTCATGTGTTTGTGCCGGAGCTTTCGACCGCCTCGCTTCATTCAGTTGTCATGGTGCAGCAGGATCTTCATCGCCATGGTAACAAGGATAGGCACGTGGGGGTGGAACGGTCCTGGTTAGGGAAAAAGTTCAGGCACAAAAAACTACAAGTTGAGAGGATGCTCTATATCCTGGTCAGAATCTCTAAGAAAAGAGATAAAATGACAAAGGCCGTCTAAACTAAAGGAAGTACGGATCTAATGTAATTAACATACATAATGTAACTATGGGTCATAAGTATTACATATTACATAGAAGTTATTTTAAGATAAGATAAGAAGTCCTTTATTATTCTTGCAATGGGTAAGATTTGCAATGTTACAGCAGAAGACATCACATGAGTAGCATGCAGTACTTGGGTGAAGGAATATAAAGAAATAGAAATATACAACAATATATAGATAAAACATATCTATAAAACTATATTAGAGGACAGTCCTAAAAACTCAAAAGACAAAGTAGTTTCCATGTAAGAACTTATAAATGTGACCAGGCCTTAAAGCTGCTCTCATCAATACTTGTCTTCAAAAAGTGGATTCGATGATTGTGTCATATCTAAAAGTGGCGGAGAGATAATTGATAAAGAGCCCAACCCATCACTTTTATTATATATATATATATAAATGATACGTTTAGCTCACTGCTGTAAACATGTTAACTCTGCTCAGAAACTTTCCTGTGTTCACTCTTCAAATGAGATGAAGCTTCAACCTCAAACGTCTTCTGCAGCCGATCGATCGATTCCCATCTCCTCGCCGGGCGGCCATTGCTCCAGCTCACACACACACATGCACACACACACACACACACACACACCAATAGAACCGCATCTCCTGTTCTGGGCCGATCCGGTCTCCACCAATGAGAAGCTGGCCTGATGGTCCTGGTCACATAAAGATGTGAATGTTTCATGAGTAATGTTATGATGCTGGGGCCGAGTGAGCCCCCCCCCCACCAGGACTCCCATGGGTGCCCGTGGCTGAGCTAATGGGAGCGAGTGTTGTCGGAAAGGCCGGATCGACTTACACAGTTTTGTGGAAGTGGAGGAGTCGCAGAGAGAGAGAGAGAGAGAGAGAGAGGGAGAGCTAATCATGATTATAGGTATATTTATATATGGACGATGGTGGAATCTTGTCTTATTATCTCTGCTGAGGAGGTTTTCACTGCTATTCGCTTGCAGAAGTACGCAATAAGTAAATAATAGTTGAAATAATACAAAGATGTTGATATGAGATGTTGCTTTGAGGACTGATATCGATGAGGGCGGGGGGGGGATTTGATGACACGTGATTGAATTGAATGGGCCTTGGTGGAGGCAGGTGCCTGAAATGCTTCATATCTGAATTAATGTGTATACCATCATGTCTTGGTATTCAAGGTTTTTTAGTGATGCCAAGTTGCCTGTTTGCCTTTTCAGCCTGTCAATACCCCCCCCCCCCCTCTCCTCCACCCCCCCACCCCCCCCCTTCCCTGCCATCCCAGACTGCATCAGTAAACTGACACCAGATTCCAAAAGTGGCTCCTTACAACAGCCAAGACGAGAGCCAAGGACATCTCGGAGCTCTGCGTTTGTAAAACACCCAGGACTTTGCTACTGAAGGCAAAATGGCCGAAAAGCCTTCGTCGGGGGGGGGAAAGTACTGTGACGAGCACGTGTGTGTGTTCTCCGTGCACGTGTGTGTTCTCCGTGCACGCTCACAGTCTGACTGACGGAGAGGGAAGATGGTGTTTGTGTTTTGTGTTTTGTGTGTTTGCTCCCTGTGGCTGCTCGGTGCATCTGTTGATGTGGGTCTGACAGCGGAGGCAGCTGGGTGACAGGATTTTAGGCTAAGCCCCTCGTCCCTTTAAACACACACACACACACACAGACACACACACACACACACACACACGCACACACAGACACACACACACACACACACACACACACACACCAAACCCGGCCCTTACAGCACATCGAGCTGGCACGTCCTGGTGGACAGTGGCTGCAGCTGGCAGACTGAGGCAGGGAGACAGGCCACAGTGTCCTGACTGTATCGCTGTGTGTGTGTCTGTGTGTGTCTGTGTGTGTGTGTGTGCACGGCTGGCTGGCACTGCAGGTCTGTTTAGTCGCTGCAGTAACCCCCACACGTACCCTCTGCACCAGGAGGTGGAGGGGGGGGGGGGCAGTAACAGGAGGGAGAGCAACAGAGTGTCTTGCAGTGCCAGAGCAGCTTTTCTGGGACAACTGGTGTGTGTGTGTGTGTGTGTGTGTGTGTGTGTGTGTGTTTTATGTCGTATACACAAGTGTGTTGAGATGGAACATGGATGAGGCCGGGGAGGAATCAACTGAGGTCATAAAGACAAACATGTGAACTATAAATGTACAAAGGCGGCTTCGTGTTGACAGGAAACTAATTGTTACTAATAAATTAGACAATATTCTCTCTGCCCATCGAGCCTCAGACCTGGTGACGTATCTCCACAGCTTCTGTTATGATCACATATCTGTCCATGCCTGAATGTGTACTACATGTAGTTTAGTGCAAACTGAAGAGGGCCGGAGAAATGAGGAGCACTCGAAACTTGAAAGGTCAAAGGTCAAAGGTGGGGGTAAGCAAACTGTGAGATTTTACATCTACTTCCAAACCTCAGGAGCCCTCTTGTGCTCACAGACACACACTTACCATGCAAACACAAACGTCCAGCGGCACCAGGTCGTACGTGTGCACGTGTTGACCCAATCTGGCCTTTTAGCATTTCGTAGTAGAGAAGAAAACACTAAACATGCAGAATATTTCACATCCTAAAACACACACACGTCCACATGTTGCTCGAGACTAGGGTTGCAAAATTCCGGGAATATTCAAAGTTGGAAACTTTCCATGGGAATTAACGGGAATATACGGGAATTAACGCGAATTAACGCGAATTAACGCGAATTAATAAACTGGAAATGTTGTGGGTAATTTATACTAACTGTATTCACCTTGTCATATACAGAAAATATAAACATTTTGTTTTATCATAGGCTGATTTGAGCCCTGAGGAAACTTTGGGCACTTGACTATATGCTTCTGCATCGTTGTGTCATTCTTAACATAGGTCTTTGCACAGTATTAGCAAATGTACACAGCCTTTCCTTCTACATTGGATGGGCTGAAATGTCTCCACACATGAGATAGTGCACGTGGCATTGTTCTGTAGAATAAGATGAGAAAAAAAGTTTGTAAAAAAACACTAATGCAATGCCAGAGATATAAATAGTTAGCCAAACAATTGGAATCATCTGTAAACATATTTTACAATTGATGGATAAATGAATGGAAATAGGCTAGATGAACAGATGAACAATCCTCAATCAGCATGCTAATATATTTTCCCCAGTAATATCATGGAAACTTACCTGACTCGTCCTGCACACTACAACAGGCCTCAATAGTCCTGCTGTAGAGTGAAGGATGCTGGGAGTTATCTGTGCATGTGATGGAAGAATGCACAGTGGAGGGCTGAAACTCAACGTGCAGCTTGTGCTGCATTCCAGACATCTTTAAAATGAGTTTTGAATGATGTTTTTATTGCTCAGCGTTTAATTTGCATAGTTTTTTTTTTTTCAAAATTCCCCAAATTCCCGAGCTTAATATTCCCATGGAAAGTTTCCACGCCCCTTTGCAACCCTACTCGAGACTGAAGATTTTTTCTTCCTCAGACGTCATCCTGTAGTTTTCCTCTCTATGTTCGGTTCCACATATTCCGGTCATGTGTGTTTGTGCACGCTCGAGTGACCGTGTGCCGTGCAACCCGACACCGTGCACAGTGATATGCAAGGTCAATTTGCACCTCTCGCAGCCTGAGTGACACCGGGGGGGCAGGTCACAGTATGTACAGTACAACCGAGCTCTCATGTGTACAGGTGGATCCCAAGCACGAAGGTAAATGTTGTTCATATGAATACAACTTTATTTATAACCTCACTGAGTGTCCTGTTCACGATTAAATACTTAAAAGTAGTTTTTAAGTACTTTTGTTGCTACATTACAGAGGGAATACTGCAGTTTTTATTCCACTACAGTTAACGGACATTGTTAAAGATGAATCCAGCAGTTTCCTTCCCGTCTCTAAACAACAGAGGGTTTTCCACAGCAGCCATTTTGGGTCATGGTGAACCTGGAGGTGAGCACAGACGTTACTGATCTCATCCATTGTTCTGCTCTGTCCAGGTGATCCATGTATCTTTAATTGAATGTTTCTACTCTCTGGTCAGCGTGTGGAAGTAAAGTAAAGTAAATCAAGTGAAGAATCTGAATCCCTTCTCTGCCACGAGGCGCAGGAGCAGTCATGTGACCTCTTCCACCTCCAACGCACCTTCTTCCAACATGGCGGCCGCGGTTCAAAGCGGCGGCTCCTTCTCTGACCTTTAGTAACCGGGATGATTCTGCAGCCGTCAGCAGTTTGATAACGTGTCAAAGTCGAAGTGGTTCCGTCCGAACTTGTTGCCTCAGCTTTGTGTTGAGGACGATTGTGTCAATGCCACATTTTTGCTTTCAACTCTCCACAAACAATTAACTTCCTGCAGATGACGCCAGCTGCTATTCACCGACTGTAGGTAAAGGCTGCTTGTGTTAACACGTCGATTGTAAGTCAGCGTTTTGGTTGTGTTCAGTCATGTTTGTGTATTTGTGTTGCTATCTGTGGGTGATGGTTTGTTTTACTTATGAAATGTCTTCTGGTTGTGATGTGGGTGTTGATTCGACATGTGAATATTTGACCTAGAAAATCAGCAAGACAAAACACGCTGAGCTCCACACGAGAGAAAATATCAATCAATCAATCACATTTTATCTGTACATCTCATATCACAATTTATCTCATAGATTTCAACAACGTGAAACATCTTCTGTTCTTAACCCTCAACAAGAGTGAGAAGAGAAACTGATCAACTAGAAAAACAAACGTAGGATGTTCGGATCCCTCAGGACGGACACGAGCACAACAGATGTAACTGAACACATCAACAAAATTACAGTGTTCACGACATTGATTAGAAGAAACAGTTTGTATCACAAGTGTCAATGTTTAAAGTATTTAAACAAAATGAACTGTCTAATAGAGATGAAGGGAGCTGGATGAAGGATGATAGAATATGTATTAGTATTTGATTGAATATTTATTTAAGCCTCGGAAGACACATTGAGGGATAAGACCCTCATTTTCAATGGTGCCGAGGGTACAATAAAAAAGTTGATACATTAAAAGTTAATACATTGAATAAATACGAATGAAATAAATATGCATATATATATACACAGTAATACAAGGTATAAAACAATTTGTCAATAAAATACTATGGCAAAGTCAACTAGCAGTTACAGTCATTGCAGGAGAAGTCAGCTGAACACGAGACCAGACTCGAAAACTCCGTCAATGAAACAAATGAGCGCAACTTTAAAGATTTTTGGACCTCATTCCAGATGTAGGGGGCTTTATAATAGAAAGCTGTCTTCCCCAAGTTGGTCTTAACACGAGGTACATACATTGAAAGCCAGCTCTGGGAGCGAGTATTGTGGGTATTAGTATAATGATATAAAATATCTGTTAATGTGTCTTTTAGTCTTAAACCTACACTCATATACTTGTTATTCATTTATTGGACAGAATTTGCATTTACTTCTTTAAATCTTTATCCTGACTCACGTTTTTTGTTTTATTTGACAGGGATTTAACGGGCCGTTGCATGAACTCGCTGAATATTTTCTCGTGGAGTCACTTTATTGCGTTTTCGTTCCGGTCCCTTCGATCTCTCGCTGCGTGCGAGTTGTTTCTGTGCATTCAGTCCGATTCAGAGGATTTCTTTTCACCGGCACTCCTCCTGTGACTCAGCCTCGACTCGCTTGGTTCAGAATGGAACAAGGAAATAATGAGAGGCGGATTTTGTAATATCACACATTCCATCGGTCGGTTCGGGCTTGTCACAGAAATATGTTGCCTTGAGTCATGTGAAGTGAAGGCGAGCCATGTGTTTGAGAAACGAGCGATGATCAAACAAACTGGAACTCTCTCATCCAACATCCACAGCCGTGATAGAAGCTGTGAAAATAGATGTTTTACTTTGGAATGTTTCATCACATCTGTCGAGTTTACTGATGAGAAGATTTGCCCTGAATTATGAGCATGTGAGCAGATAAACTGCAGCATGTGGGTGTGGTGCCTTGCCCAAGGGCATTCTATTTGTCCAGACAAATGCACCATGGTAACGTGTAATTCTTTTATAGGGCTTAAAGTAACTATTATTTCCATTATCAATCCTTGTCAGTGAAGTCACCCACAAATTGTTAAAGGAATCGTTTAGTTTATTTTCTGTACTCTACTATATTTGAAATGAACTCTCTAACTCGATGTATTCTCGAGTTAAAATAAATGTTGGATGAATGAATGTTAAAACTTGCCACTGTCATAAATTTATGTACTTTGAGAGCTGAATATTGAAAATATATTCAGTTCACTGTCATATACGACACATATAATCATCTATATTTGAATGTTTTTTCTTTAAAATGTACTAAAGTGGTTGATTAGCAAAAATAGAGTAATTCAATTTTTCTCCTGACTTGCACAACCACAAAAATTATATAATGTTTGAAAGCTCAGGGTCTCTTAATTCTGTCTTCATGAAGAATTTTACGATCCCTATTTGACATTCCTATTATCTTCAAAGCAACATTTCTAAAATAACCATATGATATGAAAGATTATTGATGATTTTACATGACGTGAAATTGGTTTAAATATATGTGACACAATGTTTTAGAACCCTGCCTGTGCTGGATCAACGAGGACCACTCTGACAGATCAGGCAGAAGTGATACGATCCAGCTTTCTTGGATTATGTTTCCTCTGAGACGTTGTAATTTGGGAAACCACCAAGATGTAATTTTGACTTTGTTTCGAGATTATTTTTTTACAGTGTACTGTGATTAATTGTCTGATATTGGCCAATTATTCAGCTCCATGTGATTTTAATCTAGCGTTTTGGAAATAAACCAGATGTCAGAGGATAGAAGACAAACTTTGATCTGATTAAATACAAAATGAATCAACCGAAAATAAGTAAATCGATTGAATTATCGATTCGGATCAATCAAAGACAATTTTGGAAAGCGAGCCTGACTCTAAAGAGCGGCTTCCAGCTTGGTGATGGATCGGTGTTTAAACGTCTCTCCTTACCGTGTTGATGGAGACGAGGTGAAAGGGAAACTCTCCAGAAGAGAGAAAAATCAATAAATCAGAAACCCACTCGATCCTTTAATCAATTCCCTCAACTTGACACTTGACGGGCGCGACCTTAGGACGGCCGATCAGAGGTCAACTCCATCTGTCCTCCATCAATTCACTCGCAACCACCCAATAAAAGGCTAATTTAAAGTTATGGACCCGAGTCCCATTTAAAGATAATTGATTGGATTCTTCTTTCAATTATCTCCATTTCTTCATTAAGACCTTGAGGGATCTTGTGCATCATTGACGATAATTGATAGATTGGGTTTTTGAGGGTAACCGAGACATCGTTCCATCGAACATCTGTGAGTCCCAATCAGATTAGAGAGGAATACTCCGAGGCTCGGGGAACACGGACCCTCCGCCTGGAGGTCGCGTGGGGTCACGCTGGGATCCGGCAGTTGGCGTGGAGAAATAAGGGCACAGCTGGGAACAGCAAGTGGATGGATTCGTGCCGCTTGGCAAGGTGCCCGATGTGACAGCTGATTTAATAAGGAAGGTCTTTTATCCTTCATCCTACATGTCGCTGCTGCAGGCTTTCTAACAGAAGGGGGAGTGGGGGGGGGGATCACTGGCTGTCAGGAAAGCTGGTTGTGCCGATTCCACATTTGAAATTCCCAAAAGCTTTAACGCGAAATATATAAGGGTAAAAACCAACCGAATCAATAAGGGGAAAGTTAAGAACACAAAGCTAGAATGTAATCTTAATCAATCCACACCAGATTACACTCAATGATGCCATCAATTCCAAATGTGCCTGATTTTATATATTTTTCAATCAAGATGAATAATTCTGTGAGTTTAATAAAAATGCTGAACAATGCTCTGTTGTGTAACTGGTTCTTTTCTCACCCATCCCTCAAAGTTTAATGGAAATGGGACAAGCAGATTTTCCCTGTAACATAATAATATTCCCTGGATTATTGGTGAAACCTAAAATAAGAAACCACTCTATTTCGCAATGATAAAGAAAATCTGGATCCAAGACTTTGTTTTCGTTCGGCCCCAAAATGTAAAGAGTTCAATCTCGACTTATGTCCTTCGAAATCAGCTCAGTATTTTATAACATAACATTGGGACAATAAAACTTCCCCAAAATGTAAAATATCTCATTGATGGATTTTAAAGGAGGATCAAAGTGTTTTTCCCATCCTTCACCTTTTACCTGATTTCAGTCTCACTCACTTCCTCATTATAAACCACAACCTGCGTCCTGAACACGTTAATGAAGAGATGAGACTAAATGTCCTTACTCAGGAGGATTTATCTCATCTTTCTATTATCATGAGGACAACACACACACGCATGCAAACATCCTCTAGAGTCAAGTGAATTATCCACTCACCCACTTTCTCTCTCTCTCCCCCCCCCCCGTCTGTCTGACTGAGTTCCCGTTCCCATCTACCCAGAGAGCCGCAGCCACTGGAGAGGCAGCGGGAAGACAAACACACTTTGTTATTGACGACATTAAAGGGAGGCAGCCTTGTCACTGTGTGTGTGTGTGAGTGTGTGTGTCCCTGTGTGTGTGTGTGTGTTACCTTGTTTGATAGGGAAATTGGATCTAGACTTGAGAGGGGAGTGTAATGCGGTTAAAGGCATCATGAAAAGCCAGCTGTAACAGGATTTCATCCTCTGTGGAGCAGCGACTGACTGCTGCCGTGAGGCCAGTCATTAGGGAAAGTCCATGTGTGTGTTGGTGTGTGTTAGTGTGTGTGTCTTTGTGTGTCTGTGTGCCTATATGCTGATACTGTCAATAGGTTGATGCCTATTCTCAGGAGTCTGAAGTGAAGCTGTTTCATTGTGCTTGTATCTGCAGAGAGTCAGAAATGTCACGACGTCCATGATTCAGTGATTCAACTGATGGATTTGGTTGATATGACGGATAAGTGGAAAATCATATTAAATAATAAGGGGGATTGAAGAATGAATAGATGGATTCAGGGCTTCAATCAATGATTATGCTCATAGTTGGATAATGTGCTGATTATTTTGCAGAATTATCAAATAAAATGTTAGATAACCGTGAATAATTATGTAACGTAATTCTTTTTGACATTTATTGACATCGCCCAAGTTGTAAGTAACTTTTGAAAAGCTGCAACCATCAAATATTTAAAATAAAACGGATGACTAATAGCCGAGCTTCCTGCTGGAGGAAACGGTTGATAGAAGATATCCCGTGATTGATTCTTGCTTATCGTTTGTTATTATTGATCGATGGACACAATACATGAGATACATATTGTCAATATTAATATTTAATAGTTAAAAGTGATATGTTATGAAGGGGAAACCAACATATTGTTTGGTCGATAGATTTCAGTACTTTATCGAAGGTTGTTCGCCAATAAAATACCACTTTTACCACATGTTAAATTCACGTACCCACAGTTTGAAACCCTACACTTGATGCTACTGTTTATGGATAATTGATAATTAATTATTTCTGTAATTTTTCACGCAAAAATGGCAAAAGATTTATTGTGGCTAGTTTTAAATCTGTGGATTTAAATCTATTCTCTTATAGAAATTACTTTAAACTGATTATCTTTAGAATTTATAATATTGTTTTGATAAATTAATTAATTTAAAGTATTTGGAGAAAGTTGTTGGTCTTCTGTATAATTTTCTGACATTTCAGACAAAGTGAAGATCTCTTATTTCTCTCTGCAGATTAATCGATGAACCTAATCATCAGTTGCTGCTCGAGATATGAAATGGAAATGTTGCTTCAGTAGATGTATGATGATAATAAGATGGATAAACACTCTTTGCTTGTTTTGAATAATAAAACCTCCTCGTCTTCACCACATTAATCCGTCTTTCCACCATCTTTTGTTTTGAATCCCCAACCCGCCACTGAAACCTGTTTTCGCTCCACTGAGGCCTGCAGGAGCTTTCATGTGCCAAGGTGAACGCACATACGTGTGTTTTTCGCTGGAGAACAATCTGAACGGCTCCTTGCCAAGGTCAGCGCCTTCCCTCGTGCTCTGCCTGGAATGAGGAGAGGCCTTCGCTCGCGTTGCCTTCAGCCGACTCCAGAGAGTCGCGCTCATTGTGTGGCAGCCGGGGGGGGGAACAAAGACATTTCCACTGGAGGAACTTTTGGGTTCCTGTCGATAAGGAGGGCAGCGTCGTGAGCCCGGCCCGTGTTTATGTGCTTGTGTACAGTCGGGGGATGGGGGGGGGGGGGGGGTCGACGCTGCGGCAGAGGCCTCCGCTTTCCAGACAACAAGTGCAGGCTGTATAAATAGTCACCCTTGGGCCGGCATCAAAGAGAGGGAGAACATTCCAGCTGATGGTCGAGATTCCCGGTCGTGTTTATTGGGGTTTAGAGGTTTAGAGCTTTCAAACAAAACCTGAGATCAAACCCGAACTTTCAAACCATTAGATAACGGCTGTTATTCACAAATGTCGCCGATCGAGTACAACGACTTTAGGAATAAGCATCAAACTGGACTAAAGTAGAGATTATAGTCGTTTATATCCATTCATAATTTTTTTAGCGGGTTTTATTTATGTACTTTTCATAGACTGTAAATAAAGATGGACGACATGTCGGTGAAGCCAAAGCCCCCTGGTGGCTGGCTGCAGTATAACGCCCACCTCCTTCAGGCTAGTCAATGGAACATAGACTAAAAAGTCAAAATTCGCATTGAAATTATTATTTATTTTTTATCTCAAAGATGGTTTCTGGTATCTAAGGTATAGTTCTGATCACTTAAGTTTAAATTAGTTATCTGATGCTGTAAAATGGGGTGAGGCGTCTTGATTGACAGCTCGGACTGACGCACGATTTGTGATTCGATGGTTATTCACTGATCGCTGAATTCTTCCAGTGTTTCCCCATCAGAAGTCATGGATCCACTGACTCATTCAACTGATGCAAGAGGAGAAAGTTGTGCAAATAAACATACTCATCTGTACCAAAGGGGTGAAATATCGGTTTAATACTTCGGTCATGTGGAGTTTGTTGCTCCAGAGGAAAGTTCCAGTTCCCTTGTTACAAAGTCTGATTTTGGTTTAGTTTCATATCGTATAGAAGAAGAGTTATAAACCCTCCTCCTGCTTTCCTGTGGTCTCTGGGTTCGTGAGGACGTCGGCTCTCGACCCTCGTTCTGCTGAGACCCCCCCCCCCCCCTCTGGTATCTCAGCCCTGTGACTCCATTCACACACTGTCTGCTGCCTTTCCTGCCCACTTATCAGCCACTAATTGCCAATAATGTGGAGGAGACAACGCTGCATCTGAACCGTTCATTCACTTATCCTGGTGTTGAGCCGCCGGCTTTCATGTCGTGCATTCCCACGGTTTTCGCTGCGGGACTTTCCAAACTCTGCACACGGTTCAGGACAGGGGACGGTTTGCATCAGCTTCAGGAGCAAAGGGCTGCTGGTGCATTTTCAAAATGTCCACAGGAGGAACTGGGTATTGCATTAGAGTCGATTTGGAACTTTCCTGGACGATTCAGACTTTGTGTTGCCTCTGTGATCACATATTTGTGCACGTCGGTGTTTGTAACGTCTCATAAATCACATCTAGGAGTTGGTCACGTTGCTCACGTTTAAGTAACCGCATGAATTGATCAGCTGAAATCAAATCCATGACCTTTAGTCAAAATATATTTGACTTCGCCTCATGGGGACCAGAGCCCGGTGCTAATGAGGCAAAACCCCGGTGAAGGTTAAAAGTACGATGTGGCTTGTGGGTGGGTTGAGGATAAGGTTATGGTTTTGTTTTGGCTCTACAAAATGAATGGAAATCAATGCTAAATCCTAATAATACTGTATATATATATTTAAAAAATTATTAAAATGAGAATGTGATGATCAGAATAGTTTTTCCACCAGATCCAGCAAATAATGAATCCTGATCCTGCTCCAGCATCATCATCCAGATTCAAACCAAACCTCCACGGCCAATTCTCACTTCCACCTGGACTGAGAAGTGAGTGAAAAGTGTCTTTTTATCTTGTCTCTGGGTCCACGTCCCGCGGCTGAGACGCCGGGGTGTGAAGGGACAGGCCTTCAGTGACACCGAACCCACATCTGACACCTGATAAGGAGCCGGAGCGCGGCATGGACACCAGCAGGCGTGGAGCCAAAGATACTCGGTGGCGGCACATTCACGATGAGGCCTGAGAGTGCTGAGAGGTGAGACACACGTGTGGACAGGGGACGGGCGGATGTCCCCACATTAGGGCCTGTCGGAGGTTTCCTTTGTGTGGGAAGACGTTTAAATTCACTGTATTCTAGTGTTCAAATCAACATTTGACTTGTTTCCAATCAATATTGTAATTTAAAGGGTCAGTTTTCATCTTTGTTTTCGATAGATCCCAAAGGAAATATGAGAGAGTTCACATGTAAACATGGATACGAGTGAGATCTTTGTCTCGGCTTCCCTCCAGTAAATCCAGTGCTGATGGTTTTACAGCTTTACCAGTGCTCCTTCCTTCAGTGGCTGTTTTGACCCGTGCTTATTGATTTTTTTCCTCCACAGAGGCAGTCGATGCCGAGATGAACCACCGCTGCAGCAGAGAGGGTCAGTAAGTTTACAGCCGAAGGAGGGAGGGAAGGATTTCTACCTCACACACATGCACACAGACGTGAGCACAGAGAGGAGAGAAGAGCCAGTGTGTCATCGAGAGAAGGTTTATTTTTAAACCTGGGAGAACATTTTACAAATAGGATAATATCTGTGCTTTGCAGGGTTTCAGAATATAAAGTAATGTGGCTGGATTCACATCCTTATTCAGTTTGGTTTGTAATTTGTCTTTTGCAGGTGGTTAAAGATTCCCACCACAATGGATTAGTTCCTGGTATTTAAAGGAAAATAACCATAGAAACCAGACAGAAGAGAAAAATTAATCTTTAACAGAGCCTGTGGCATTTCTCTTTAGTTTTAAGTCTTGTACACATGTAAAGCTGCAGTCATTAGCACTGTGGCCTCACAGCATAGAGGTTCCCGGTTCGATTCCTGGTTCAGCCGGGGTCTTCCTGTGTGGAGTTTACATGTTCTCCCCGTGTTTGGATTTATTCCGGCCTTCTCCCACATTCCAGAGAATTCTTAATAGGAAACCATACGTGTTAATGGTTGTTTGTCCCTGTGTCTTGGTCCAGTGGTTCTCTGCTCATCACTCATTGGCTCCAGCTCTGCACCCCCGAGCCTCCACTGTATTTACATTTACTGATTTGATTTTGTAATTATGTATGTTTACTCACTAACATGTCCAGAGTGTTGTGTGTGTGTGTGTGGTATAATATTACATTCATAGTACATGTACTTTGCACTGTGCTAGTATTTGTTGTGGCTACACATGCTTATACTGACCTCTAGTGTTTCACTGTGGCTCTTGCAGCTCTCCTCCACGCTGGGTTTCCATTAAAAGAGACTTTCTTTGTTTTTGACAGAAACTTCAGTGGCTGAAAACATGAAATTGAGAGAAAGTGTTTATCTGACCTGCTTTGTGCCTGATAATCATGTAGTTGTATTTATTACACATTAAACTGATTTAAAGAAGTTAATATAGACTTTATTTCAACCTGCGACAGCATCAAAATTATTTTAAGACTCTTAGGAATCACTTTTATTAATCTCTTGTATTATACAACATGCTGCACTTTCATGATCTAGTATTACTGTGAGTTTTTTGCGTAATATGTCAAGTCATGTCTTTCAATTTGTTGTGAAGGTTCTGAAAACCAATTCCACCAACTCTGCTCATGAGGCTCTTATAGTGAACTTAATTATAATGTTGATAGAAATAACATTGTAAAGCAGTTTGTGTACATTGAAAGGAACTATATCCATCCAAATTATTATTATAGTTAACTTGGATTAATATAGTAATCAAGGCCAATTTACAGAATAACAAACACAAAATAGTAATAAAATTCAGACATTTTTACCTGTAACAGATCATTTATACAATAATCATCATCCAGATATCATCAATTTCTATAAATACATTTATAATTATACAAACTAAAAATAGAAAAAAGTCATTAGTGTGTTTGTGTGTGTTTGTGTGCGTGAGACTACAGGGGAGCTTAATCATTACCCGTGTCCCCATGCGAACACACAGCAAACTGCCTAATTAATGGAGCGTCCAACATTCCTGGCTTTTATACTGGAACACAAAAGAAGCCTCTTAGTGTCTCGGCCATAAATCAGCTGCTGCAGTCAGTCAGTGACACACAAACACACACACACACACAGACACACAATGTGACAGGGATATTTCTGCAGCCATGGAGGCGTCTCAGGGCATCAACACATTTCTCACCTCCTCAGTCAACTGCTTTTCAGGAATTAGCTCTAACCATGAAATCGGGCGTGAAGGGAGGTTAACAGTTAACCAGCAGCGACGTTAGTGAGTGAGATATTTAGTTTAAAGGATGAGAAGAGCTTTGGGTCGAGGGAATCAGACAAATTCAAGACTTTACTTTCATCAGAAGTCCACTTGGAGTCACGGCTCACATCACAACTGTCCATAAAACAAGTGATTGGATTCATTGATTCATTGGTTCATCAGAAACTGTTATTATTTCAAGAAAAATGACCAAATATTTTCCAGTTCCATCCTCTCACACAGTTTTTGTCAAGTCACATTAATTTTTCCCGTCTGATGATGTGGTTCATTAAAAAATACACAAAACCTGCATTCAAATATTTAGAGCAAATACCCGACAATACAGGATCACTTAATTAAACACAAAGTGATTAATGTGGATTCTGTGTATAAACAGGATCTTTGGGGCAAAGCAGCAGCAGATGTGAGTGAGGAGCCTCCAGTGTGTGTGTGTGTGTGTGTGTGTGTGTGTGTGTGTGTGTGTGTGTGTGTGTGTGTGTGGAGGGGGGGGTCTGGTGACGGAGAGCTGTTGTCTCCATCAGCTTCATTAGTTAATTATATTGTCAGGGATCCCATTAGTGTTTTTACACTTCACTGAACTCCTCCCTTTGTGTCACCATCGTGTGTGTGTCTGTTTGTGTGTGTCTGTTTGTGTGAAACCTTCTGTCACATATTCAAGCAGCTCTTCTTACAGTTTTTTTTTTTTTTACTTTCTTATTTCAAGTTCTATATGTTTTGCTGTTTGTGTTTTCCAACTTAAAGTTATTTACAATGATGGCAATTGTTGCGCTGTTTGATATAAAGGTATCAGAAAGGGTTTTACTTGAGTATTTAAGAGAATATAGTTATTGCAAAAACTAAACATTAATATTTTAAACTGAAATGAGAAACTTTTGGGGGATGGAACTGAAACCTGAAGTTTATATTCAAACGTTTCACCTGAATGTTGAAACTGGAGGAATCGTCTCATTGCAAAATAAATTGACTTGAGAATTAATCTGTCAAGAAGTTGTTGTAGCAGCAGAAGTTTACGTTGACATTTCAGTGTTAAAAAAATAAAATGTTGTGTAAAGCGAAGTGTGATTCAAACCATCACATTAAAATGACTTGGTTTTATCAGTTTATTGTGACATTTTCTTCTTTATTGACATTGAGTTTTAGAAAAAAGATAAAAAACTTGAGCTTCAACAACCCTGAAATATAATTTATCAGCGATTAAAACTTATTTTAATGCTTTGACATTTTTCCTCATCTATTTACTGTAAGTGAGGAGAACGACCACTAGGCTGCGCTGTCGTCCCACAGTCAAACATTTCAATTCCAGGGTGAATAAATCCTCCTGCTTTTAGTTTGTTTGAGACATTCAACACATATTTAAAGGAAGTGAAACAAACACAAGCTCAAAACATTAATAAAAACAGAAGATGCATTTTTTTTCATGATAAGACAATAAATATTCTTTATTTGTCCCATCGGGGAAATTCCAGTGTCCTGTAGCTCGCACACAAAGTAATTATTTTTTAAAAACACGGTTAAGAATCTCAGATCGGGGTCATGTTTGATTTAATAAATAAATAGATCAATAAAAATGTCTGTGTTTTGAATTTGTTCCATTGAGTTTTGTAAACACCAAGGAACTTAATGGACTTTAAGTCAAGGGAATAATTTGACTTTAAAAATGCATACTACCATGTTCTTTACAATTATAAAAAAAAATTGTGGTAGTTTTATAGCTTTTTATTGAATAGTGACAGTGGAGTGCAGAGTATATAATATAACATAATAACAATAATATATAATACAATATAAACAGTCGATCCAGAGTCAAACCAGGAACTCTTCACGCTGTGAATGTGGCAGATCGTCAAATATCCTTTTCCTAATTTAAGATTTCATAAGTTCTCCAACTTAACTATTACATTGAAGAAAACTAAATTTTTAAACCAACAAGTTATATCAACACAATTCATAACTTTAATTTGTTAAACCTGATAATCCTTGTGTAACCCTTTGCTATATATTCCTTAATATGTTTTCTTTCTTTCGGTGTAAAACAACAAACAACGTTATAAGTCAGGTTAATGATATCCTTCATTTCAGTGTCTGTCCTTAAACTTGTGACCCGTCTCATCTTGTTCTGTTTATAAATGAATCTGCAGAAACAAACCCAAAGTGACTCATCGTGAGTCTCTCACTCGGTGTCTTCCAGGATCGAGTGACGTACAGAGTGAAACTCAACTGAGTCCATTAAATGGCTTTTAATGAAATCACGTTGTTCTGTGCGTCTCCAGGTCGACCTCCGTATCAGGAAAACAAAAAAAACCGGTTCAGTCGAATCTAATTTGAGCCGAACTGAATTTTTCTATTTAAAAAATGAAATTTAATGAAATTCTTATCGAGGTTCTTTCATTGGAGCTGGATTGAATAAACTGGACACATGTGTCTTTGCTGGGTCAAGAGACGAGGGTTGTTCTCCTCTGTTTGGCTTCATCTGGAACATGCACCAATCCCCCCCCCCCCCCCCCCCCCCCAATAAAATGAAAATAAAACCTGAATAATCTTTAAAAACAGTTTTTATTGCTTGTTGAATTTAAGGACACTGAGCTCTCTAAAACTAAATCAAATTTATCAGATTGTTACGGCATACCTGCAGCAAAATGTCCATGGTACTGACACACAAACACACACACACACACACACACACACACACACACACACACACACAAACACACACACACACACACACACACACACACACTCTGAAGCCTCCCTCATCGCCTCCTTCCTCATCTTCTTCATCTCTTATATCTCTTTGTGGTTTTCCCCTGTTCACACCAGCTGCTTGATGCTGCAGCCACAGGAAAGTTCCTGCTGATAATCATCTTCACTGAACAGCAGCAAATAAAACTGTTTGTCTCCTGTAGACTGTCCAGTGTCCTCTCAAGACGTTAACCTGCACATTTCTATTATTATAAGAATTCCACTCTGTAGTCCTGGAAACCAGATTCCACCTGTGGGGAAGCCAACGTGGAGAAAAACACAAAATCACTCTCAATGCTTCTTCCTTCTCTTTAGACTGTCTGTGTCAAATTGAGACTTAAATATGTCATTAGAATAAAAACATAAAATTATCAGTTATGATCAAAATCATTTTCCTGTCACTTTTATTTCACCAGTCTTTTGTTATTTTCTTTTAACCGTGTAAAGCATTTCCCTTAAAGCTGTTTGCTTACATTTGATTCCACCTGGGAAAGTGCTCTACCTTCCACAATGTGCTCGCTCTTTTATTTCTTTACACTTGATTAGATGCTCTGCACATCTTTCTCTCACCAACTCTGCCTCTTTACCTTTGCTGATTTATGTGAAAATGTCTTTATTCTGTTAAAAACCCAAATGTGGGCACTAGGCCACCGCCAATAAAAGAACAAAAAGCTAAATGTCGGATAGAATTCTGAGAAAGTTCTGAGAAGTGATTTTAAATGTTATTTAAATGATCCTCAGACGTGTCAGTCTTAAATAAAAAGCCAGATAACCACAGTCTTTAAGCAGGAGAGATGAACAGAGAGTCGGAGGATGAAGGAACAAACTAATCAGCTCTGCAGGGAATCCAAACTCAAAGTAGGTAAATTAAGACTTTCTAACAGGACACGATGCTCACCTGGTTGAAAGGCCGCCCCCTTTGCTGCATGTCTCCCCCCCCCGCTCTCCATCTTTGACCTATAAAGGTGTGACTCTTGTTTTTTCGGCCAAATATTTTAATAACTTTGTCTCTAAAATGTGTTTTTTCAGGACTTTTTCACCCCAAAAAACACAAATTTGATCCCAAAAGCCACTGGAGCAGATGGAACAGATTTGATTCCACACGTCATCTAAAACCCTGAACCGTTGAGAAACTGTTGTCGGGCCTCGTGTCTCAGCCCGGCTTTATTTCAGCCGCAGCCAATGGATCGTGCCCACACTGGCCTCAGGCCGACCTCATGTGCCCGGCTGCCACAATAAGAGACGGCAACTTCCCACTCTCACTTCTACAAAGCTGCCGGAGGTCAGTGTGAACCTCTGACCTTCACAGGACTCTGCCAGCCTGGAGGTCAAGTAGTTTTGATTCCCTGTTTTGATGCCAACAGTTTGGAGATTTGCTCACGAGGGTTTTCATATATATATGTTATATTTGTTTGCATCCTGTGAGTCCCCAGAGGTTCATGTTGCTCAGTGTGGGGTTTGAACTTCTGCTCATGTGAAGCTTCGCAGCAGATCCATCCTTCCTGATCCGATTCCTGTTCTGCAGCGTCGGTGTCGTACACAGATTAGAAAGTAAGATCTTCTCTCTTCAGCCACACAGCAGCAGTGAAGCGGAGGGCAGCTCTCGGGGGTAATGAGCTTTGAAGGGGACATGACCTCCTGTTCCTCTTACTGATGGAACCCATCCGAGGGCACGGAGGACTTCTCCTTTCTCCGTGCCAGCTGTTTCCGCAATAATACACTGTCTCGAGAATATTCACACAAAGGAATGTTTGTCCATCACCGTCCATCATGCAAGTGCCCATGTCAGCAGTAAACATTGTTTTCATAATATGATAATTCAACCTTTTTTCTAATAATGTTAGAGTGAGTTACAAAGTGATTCACTGAAAGGAAAAATACACAAAAAGGACAGATGATCAGTTCATAAATCAGAGGAGAATAAAACGAAATCACTCCTTTTTAGATAAAACAACAAAATAAATGTTGAATAAAAATATTTAAATACACTCAGTATCTAATAATGTTGAATAAAAATATTTAAATACACTCAGGATATAATAATAATACATAAACGGCAATTAAAATTAAAAAAGGAAAGATGATCAGTTCATAAAACAGTAGAATATAATGAAATCACTCCTTTTTCAATAAAACAACAAAATGAACGTTTAATAAAAAGATTTAAATACACTATTGATATTAATAGTTGAAATGTTCCACATCTTGGCAAACTCGCATATCCTGCGTCTACAAAACGCAATACCCACATGAACAGTAGGGGCAGTGTAGGGGCAAATACTCACCATTATCATGATGTTATAGATTTAAACTATCACCTGTTTATTTTAAATTTATAGAATAAATAAATCAAGACGATTATTTAAGACATATTTGGACACCGAAGCTTTTATTGACAGGACAGAATCTAAGCACGAGAGCAATGAAGGTCTGTTCTTCACTGTCTGAGCCCTGTGGTGCGCCCTCTAGTGGAGTGTGCAGTACATGCGTAGCAGCAAGTACCTGAACGATTACACTCACGACACTTCTTGATGATGATTTCTCGATTTTATGTCTTTCAACGTTCTGCCACTTTTATCACCATTGTGTTGTGTGTAGTTCATTTCAGTTGTGCTATTGACAAAAGCTATTATTTGACCATGAAAGCTTGAGGAATCCTTTAGGCCTTCATACACAGATGTGAATGGATCCAGGTTACGGAGAACCCCCACCCAAAAAACCCAACTAGCACCAATGCTCATTCCCTTGACCCTCTATGAGTCGTCCTGTGTGTCTCTCCATGTTCATTCAGACCCTAGCGGCCGTTCCCAGTGTTTGAAATGATTCACGTGGCTCATCCGTCTTCCCCTGATTCCTCCTGATTCCACTAAATCTCCAGTGAAAAGCTAGAATGGCATTTTGATTTACCCCGTTTAACGACTCTGAGCTCCTCCTCCTCCTCCTCCTCTTCCTCTGCTCCTGAGGCTGAAGATTTATAATTCCTCTGGCCACTAGAAAGTGTTTGTCCCTTGAACGTACATGTATATCATTTGGTGCAGTGAGTGATGCTCTTGTTTTTCTTGGGAGGTCGTTCTCTCCATTTCTCTCCCTCAGGGACTGATGGTCGGCAATGAGAGAATTTATTCCTTCTCAGCATTTAGCCAGAAAAATAGGACTTTGATTGTGAATGTGTGTGTGTGTGTGTGTGTGTATGTGTGTGTACTAACTCATGAAAGGATTTTCACCAAATTTGAAGAAGTGAACATTACACCGGAGTGTATCTCCTGATGATTGACGTTTGAAGCTGATTGGTCAAAGGTCAAGATCAACAAAGGGGCTGCCCGAAAAAGAGGTTTTATGAGATATCTCTGCAATTACAAGAGCGAGAGAGAAACAATATAAAGTTTACGTTGGTCAGAAAACTTTCTGCACCCGTCAGCTGTAGTCTGATGATGAATCAGCCTCTTCTGCTCGTTCTTCACAGTTTCAGTCTGACTAGTACGATACTATTTGCATCGTATATGACTAGAGACACGACCCAAAGCTTTTATACATCAAAAAAATAATTTTGCATAGTGTAGAAATGCTTTAAATATAACAACCAATAACAGGAAAACCATCCAGAGCTTATTTAGATCAGTCACTCATAAAGTGTCAGAGGATGTCACACTTTGTTCATATAGGGACAATACAAATAATGATAATTGATAATTGATATCACCCCTCTGTAATATCCATCCACTTCCTCATACTAATGGGAAACCAAGCAGGAAGAGAAAGGTTTGTGCTTGAGGTTCTAATTGTGCAGATAGACGAGTGAATACACCTCGGGTGCAAAAGCACAAAGAAAACATAATGTCTCCCGACGGGTAGATGGTGAAATGAGGGTAATGTTCATTAGTTATGTTCCATCACGACAACTGAAGGTTAAAAGCTCAATTTGAAGGGCAAATTGCTCCTTCAGCTTCAGGGAGAAGCCGCAGTCGGGCACAATTTGCACCTGGAGGCCGGCGGTGCACTTACCTGCAGTCGGTCCGGATGTAAAGACTGTGGTCCATTACCTGGAAACCTCAAATGAGCTTCTTGGGCACAGATCCACTGCAGAGCCACCGAATGTAATCACGGAAATTGGATTTTGAGAGGTGAGAAATGAGCGCATGGTAATTCTGAATGATTATCCCGGCAGGTGAGAGAAAGGGCCACGGCCGGGAAAAGCTTTTTCTTTTCTTTTTAACCTCCTCCTCTTATGTTAAGAAAATTGCAAGGCTGAGTTTAGAGGAGAGTCTGGACAAAGGCTGGAAGTGACTGCCGGGAGAAACTAAATGTTGAATTAGTGCAGAAAGCATAATTTTGTCTTTAGTGTTAATGCAACTGATTTGTAGACGAGAGGAACCGGTTTTACTTGTGATCCGGAAACTCACAGGTAAATAAATGGTTCAGGTCCAATTAGCAGAGCAGCTCGTCGGTAAACTGATGGCGTTGGGTGTGAAGGGACATTCGGCGCCATGGAAGTTTGTCAGAGTCGTTTTCTCAGTTTTCTACTCGGAGAATAAAATGAGCAGTAGATGCAGGACGTTGTCAGAAAACATAAACAGAGAAAAACTTTTATACAAACATGAACAATGACATAAATACACAAGTTCCATGATGAAGAACCAGAGTTCAGTTGGAACGTAGCCACCAGTGGATCCCCGACTCTGCAGCAGTAGCAACTGAATCCTCTGCCTCTGCATCATTACACCAGAAACAACAGAGTGTGTGTGGTGGTGTTTGTTTTTCTCTGCAGCTCTTTGCAGCCTCCTCCCAATTTCCTCTGTGGAGTCTTTGCTAATGAGCTCAGGGGTCAGACGTCCGCTGAGCGACTGTCATTACACAGAGCGGCGGCCCAGGCCTGTGACGCCAAACCATAACACACACACACACACACACCCACAAACACACACACACAAACACACATTAACAAAAGTAAGCGGTGCACAGAGGGCAACGTAAACAAATACTCCTCAATCCAACTGTTAATTCTTTTACACATTCTTTTTCAGGCCAACTATAAAGTATCAATGATCAGTTTAATCACTTAATTTGTGATTAAATATCCAGAATCAAAGTTAAATGACATTTCTCTGCAAGCTTTAACCTCCATGGACCAGAATGCATTGCAGCAGGAAGACGAGCTGAATCCTTTTTTAGTTGAACTAAGAAATAGACACTTGGATTTTACCACCTGCAAGAAATTCAGTGTCCAGAAAGTGAATACGAGTAAATAATCGTAATTATATTTGTCTGAATTCATGCTATGTTTATATATTATTTATTTATTTATATTTATAGGCTCCGGACTCTGTTCTTTAAACTTGTCTTATAGTCAAAGTGTTGATGAGGAGCCTCCACAATGTGCACTCAGTGAAAATCACCCAACATGAAGTCCAGTGTAATTACATCAAATAATAAAATGGACTAAAATATCATCTTTTGTAACGTTTATAGGAATAAATTACTTTTATCCAGAATTACTTTGCCAGTCTGACTTTCTTTCAGAGCAAAATGAACTGATTCTTCTGAGAAGTGATTTGTGCTGAAGTGTGATAAGACAGGAAGGTGTGGTTTGTTCCCTCAGCACATTCAAGCTCATGTAGGCAGACTAAACCGGAAACTAGTAATTCCTTCATAATAAAAGCACAGAATTTTCCAAACTTGTTGAATAAATTTGTTTTTTTCTGCTTAAAACTTCCTTCTGAGTCCTAAATAAACAAAAAAATGATTGCACATATCATGTCTATAAATAACAGGTGCACAGGATCCAAGGGTCTTGCAACATTTTCCATTTTGCCGAGCGGATGAAAAAAGTTGCTGATTAATTTTCTGTTGATCAAACAATGGACTGGTTCTTTCTGCTCTGTTAAACTTTGTCTCAAACAGTCTTTAGTTGACTTTAAAGGCTAAATTTGTTGAAAGCATCGTATTTCAGACGCTTGTGGACATTTGTGTTGTGTCTATTTCCTAGTTGCAACGAATATTCCTATCCAGGGAAAACGTTGGAGGTTTGATCTTTGAGAAAAACTGATCGTTTCCTCATCAGATGCACAAACTGGGGCTGAAGTGCAAATAACAGTTATTTTTATTATCAAGTAATCAGATGATTATAACCTTAGTCATATGTTTTCTTTGACCAGCCGACAGTCCAGGGGCAAAGATACCGTGGGTCAAAGTTCACCAAAGTTGTGAAAGTTGACCTCGGATACATTTGTGTTACTGGGCCTCAATCCAAAAAGTTCACTTTACCATTTATCACAAATAAAGGATCCAGTTTTCATGTTTGATTAAGAAGCTGTTTTTCAAAGTTTTGCTTGAATTATACAAAAAATAATACAAAGAAATCTCGAATCCCATAAAATCTTTGTCTCTCATTCCCCTTTGTGATTTCATTCCTCAATCAATAATGATCCAAAATCAAACAGTTCAACGAAATGATGACCTGCTTCTTGGCAAATTAAAAACTGTATTTGTTTTTGCTGATTTCCTAGTTTTGATGACCATGTGATATTTCAGTTTTTCTTTTTTAATAAATTTGCAAAAATTTCTACATTTCAGTTTTTTTCTGTCAAGGTGGGGTGCTGAGTGTACATTGATGAGAAATAAAATGAACTTTTTTGATTTTAGCAAATGTCTGCAATGAAACAGAGTGAAAAATTTAAAGGGGTCTGAATACTTTCCGTACCCACTGTATGTGTATAAATGCCAGTGGCATGGCCACCCTGTACCTTGCACATGTTTAAATTAAAAACATGAATATATGAACCCGTGTAATATTTGAATAGCTTAGTATTGAATGCACAATATCAGGGTAGTTATGTTTATACATGGCACTAGGCCCAGTTTAATATAAAACAGAATCTTATACAAAATATAAAGTAGGGGGTCCCTGATCCATCTCTCCACCTGTTTGGGGGTCCTTGGCCTGAAAAACGTTGAAGACCCCTGTCCTCTTTGATGATGTGGAGGCTTCTAGGAGTGAATGAAGGGCTGGGAATGCTTTTACTCTGAAGGGTCCCCTGCAGCTCACTGTTGGGACTTGACTTCCTGTCCCTGGACGCAGCAGCAGCAGCTTTTCTCCTCTGATCATCTCCAGCTTCGTCTTTTCTTCACCAGTCACTGAGGAGCTGAAGAGACTGGAGCTCGATCAGCGGCTCCTCTCACACCTCCGACCCGGAACCAGCGCATGACAGCCCGGCTGGACTTCACTCCGTCACCCGCCCCCCCCCCCCCCACCACCCACCCACTGCGGTGCAACTTTTCTCTGCAAACTTGCTTCTTCTGGTAAGAAAACGTGTTTACTTCATGTTTACTAATGCAACACTTGTTTGTTTGTGCCAAAGCAGACACACACTTACACGCACACGCACAGACACACACACACACACACACACATGCAGGCTCAGAGCAACAAGTGGAAAAGGCCTGAAGAGCCAGGGGCTTAAACCTGTATCTCATGCATATGAATACAGGAGGAAATTCAATGTCCTTTTATCTCTCCTGGATTTAATGCATCCTTTTAACAGATTAAAAAAAAAATATTTAAAACATCTAGAGAAAAGGCTCCTGGGGGAATAGAACTGAAAAGTGTTGGTAGATAATTGAATTTTCAAATAACGGCAGGAAGAGAAAACTGAGTAGATATATACTTCAAATAGTTGTATTGTCCATATCTCCATATACTTCTTTACAGTGACAGTTTTGTAGAAGTTCTGGTGGCTTTTTATTGTTCTTATGCTCTTGTGTTGGACTGTTTTGTGTTGATTATATTTATCTATCTATCTATCTATCTGTCTGTCTGTCTGTCTGTCTGTCTGTCTGTCTGTCTGTCTGTCTGTCTGTCTGTCTGTCTGTCTGTCTGTCTGTCTGTCTATTCTTTCTATCTATCTATCTATCTATCTATCTATCTATCTATCTATCTATCTATCTATCTATCTGTCTATCTGTCTATCTGTCTGTCTGTCTGTCTGTCTGTCTGTCTGTCTGTCTGTCTGTCTGTCTGTCTATTCTTTCTATCTATCTATCTATCTATCTATCTATCTATCTATCTATCTATCTATCTATCTATCTATCTATCTATCTATCTATCTATCTATCTATCTATCTTTCAAGTGTCTATTCCTTCTATTCATCCATCTCTCCATCTATCTATCTACAGTATCTCTCTATCTCTCTATCTCTTTATCTAAACACTCTTTCATTCCTCTGTGACTGAATCTGGAGGATGGTTTACATGTACCTGAATTAACTCATATCTGCCCTTCTATTTAATCAATATATTTGATGTGGCAGCCTTTATATCCCCATCATATCTAAGTAATCCAGATTTTTTCCCCCTTTATTTCCTAAATCATTTGCACAGTTGATTAACACAACGGCCTCTTGTCTTTATTCTAACGCCGGGTCTTTGAGAATGAGGCGTTCTGAAGTCAACAGGTCTAATGTGACCATTAGTCCTCTTCAGAAAGCACTTATCTCTGTGTAAACACCCGGCTGCTATCAGCCAGCTGCTGGGACACGGACCAGCTCCTCTTCTTCTTTCCCCTCGGCTGAACCGGGCACATCCCATCCCACCGCGGCCGTCTCCCTGTGCACACACTGATCCGCTTGTTTGCACAGTCATCGATTCAAACAACTCTACAGCTGAGGCGCTTTATTTTGTAACGTTCAAGATGATGATGATGATGACCTCATTCGAAATAAAGAAGTGGCTTCTCTTAAGTCACCTGATCAGATTTTGAGTCCAGGAGGTTTTTGGTGAATGGAAACACATCCAGCACCAAGCTCTCGAATCCTCCAGTCGTCTGTTTAATGCTGTGCAGAGCTGCAGGGTTTTCACCTGATGACATCGCTCTAATGTCTCCTTGTCTTGTTGCTTCTCTGCCGTGAAAAGCTTCTGGAGTTTAAAAGTGGTCGATCGATGCGGGTTGTTATTTAGAGAGTCAGCGGCTGATGATTTAAAGATGATAACAGGTTGTTTTGCGTCTCTAAATGCAGAATTTTATGACTAATACAATGATACACAAGTGTTTTGGTCACTTGGACACAGGAAACTGGTTTTTATCTGAAGTAGATCTGCAGAAAAACTGGAACGTCTACAGACATCGTTTGCAGACATTATACATGAGAAGGATTTTCACAGTATTCAAAACTAGCTGCGGTTGTGTCTTGTTCTATTTTAGAGTCTGACTGGTTCACAGACATCTTTGTGTTTGGGTTTGTTCATCTTCTAACATTATTCTATAGAAAACACAAAGCAGGAAATTTGTGTATATATGTTAATTATCTATTTTTTGGGGGTTCTATGTGTTTGATTGAATGAGTTTTCTTTTTATTTACAGCTATGTATTATTAAGTTTATAAACGTCAAGCATCAACTACATTTATTTAGTCATAACAGTTTGATAACATCTTGGGAATAATTGCCAATCCCTAAAAAATACATATTTTACTTCCTAATATCAGTTTTAGTATCCGCCCCAAAACTCCATATCTGTTGAGCTCTGATGATTTGTCATTTTTTCTATTTATCGCTCGCTGAAAGTTCTCTGACTCAGTTTGAATATGAAGCTGTGAAAGTTTCCTGGATCAGTGGAGTCCAGCTGAGAGACTCGTGTTTGGGAGCCGCGCTGGATCCAGAAAGTGAAAAGAGTTATGATCCCATCTGACAGGTTCACTTCAGGCTTTATGTTTCCCTGAGGAGGACGAGCTGCTTCCAGGTCCCAACAGTTCCTTCTGCTTTCAGGTCCAATAGCAACTCTCTTCGGCTATATATTTAATTTAGATCATTTAAGTTGACTTCATGGTCGTCTTGGATAAATAACGTTGAATCTGAACAGTTAAGTTCTCTCGGTTTAATGCGTTTTCTTGGCTGTTTAAACGACTTTCTAACGTGAATCTAAAGCAGAACATCTCCCTGTGTCAAATTGTGTTTGTTTTTCGCGCAGCGGGACAAACAATTCAATGAGATTTCCCCCCCACACACACATTCTTTGGCACCGAGCAGCGCCGACATCACCGCTCTCACTCCCCTCCCTGGATTTGGAAGCGTGCATCTTCTTTCTGCCGAGCGGCTTCACATCCGTTTCCGTCTGGTTTCGGGGAGGCAGTCGGAGTCGTAGGATTGGAAAACAACGTGGCCTTGAGCTTTTGTGTAAAAGAAATGCACTTCTGGCTAATGGCCGGAGAACAGTCACTTTAGATTTTGCTTTATTTAGCTTTGTTTATCATTTGGTGGAGGATTTAATGGAAAGAGGGTTTGTAAGTGTTATCCACGTGGATGTTTTGCAAACTTGAGTTTAATGCACTGTGGCTGGTTATAGCTCAAACTAATCTATCCACTTTTTAAAATCTTTTCTATTAATTAAAGAATCACAGAGGAGGTCTCATCTGCATGTGTTGGTTTGTTTGTTTGTAAACATAATTACCCTGAAAGCTTTAACACTAAACTCGGTGGGAGGATGCAACATGAAGAAGAAAGAGCCAATTAGACCCGGGGAATAAAGGAGCAAATCCAGGATGATTCAGCCTCTGTGCATCACCACAATGGATTTTAAAGCAAATCAATCAACATGTGATTGAAGTGTTGACTTTCAGCTTAAATTCAAGATGTTTCACAAAAATATGACATCAACCGTTTTGGAATTACAGCCGTTTTTTTTGATATGACTGCTTTTAAAATGGGGTCACTGTCTTAGTACTTGACTGCTTAAAGCCTCTATAACTGCGACGCTGCGGATTCCATTCAAACCCCAAAGCTCCCAGTGTGATGGATGATCTGCTCCACAGTGTAACTCTTAACCCACTTGTGCTCGGAGCAGAGTTACGTAACACATGAAGTCAGAGATGTGCTTTTTAAAAAACACAAAAACAACACAACTCTTCCTCTGCATTTTTTCATCGTTGCTGATTGAACTCCGGCCTCGGCTCCCGACGGAAACGTGTCGTGGACGTCGGCGCGTTTGGGATCAAAGTTCGACGTCGTTGACTTTAGATTCATGGGCTTGATGAACTTTCCCCCCCCCCCCCAGGAGAATAACGGTGGAACTTTGTGTGAAATCTCTGCAAAGCAGCGATGGAACCGGACGAGTAACATCTCCCACCTGCTGCAGCGGCCTTGAACCGAGCCTTGCACTTGTAAAACTGCATTTCCACAAAAGGGGAAGAACTCGGCTTCAGGATGAGCGGAGTTGCAGGGTAGGGTGGGTGGGGTGGTGGGGGGGGGGATCTTGGAGGTTTTCTCCCACGGCTCACTGCCAGCTGCCGGACAGTGTGGCAGTGAGGAGGTTTGACGTTCGAGGTTAAAAGCTTCAAAAGACACGAAAAAGAATCCTCTTCCCTCATCTGCCTTTCTACCCCCGAATGGTAATTAACGAATAAAAACTTCTCTCCGACACTTTTTTCAATTCTTCTTAAAGTGACTCAGCTGTGGTCGGAGTCGGTTTATTGGCTGCGGACGCGAGGTCACTGGAAACCTGAAGCTGAAGAAGAAGACAACATCCTGACGTTAATTAGATTTGGTTTTGCGTGTTGTTGGACGGACGTACACACACGTTGGTGCAGAACTTTTTGGTTTCACTGAATCGTTCCCTCGTGATTTAAAACCCAAACAGATGAGCTGGCAACCGGTGCAATTAAACTTCAGACGGAGAAGGAGCCTCTTTGATTTCCTGGCATTTCATCAGTCTCCATGCCAGATAAGAATTAATAAAGCGAACAGATAAAAACTCCCACTGTCTGTTATCAACCCCCCCCAAAAAAAAATGGATCGTTTGTCATCGAGAAGCTCGAGCGTTCAGAAGCTGCAGCTCTAGCAGAACGTTTAGAGTGTAAGAGGAGGTCAAGGTTCCTGAAGCATCTTCGTTAATACAGTTCCGATCTGTAGCTCGGGTACAGAAGCTTGTGTTCTTATACCAACTCTTTACGTTGATCCAGAAACAGGTTTATTTTCTTTTTCACTTTGGTTGACATGGCGAGAAGCGGGCAGAGCTTTTCTCTTTTCTGAACGACATTATATTTCATCTTAAGTTCCTGCAACTGAGCTTTTATGTCCTTTACTGCCAAAGACTAACAAATACTTTATCTTCTCTTAAATATTTGTCTTCCCGCTTCAGCTCTTCTTTAACATTTTGTACGTTTTTTTGCCCCTGATGTCCCACAACAGCTCGATGCATATCAGGGTTTTTAAAACCATGTTTCTTTCTCCACGTGCTTCATGTGAATTAAAGTAAAACCAGACTCTAACTAAGACAGTAACTAGGGTAAAAAGGACATATATGATGCTTCTCTATCCTCTGATGTGTTCTACAGGTTTTGAGCAGAATATGTCCTTAAAGAAGAATAAACAAACCGTATAATAACAAGTATATAACAACTATAACTCTTCAGTTAGAAGATGAGGAATCTTGTCTCTTAAGTTTTCCACCGACCCACAGTCGGCCCTCAGCTCTTCAGAGGAGTGAAGCTCGTGTCCTGGATTCCTCTCTCGTCTCTTTATTCAGGCTGCAGATGGAAAAAGTAGCACAGCAACGTGACGTTTTCCAGTTTTCACATTCATATTTCACTTTTCATATAATCGCCGTAAAGCTTCCCGCGGTGTTTTCACAGCTGGAAGTGTGATTTTATTTCTTCTTTCCAGCCGCGTTTTCATTTGAAACCATAAAAAAAGGAAATTGACTCTAGCACTTCGCGGTCTTCAACATAAATAACAGTGAGCGGCTGTATCGTTTAATTACTGCCTTTTTTTCTACAGAGTTAATATTACGCTTGAGGCTTAAACCTGCGGCGACTCAAAGCCAAACCGAAGCTTCCCTCACTCATTTGGCAGCGTTGACGAATCCTGTGAATCAGAACCAACCCTCAGGCGTCCGAGCCGTCATGTCCCGACTGTGACCGAAGACAGACGCCCGCCACCAAGGAATCATTAACTCTGCTGCATCAGAAAACTACCACTGATGTGTGCTGAGGCTTCACGGGCCTCCCCCCCCCCCCCCCCCCCTCTGTGTTTATTGAGCCTCCAGCTGTCTCTGTGTAAAGTACAGTGTAAATCTTTGTTTCCTCCCGTGTCAGTTTTCAGACTCGCAGCCCGGCCTCGTAAAGAAGGGGAATTCTTCCCGATCCATCTGGACGACTGTGTTTTCATTTCTCAGCCGCTGCAGCTCTCGCGGCCTCGGACCTGGATGTCCCGACTGTCACCAGCACATTTTGACTTAATGTCATAATAATGAGAGTTGCATGAAAGATGAGGAACACATCCCTCTGCTAAGGCCCAAAACAACCAGCCTGCACCACACGCATGGAGATCAGCTTCCGAGATACGCCTGATTTTTTTGCTATGATTTGTTTCTGGAAAAAACATATTTTTTAAAACATTCGGCAAAACCTAATTAAGGAAATGGAGCGACGCCGGCGAGCTAGTTCCGGCAGGCAACTCGAGCGTGACATACATCCCGTGACATACATCATGTGACATACTTCACTTGCCACAACCAGCCAAAGCACTCATCCACCTCACTAGGCGGTCTATTTAAGCAGAGGAAAATCCCATCCCTCTCTCTGATTCCTAACTGCTACGTTACAGTATTAGCTCATCACTCCCATCATTCCTGTGTAATCATATGGGGAGTGATTAAGTTGGAGCCTGGACGCCAAACACAAACCTGTTCTCCTGTGAACAATAAATAATTATCTTAATAAATAGGATTCAAAATTCACGATTTTTGTTGTCAAATGAACAGAGATAACATGAAGTAGTCACTGTCAATGAAATGCTTGGGTCACACACTCTCTTTAAGCAATGCTCAGTAATTTCAACCCAAAAAATAAAAATAAAAATAGAAATAGTATAAAATAGAATAAAAAAGAATAAAATAGAATAACAATGAAATAGAATATCAAAAATTTAAATATCTTTACAGATAAATGTTCAATTTGTTCGAACGCGAGTTGTCTGACTGAAATTCCCTTTATTGACGCAAGAACTCAATAAAAGTACAGAAATAATGGGAATATCAAATTAAAATCACCAAAAACAAAAGCAGGGTTTATTTGGATGTTTATGGTGACCTTTCTATCTAAAACAATACAAAATAAACTGGATCAAATCTGGTTATTAGAATACGATCGCAGCTAATTTTGACTTTTGTCTCACTTGTTAAACTCGACATTCATTTACCATTTATTCAAAAAAGGTAATCTCCTAAATTTTGGCTAAATGTCTTGAGAATTGTTTGAAATGTCAACTGAGATTTGTCATAGGAATATTTTCAACTTTTTCCAGAGGCTCTGACTCCAGTGAAAGGAACTTGTGTTGCTTTGTTGTGTTGTTTTCCAAAGTTGAAAGTGTAGGTCACATGAGGACAAAAATCTGAAATGTCACATTAGAAAGAGAACAAACTTTGTTTCGAGTAATTTATCATATTCATCTTAAATTTGTGTTTTCCCTGTTTGTCTTCCAGACTCAAAGTACTGCCACATCTTTGACTGAGTCCCTGAGCTGACACGTGTGAGACTGAACGAGCGCTGAACATCTTCTCTCTCTCTCTCTCTCTCCTGGATTGTTTCACGAGCTCGACTCCAACCTCAGAGTCGGGATCAGCGTTGTGTTGCTGACTCACAACAACACTCTGGCCCTCGCCTGGTTCCAGACATGAATCTGAGGATTTGTTCTGTGAGCTCATGAGAAACGTTAAACGCCAGCGGCCCGTGTTCGTTCATCTGCCGGAGTCGGTTGTTATTTCTGCTCCTGCTAATTTCAAAGTTCTCTCACCATGACGTCACCACAGTGAAGGACAGAAGAGACACAATGACTGTGACCTTGTGATGGAGTGAATGTGCTGATCCTCAGACTGTGTGTAGTCGTGATGGCCGCCGCCTGTGCAGAGAGGGACCAGCCGCTGCTGCAGCTCCAGGAAGTCGACTCCAGCCGCGTGAGGAGCTGCGTCCTGTCTCCGCTCCTCGGCTCGCCCCCCCCCGGTCTGTCCCTGGACGCCAGCCAGCCCATCTGCATCCCGTCGCCGTACGCCGAGCTGGGCCACGACTTCGCCAGCATCCCCTTCTACAGCCCGACCATCTTCAGCTACGCCGCTCCCGGCATCTCCGAGTGTCCCTCCGTCCACCCGTCCCTCAGCCCGTCTCTGTTCTGGCCCGGCCACGGCCACATGGGGCCGCCCATGCCCGTGCACCGCTCCCAGGGTCGAGCCCAGCACGCCCAGCCCATCCAGAGTCCGTGGGCGGAGCTGACGCCGCGGGACAGCGTCCTGACAAACAGGTGACACACACTGGGACGAGCTGTTTTAACACAAACACTGTGATTCTCTGTTTTAACACAAACACTGACTCCTCCGTGGGACGAGTTCACTGCAGGAAGTGAGAGAAACAACACATTAAACATCATCATGGAACTGACAGTTGGCTGCAACTAAGGATTCATTTAGTTTTAAAAAAATTCATGTGTGAAAGCCTTTATATTTGATATTTAATATCATATTATTGAATTTACTAGTGGCAGAAACTTGGACTATGGGCAGAAAAGGTCTCTGGTTCGTCTCTGCTTCGACTCCACGGATAAACAACAAAAAGACGAACCTGGATTGATCTGTCCAAAAATCCAAGAGGATTCTCCCTATACCCTGTCTAGTGCCCCTGAGCAAGGCACCTTACTCCCCCAACATCTGCTCCCCGGGCGCCGTACATGGCTGCTCACTGCTCTGTGTGTCCTGCACCAGATGGGTTAAAAGCAGAGGTTACATTTCCCTCCTTGCATGTCTGTGCATGTGTTTGGGACAAATAAATGTATCTAAATCTTAATATAAACCAGTTAAAAGCAGCAAATTATCAGATTGGAAAAGTAGGAAAATGGAAAACTTTGCACCTTTTGAACTTTTTACTCATTAATCGATTATTTATCTCAAACTTATTCCATCTTAGTCACTGTTCAAATACAGTTTTGAAGTCAGATTTCTATACTATAGCCGATATCACTCAGAAGAAGAATAGTCGTCATGAAAGATTTAAATTTTAACTCAAAACTTCACAAGAGATACAAGGAAATTGTGGTTAATTTAATAATTTGTATTCATCTTTTCTCCTTCATTCTCATTGTTAACCCGTCTCGTACTTTATTAATCTGCTTCCTGCACCTTTGTGGCAGATTGATGATGATGATGATGATGATGATGATGATGATGATGATGATGATGATGATGATGATGATGATGATGATGATGATGATGATGATGATGATGATGATGATGATGATGATGATGATGATGATGATGCTGAGTCTCTGTGTCTGTTAGTAAGAGCGTGAGGAGGCGGTCCCAGGAGAGCGAGGACGGCGTGGTGTCGGCGGGCGGGAAGTCGGACCTCCACTACTGCGCCGTGTGCCACGACTACGCCTCGGGCTACCACTACGGAGTGTGGTCGTGTGAGGGCTGCAAGGCCTTCTTCAAGAGGAGCATCCAAGGTCAGACCCCAAGAACACAGTGTACCTGTTTGTCTGTTTGTTTGTTTGAAGGGATTCAATTATTGAATTGAGCGTCGTTCAATTTTAAAAACATTCATTTACCTCCAGATTATTTTAACGACTTTGAGAATCCATGACCTTTCCTCTAGTGTCACCGTGAGGTGAACGCTTGTTGTTCAGTGGATTTCCAGGAGTGTTGCACGACACTAACCTTGTGTTAAAGGACACATGTGATGCTTCTCTGTCCTCTGATGTGGTGTACAGGGTTTTTTGTGTAGTTAAAATAACACAGAGTAAAAGCAGCTCCCCTCACCCACAGGAAACGCTGAAGCATTTTTAAGTAGTAACACAAATTAGCGCCATGAACCTGAATATGAGCAGAATATTTTTGTTGTTTCCTGTTTGTCACCGGTGCCCTTGACTGGGCTTAATGTCTGTGGCTCTTTAGAGATTCAGCTTTTCTCTTAGTTTCAGAGATGTGATTTATCAGGGATTTGCATCTGGTGCAAATATTGAGTTGAACTCATGAGTCAGATTAGATTTCGTGGTCAAAGGTCACTTTAAGCATAACCCTCACACATCTTTTTGGACGAACTTCAATCACTAACATGCTAATGAGGACATTTTATATCCAGAAGGTCAAAGTTCAACCTATAAAAAAAAGCTTTTATCCTACGATGACTTTTATTACCTGTATTTGTATTATTATAAGTACATTTCACATTATTTGTTATAAAGCACTTTGTTACTTTACAAATAAAGTGTTTAATGATTCTCGCTCTTCTCCTTGTTGTCTTCATCTCTTCTCTCTTCTTCTTCTTCGTCGTCTCAGGACACAACGACTACATCTGCCCGGCGACCAATCAGTGCACGATCGACAAGAACCGGCGTAAGAGCTGTCAGGCCTGTCGCCTCCGGAAGTGCTACGAGGTCGGGATGACCAAGTGTGGTCGGTGTCTCTTTTTATCCTCTTTTCTTTCATTTGCATGCAAATTTGCTCCAAAAAGGGATTAAGATAAATAGTTGTGGGTCAGTTGCGTAGTTGAATAACTGCGTCTTTCTGTTTGATAACTGTTGTTTGTTCAGTTTCATGTGGTTCCAGCTTTTCTCCTCTTTTTATATCCAACCGCAAAACACAATCTCTCCGAGCGGTGACTCCCTCCCTCGTAAACTCAGGACTTGAGCTTTTTAACGTGGGAACCGCGAGATGCCTCCCGAAGCCTGAGTGATGATCCCGTCGGGTTCATTTATTTGAAACATGATAATGGACTAAAAGTATTTGATCTCCGTGTGTTTTCCGTGTTCGGGGCCTCAGACGACAGCCTAACGTGTCCCCACGGAGTTTTAAACAGTAGAAGCATCAGAGTAAAAAGCGTTTAATAATAATAATAATAATAATAATAATACATTTTATTTCACAGCGCCTTTCATGTCACTCAAGGATGCTTTACATTTTAAAACAGGAGCAAACAAGTAACAAAACAATTAAAAGTGCAAGTAAAAACAGCATGGCAACTACAGTGAGAATGCAATCCTGAAAAGGTGGGTTTTGAGAGAGGATTTGAACTGAGGGAAGGAGTCAATGTTTCGGATGTCAGGTGGGAGTGAGTTCCAGAGTTTGGGAGCAGAGCGGCTGAAAGCTCTGCTCCCCATGGTGGTAAGCCGGGCAGAGGGGACAGTTAGATGGATGGAAGAGCAGGATCTGAGGGAGCGGGTGGAGGTGGCAGTGTCAAGGAGGTCAGACAGGAAGGGAGGGGCAAGGTTGAGGATGGCTTTAAAGGTATGAAGAAGAATTTTAAAGTTGATACGGAAGTGAATTGGAAGCCAGTGGAGTTGCTGTAGGATGGGGGTGATGTGGTGGAACGAGGGGGTGGGGGAGATGATATACGGGCAGCTGAGTTCTGGACCAGTTGGAGTTTATGGAGGGATTTCTGGGGGAGACCAAAGAGGAGAGAATTACAATAGTCGATACGGGAGGTCACAAGGCTATGTACAAGAATCGAGGTGGTATGGGGGGTGAGGGAGGGACGGAGGCGATTTGTGTTACTGAGATGGAAGTAGGCGGTGCGGGTGGTGATGTTGATATGAGATTTGAAGGAGAGTTTATTCAAGAGTTGTGATGATGTCTTTGTCTCAGGGATGCGAAAGGACCACGGCAGCTACAGGAACCCCAAGACGAGGCGGATGACCCGTCTGTCGTCGCAGGGCAAAGCCAGCGGCCCCAAGGCTGTGACCGGGCCGGTGGCGGCGGCGGCGCTGATGAACGAGCTGCAGCCGCAGGCGCTGACCCCGGAGCAGCTGATCGAGCGGATAATGGAGGCGGAGCCGCCGGACATCTACCTCATGGGGGACACGAGCGGGCCGCTGACCGAGGCCAACGTCATGATGTCGCTCACCAACCTGGCCGACAAGGAGCTGGTGCACATGATCACCTGGGCCAAGAAGATTCCAGGTATTAGTCGGGGTCTTCGGGCATGAAATAGAATTATGCTTCATTTTTAATTTTGTTCCCGTCTGAATCTTCACCAGAGAAACTGCTACTTGACGAGTCTGTGGAGACAAATAACCACGAGCTGATGATTCTTCTTGTCTTTTATGGAACACTTTAATGATGCTTAGACTTTTAAATGTTCCTCTGAGCAGCAGATTTAACGGCTTGATCCTGACCAGACGCAGTAATTGTCTCGGCTTTGTTTTCATACGCGAGCGTCTCTCAGGAGCCGAGTTGAAGCAGGAGCTGGAGGATGAGCCGTGACATAACTGTGATGAGTGTGAGCCTCAGTTTGTTAGATTCACCGACTGATTCCGGCTGCAAAGAACAGAGGTTTGGACAAATGACCGACTGTGACTTTGGACCCTCTAAAGTCACATGGTTGTGGTTCGTTATATAGTAAAGTAGGAATCTCATATTCTCACTGTCAGGAAACAGGAAACCGCGGAATAGAAACTGAACTCTGAGGGAAATACTGAAGTTGTAGCTGCTCTATTCATGTCTGCTGTTCCCCTCCTCCTCCTCCTCCTCCTCCTCCTCCTCCTCCTCCTCCTCCTCCTCCTCCTCCTCCTCCTCCTCCTCCTCCTCCTCCTCCTCCTCCTCCTCCGCATCCTGACCTCCTGCTGCCGTCTAATCAGAGTCTGGAGGAAACTCGTGAATCACGTTACTGTGAAATGAAGGATTCCTGCTCCCGTCATGAGTTTCTCTAACCGATGTGGTGTCCTCCCTCGCTCAGGGTTCGTGGAGCTGGGCCTGTTGGACCAGGTGCACCTGCTGGAGTGCTGCTGGCTGGAGGTGCTGATGATGGGACTGATGTGGAGGTCGGTGGACCATCCAGGGAAACTCATCTTCTCCCCGGACCTCAGCCTGAGCAGGTATCATCTCACACCTCACTCCTCCACATCATCAGAAAGATCAGACTTTATAATTAGATTTTCTTGGGTTACGTTTTTAAAGGTAGCAAGGTAGCATTTGTAGATTATGTAGTTGATGCACAAATGCAAAAAGTGACGTGGGCTTCATAATGCAAAACGCTAAGTTTGTGTTCAAGTTTGCTTTCTGATGTCCTGAAAATTTAATTTGTCCAAATCTGCTAAAATAAAAAGCGCCCGTCCCCCACGATCATCATTAATCGTTAAAGGGACTCTTACCTTTGTTGCATTTGAGAATTACAGCACATTCAAATCATCCCGCCTTCCTCCAATGCCCCACCCCCCCGTTCCCATCCGCGGTGTTTTATTTAAGAAACTTATTTACACAAGCAGACTTACAACCATCCCGGTGTTTTTATTTTTTTGAAGAAACTTTATTTACAAGCAGACTTACAACCTACTGCCTCCGCGCACGCACGTGAGTTTTTGTTTACCAAAGCAATGGATTCGGATTCAGCCTTGCATGTCCATGCAGCAAACAGACAGGTCTGTCGGCCAATAAGGTCCTTCGGTCCGAAGAATTTTATTGGTTGAAGTTTTCACTAAATATTATGAGAGTGAAATAATTGTTTGTTTTTACTCCTGGTGGGTCTGTCTTGCATTTTAGAGTGTCATTACCTTATTAATACCAATTTAACCTTATCCAAAAAAAGTGTAAAAATGCAACAAAGGTGAGAGTCCCTTTAAGTGTTGCAGCCTCAGTCGACAGGAAGAGATCCAGATTGATTTAAAACCACTGGGGTTGAACTGAAAGTGAAGAAGAACAGCTGCAGTGAAAATAAACCACTTCAAACATGAAGGAGGAAGTTTGGTCTCGACTGTGACGACTCACCTCGCTGGTTTCATCTGAAACCAGGAAAACAAGACGAGATCCTCTCACATCTTTTCTTTTCCTGTCTAATTACTTTTCTTTTTTCGGCTCACAAGCGGTGAAACTTTATTTGTACTTTTGCCAGGTTTTACTTTTGTTATTTAAAATACAAAATTCAGTTTGACTGTTGAAATACTGTTGAGTCTGATTCCAGCCAGTCCTCTCATACACTCTGGTCTGAGTAATAAAACCAGAGGAACATTTTTTCCCAACCTCATTGTTGCCAATTCTCTCTTTTGTTGTGAGTTTCACACTCATAAACCAAACAGACACACAAAAAAAGATCTTGATGTTTCAATAAAAATGTTAAATTACAATTTTAACAATATTCAACCTATTTAATGTAAATCTCTGTAATCTTAAATCAATTGTGACACATATTTCTTCAGATATGAGCTTTTTCAAAAGCTGAAACAAGTTCTGAGTTCTCTCTCTCTCTCTCTCTCTCTCTCTCTCTCTCTCTCTCTCTCTCTCTCTCTCTCTCTGTCTCTCTCTCTCTCTCTCCCCTTCTCTCAGCATGTTTGCAAAGTGCAAAACAACATTGACTTTGTGGTTCTCTCTTATCATCGCAACACATCTCTTAAACAATCCTGTGCACGCTGCAGTGCACACTATAAAGTTTCTGCCGTGTTCAAAGCAGCAGTAAAAGCTTCACATTGATACTTTAATTACTTGTAGTTTACTGGTGGAACATTGAGTTTGATTTTCTCTAAAAGTAGTTTGAAGATAAATGGTTTGTTGAAGGAAATCTTTTTAATCTATTTTGAAAAATACAGACTTGAATAATAAAGTGTTGCCAAAAGTTCTTATTCTACATCTGCCTCCTGTCTGAGGCATGAAACTACTGTTTGTTAATTTAATTTTGAACAATGCATCATAGTTTATAAACTCATGTTTTAAATTAAAGTTTTTTGCAGAGTTTCTAATGTCTCCATGTGTTTTCCAAAGTTATTCTCTCCTTGACTACTTCACCTTTTCTTCAGGTTTTGGGATGCGGATCCGATTCTGGGACTCGTACTTAACACAGCTCTTAAATTTAATTTGTTATGAATTTAATCAGAATGAAGTCAGTAACCTTTCTACTAATGTGAAACAAGTGCTTCATTTCCGTCTTTTGGATCCATGCAGCATTGTGTATTTTTTTTTCATCTTACAAACTTTGACCGGTGAGCCGAGGTGAGAATCTGCAAGTTGATGAGTAACCGTTGGTGTGTGTGTGTGTTTGTGTGTGTGTGTGTGTGTCTCCTTGTGTGTCTCTCCTTCTATGGCAGAGATGAGGGGAGCTGTGTCCAGGGCTTCTCTGAGATCTTTGACATGCTGATCGCTGCCACGTCCAGAGTGAGAGAGCTCAAGCTGCAGCGGGAGGAGTACGTCTGCCTCAAGGCCATGATCCTCCTCAACTCCAGTGAGTGAGCGTGGACACACTGTCTCTGCTGCGGGTCAGCCTGTGTTCTCTCCCTGTGTGTGTGTGTCTGTGTGTGTGTGTTGAATGTGTCATCCGTGTCTCAGCATGTAATCCTATTAATGTGAATCAGTACCAGTGAAACCCTCCTAATGGGAACACGGTGTAGTTGGGAGTCTCTGCCCTCATTGGCTGAGCTGATGCGGTTCCAGTAACCGCTCAGAGTTTCTCTCTTGAACATTTACACCAGAGAATCACTGAGGTTTTTGTTTTTAATTGGTCATGTTTTTTGCAGCAGAGCCTCCATCACAGCTTGTGTCTGTTGGAACATTAATGGATCAGCAGGAGGAAAAAGAGGAGGAAAAAGAGGAGGAAAAAGCTCTTTATTAGATATATTTGTACTTACTATGAATGAAAGCTTTAACTAAAAATATTCAGATGTGGAAAATAGATGCTAAATCTCCTGACCTTGTTTTGTCTCCTCTTGACTGATTATTTGTGTCTATACACAAGCTTAAGATGAAATATTATACATTTGGTTCCTTGTGAACTTAGCTTATCCAAAATGTTTCCAATAAAGTTCAAACCCAGAGAAATCCGCAATTTGGGTTTGGTCACTTTTTAAATTTAAATTGTTCGTGCCTGAGTCGTGTTGAGTGGATTTCAACCGGTGAAGGTGGTGAAGACTCCAACTCCCATGATCCCATCAAACTAGGTCTTTAGTCATTCTCTTAATTGAGAGACCCCTGGTGGCCGATGTTGCATATTGTGCTTGTACATTTAAGACTTTTTAAAACCACTTTTTAAGTTGGTTCCCGGTTCGAATCCCAGCGTGGTAGAGGATTATCTGTTTTTAAGTTCTCTCCGTGTCTGCGTTGCTCTTCCATCGTAAAGCAAGGCATCAATAACCTCCTAAAAATGTATTTGTATACGAAGTAAGGCGTTTAAAATCATAAAGTGAGTCAGATATGATAAATATTAAAGCAGTACAAAGGAAAGCTGGAGTGTAGTTTATCGTTGGTTGTTTACATTGTTGTGTAGATGATCCACACCCCAGTGAGTTGTCTGTCCCTGTGTCTCCAGACATGTGCCTCAGCTCGTCCGAGGGCAGCGAGGAGCTGCAGAGTCGCTCCAAGCTGCTTCTCCTTCTGGACGCCGTCACGGACGCTCTGGTGTGGGCCATCGCTAAAACCGGCCTGACCTTCCGGCAGCAGTACACGCGGCTCGCTCACCTGCTCATGCTGCTCTCACACATCCGCCATGTCAGGTAAGAGTAGGGTTGCAAAGGGGCGGAAAGTTTCCGGTAAATTTCCGGAAACTTTCCGGAAACTTTCCATGGGAAGTTTAGCTCGGGAATTTTGGGAATTTTGAAAAAAAAAAAATACGCAAATTAAACGCTGAGCAATAAAAAGCATCATTCAAAACTCTATTTTAAGGATGTATGGAATGCAGCACACACTGCAGGTTGCGTTTCAACCCTCCACTGTGCATTCTTCCATCACATGCACAGATAATTCCCAGCATCCTTCACTCTACAGCAGGGCTATTGAGGCCTGCTGTAAAGTGCAGGACTAGTCAGGTAAGTTTCAATGATATTACTGGGAAAATATATTAGCATGCTGATTGAGGATTGTTCATCTGTTCATCTAGCCTATTTCCATTGATTTATCCATCAATTGTAAAATATGTTTAAAGACGATTCCAATTGTTTGGCTAACTATTTATATCTCTGGCATTGCATTAGCGCTTTTTTACAAACTTTTTTCTTATCTTATTCTACAGAACAATGCCAAGTGCTCTATCTCATGTGTGGAGACATTTCACCCCATCCAATGTAGAAGGAAAGGCTGTGTACATTTGCAAATACTGTGCAAAGACCTATGTTAAGAATGACACAACGATGCAGAAGCATAAAGTCAAGTGCCCAAAGTTTCCTCAGGGCTCAAATCAGCCTATGACAAAACAAAATGTTTATATTTATGTCTGTATATGACAAGGTAAATACAGTTAGTATAAATTACCAACAACATTTCCAGTTTATTCCCGTTAATTCCCGTTAATTCCCGTATATTCCCGTATATTCCCGTTTATTCCCCTTAATTCCCGTATATTCCCGTTAATTCCCGTTAATTCCCAAGGAAAGTTTCCAACTTTGAATATTCCCGGAATTTTGCAACCCTAGGTTAGAGTCAAACCAATAGAAAAATTCATTAATTAATTAAGCGTTTGTTGATTTTTATTGATCCAAATTCTTCTTCTGCTCACAACATCACGACTGAAGCTTCATCTTCTCTCTTCCTCTCCTCTGCAGTAACAAGGGCATGGACCACCTCCACTGCATGAAGATGAAGAACATGGTGCCTTTGTACGACTTGTTGCTGGAGATGCTGGACGCCCACATCATGCACAGCTCCCGCCTGCCGCGCCAGGCCCCCCCCCAGCCGGAGTGCAAGGAGCAGGGGGAGGTTCCCGCTCGACCCCCCTCTGGGAACAGCTCCTCCACCACCTGGACTCCCGGCCCCCCTGGAGACGGAGGTGAAGCCCAGTAGACAAATGGAGGAACTTGCACAGGAGGAAGTTTCACTGCTTTGCACAGATGAATCCACAGGACTGATGTGGAGTCTCGTGAGCTTCTCTAATCCTTCGTTTCAGCTTTAGAAGAAAGAAACCAAACTCGTCGCACAGGGAAAAACCAGAGTGGAAAGAGGAGAAGAACAAACTTTACAGATAATGATCAGCTTCTTGTGCAAAGGGACAGGACGTCGGTGTCATTTGCTGAATTCATCACGAGGAGACGGCTGTAGCAGATGCTCAGATGTTATTACCAGAGACACCACAGCTCCAGCCACACGATAACATCAGGTATGAGCAGGAAGTAAAGGCCTTTGTAACACTTTGGTTATTACATTATATTTTTCAGACAATAACAGAGATCCCTTAACTCAAGGTTACAGATGTTGTGCCAGTTGAAGGTTGATGTGTACCTCTGCAGAGAAATCTCCATCGTGAGCACATGTGCATTGTTTGTGTCGTTTCTGCAGTTGCACCTCCAGAACACTAGTTGGCGATGAAGTTTCTATGCCACTTGTGTTGAGTTTCTAGATGTGAGAAGCTGATGCTAATAAGTGGACCACTCCTGCGTTGTGTAGTTGCGTTACATGGAAGATCAAGTCGAGCTACAGCGTCACTTTACCTTTCGGTGTTGAGTCTATGCAGAAGTATAAACTGACCTTAAAGCTGAACTCTAAATCTGTTTATTGACAGATCTTCATAAACAAGATCTAACGAGCCATAGTTTGATTTGATTCTTATTGTTACAGTTCACGTCAGAAACCCTCTCGTCTGTTGGTTTGTTGTAGGTCAACAGAGGAAGATCAAATGTTATCGAATATACGCGGAGAACTTCTTAGAGATTTTCTGTTCGGTAACAGGTACAATTTGGAGCAAGGACGCAATATTTGTACCGAACCACTTGATGTGTTAACGTGCCTTTTTGTGGTTGTGGCCAATGAGGAGGGTCACGTCACTAATTACAAACAATAACACAAACTAAATGATTCATACGATACTAAGCCAGAGTTGTGGTTTGGATCCAATTCAAAGTCTCAGCGTCAAAGTGTCAAAATTACGTCCACTAAAGTGTTTTTCTTTTTAACCACTGAAAGGCTCAGATGTTTTTTTGTGTTTGGCAACATTATTACTTTTTTGTTAAATAAATAAACCGCCGCTGTATCGCTTTGCTCACCACCACATAACCACCGTTGCTCTTAACTCAACTTTGCACTGCACATACACGTCGAGACGGACTTGAAGCTAAAGAAAAGATTATTTTTGTATCTTTGTCGCGATGCAGCTTCGACAATCACAACCGACGTCAGATTAAAGCTCGTTCAGCAGATTTTAAACGTCTGCACCACTTCAGCTGCTCTGTCTGCTTCTCCTCTGATTTAACATCACCACTGTGAACATGTTCTTACAGTAGAGCCTGACTGATATGGAGCTTTTGGACTATAAAGACAAAAAAGAAATGCCATTAATTGCTTAATTCATTATCAAACCCTCATGAAATGCAATTGAGGCTTGATATTTTACAGTTTAACCACAAACGTCATAATAAATAATAGGTGAAAATAAAAAAAAACATCCGAATATATAGAAAGTGAATTGTAAAATGGAATTTTATTTTGTGAAATAATAGACAATACATCTGTGAAAAGCTCTTAGAGGCATTTCTATTTTTTTAATTGGCCAATTTTATCCGTCAGGCTCCTACTTCGTGTTCTTCATAATCCAAACAGAATCTCATACCTGCTTCATTTCTAATGAAAACTTTTAATAATGAATATGTTAACAAAGTAATTGTAATTGAAAGGACTAGTTTTTTTTCTCATGTCAATTATCAAATATCTTCATATGTTAACTTACAAATCATCACTAATGGAATAATGTCAGTGTTTTGAGTTGCTGTCAGTTTTAATACATTTATTTTTGTTGTACGTTTTTTTTAAATGTTTATTCATAAAACTCATCCTGGTTTACACCACGAAAATAAAGCAAAAAATATTGTACAGATGTGACTGTGGCACATTGAGTTGTGGTTTATAAATGCCATTAAAAAAAATGAAGTCCTCACTTTTATCATGTTTTCTTTCACTTTGTCATTATTAATAATTGGAGCTTCAATTATTAATCCATCTGCAGATTTAAAAATGGGAACAACTTGTTTTTGGTCGTACATTTGCAGTAAAATCTATATTTTGGGGAAGACTTGAAAAATGAAAGTGAAATCATTTTTAAAGGCCTTATCAAAATGTTTTATATCAGGACAAAAACAGCTTTGATGAATAGAGATTTACAAACTGTTTATTACCAGAGACTCAGGAGCATAAATCCACCTTTTGATGTTATAAATATGAGTTATATTATTACATTATGTACATACACATCGTCCTGCTCAATCTGCAGTGGCTTGGAAATGTCTGCTCACAATCTACAACACAAATAGCATCTAAAAATATATATATGTATAAAACTGCTGTAATTTAATAATCAAACTCATCCAGAAACTTTAAATTCTTAAAAAATACATTATTTGTTTTGAGACAAAATGAAATGTCGACAGTTGATATATAATAAGGAACATTTCAGAGTAAGATAGCCTTGATATATGAATATAAACTTCTTACTTATATGTACGTTTTTAGAGTAATTCGGGGGGGCTGATCGCTTTCAAGATCTTTGCATCTTGAACTTAAAATATAATCTTTGTCCCCATCGGGTTTTTAATGGGTTTTGTTCCTGAAATAAATAAAACAAACTAAGTTCAATTATTTAAAAAAAAAAACCTTAAAATAGAATTTGGGGGGTAATAGGTTTGACTTTATATTAATTTCGACACTTTGGTCACGTGGTTCAGTGTCTCTGTCGTTTCCCTCCAGTCACACTCCGGTATCAGGTGGGGGGGGGCCCGTTGGTGTAGTGCAGCATGGGGTAGAAGGAGCGGGCGAAGTTGTTGGTGACGCTGCAGCTGGAGTCGCCCTCGGTGAGCGGGATCAGGCAGGGCAGCAGCAGGAGCAGCAGCAGGAGCACGTGGAGCGGGAAGGCGGCGCGGAGCACCCGGTAGAAGAAGGAGGAGCCAGGAGGAGACGCCGACTCCCTCCTCTGTCTGAAGGACACAGGAAACAGGGATTCATTAGTGTTTAACAGAGCTGTGTGACGTGTTAACAAAGACTGAACAGTCACTCCATTCTGAAAGGGCCTTGAACAGACAGGTGACGTCTCACACCTCTGAGGGGAGGAGCCTTTCTTCGAATGGTCCGCCTCCTCTGCTGAGACGCTTTGGCCTTGAATGTCCGAAGCAGATTCACTGTTCTGGATTAGAAACAAGAAACAAATGTCACATAAAATGAAAGATGAAGCAAAAACACCAGATGAACTCACAGGGGGCGATTCTCTGCTGGGGGGAAACTGAAGGGTGCATTTCAAACTTTAAGGGGGAGGGGCCTGAGTATCCTGGACTTTTACCAGTCGCTGCTGTAAGACGCTCAGATCCTGGTCCACGTCCCTGAGGAGCAGCTTCAGCTTGCTGCCCGTGACGTGCAGCTTCTCCTGGGCCTCGTCGCTCTCCACGCCGCCGGCCTCGGGCTGCAGCTGAGACCACAGAGTCTGGAGAGAGGCCTGCTGGCTCCTCCGGTCCTGCAGCTCCTCCTGCAGATCCTGCACCACACACAACACGGAATGTTAGAGCACTTCACACCTAACGGGGCGGAAACTTTCCATGGGAAGTTTAGCTCGGGAATTTTGAAAAAAATTAAAATACCCAAATTAAACGCTGAGCAATGAAAACATCTTTCAAAACTCTATTTTAAAGATGTATGGAACGTTGAGTTTCAACCCTCCACTCTTCAACAGGGCTATTGAGGCCTGCTGCAGTGTGCAGGACTAGTCAGGTAAGTTTCCATGATATTACTGGAGAAAATATATTAGCATGCTGATTGAGGATTGTTCATCTGTTCATCTAGCCTATTTCCATTCATTTATCCATCAATTGTAAAATATGTTTACAGACGATTCCAATTGTTTGGCTAACTATTTATATCTCTGGCATTGCATTAGTGTTTTTTTACAAACTTTTTCTCATCTTATTCTACAGAACAATGCCACGTGCACTATCTCATGTGTGGAGACATTTCACCCCATCCAATGTAGAAGGAAAGGCTGTGTACATTTGCAAATACTGTGCAAAGACCTATGTTAAGAATGACACAACGATGCAGAAGCATATAGTCAAGTGCCCAAAGTTTCCTCAGGGCTCAAATCAGCCTATGACACAACAAAATGTTTATATTTATGTCTGTATATGACAAGGTAAATACATTTAGTATAAATTACCCACAACATTTCCAGTTTATTCCTGTTAATTCCCGTTTATTCCCGTTAATTCCCGTTAATTCCCATGGAAAGTTTCCAACTTTGAATATTCCCGGAATTTTAGATAGATAGATAGATAGATAGAGTACTTTATTCATCCCCGAAGGGAAATTAAGTTGTCATAGCAGCCGGTATATTTGAATACAATAAAATACAATACAATACAATAAAATAAAAAATATTGAGGTAGAAAGAATAAAAAACAGAACAACCCTATTCACACCTAATGGATTATTAGGAGTCAGTAAGAGAAGCGTCCTCTCACCGTGAGCGTGCAGCGGTGTTGTCTCAGCGCCCGGACGGATGTCTCCGGGTCGCTGATGTCCACCGTGTAGCGTCTGCTCTCAGCGTGGGCCAGCCACAGCAACATGGAGTGGAGGGTTTCATGGAACTCCTGCACGGAGAAAGGTTAAAGGTGATTTAGTAAAGTGGAGAGTTTAGCTGTAAATCTAATAAGCACCATGACCAAATCAAAGAAAATTACAATAAATAATATATATCATGATATAACGTTGGAATCCTCCTACTGCAGCTAATTAATAGATTATTTATGTGCTTTACTTTTGATGGATTAGAACTTTATGAGGCTAAATGAATAACACGTGTGTAATAAATACTATTTTACATCTTAAGTATGTATTATAAGTTATTTCCCACAGCAGCTCTGTTTAAAATATTGAGAACTCTGCTCTCTTTAATGCTTCCAGGTTAAAGGTTAAAGGTCAGTTAGTAAAGTGGAGAGTTTAGCGGTAAATCTAATAAGCACCATGACCAAATCAAAGAAAATTACAATACATAATATGTACAGGGTTCATACATATTTTGACCAATGGATTTCCATGACTTTTCCATGACTTTTCAATAACTTTAAACCAAATTTCCATGACCGAACATTTTGTGAAATCTCGGTGTATACGCGAAAAAGTGACAAAATGTAGTATTCAAACTAAAAATGAGAATTCCAAGGCATACAGTAAACCTTAAATGACACAAACCCAAGTATGCCTGCTTATATTTTGAGCGTATTTCTTTAAAAGCATGTGAATTATTTAAAACATTTAAAGCGTAAATGAACGACATGAAAATACGAATATAACAAATTTCCATGAGTTTTCCAAAACTTTTGGGAGATTTTTTTTTTTCCCATGACTTTTCCAGGCCTGGGAAAACACATTTTTAAATTCCATGACTTTTCCAGGTTTTCCATGACCGTAGGAACCCTGTATATATCATGATATAACGTTGAATTACTCATACTGCAGCTATGAAATAAATAACAGGAGCATTGACTAAGGAGTTTTTGTCTTTTACTTTTGATGGATTAGAATGAGTTTTATGAGGCTAAATGAATAACACGTGGATATAAACACTATTTATACATAATAAGTATATTTAATAAGTCGTTTCAAACAGCAGCTCTGTTTAAAATATTGAGAACTCTGCTCTCTTTAAGTAAAAAGTAACTCATTCCCATGTTAAAGCAGCACAGGACTGGCTGTGTGTTTCCTCTGACCTGGCAGCGCATCAGAGTCTCCTTCAGTCCGCTGTCCCACTGCTGCAGAGCCGTGCTCACTCGGCTCCAGTCTCTGTTCATCTCCACCAGCCTCGGCTGAAGCTCTGGAGCTTCGTGAGCTCGCAGGTTCACAGAGAGCATGATGGACTTGTAGTGAGCGAACATCCGCTGCATCTCCTGCAAGAGAAAATACACAAAACATGTAAAAAAAAAACAGACTGAGGGTCACTCGTTAGAATCGTTTGTGTTTGGTGGAGAGAAGATCACCTTCAGTTCTCTGGCGCTGGTTTCCATGTCGGTGATGCTCGCCGCCGACTTGGAGAGCTGCAGGCGGTCCAGCTCGGGGATGGTGTTGTCTAACCAGGAAGTGAGGTCGTCGAGGTCAGACGTGAGATGTTGAGGCTCCTGAGGGCCGGCCTGCAGATCGCCCCTGGACCGAGCCTGGAGCAGCTCCCAGCGCTCGATCACACCTGAAACCACTGAGCCGTTACAACAGAATCTGTCTTCAAGTGCCTTTCTGCAACAGGACCATTTCTTGTGTCGTGGTTTAAAACATCGACCTCCTCTCACCTGACTGTTTGTCGGAGGCGGTCAGTCCCGTCAGGCCGAGCTCCTCCGGCTGCTCCTCGTCCTCCAGGAGCAGCGAGACCCTCTTGATGTCCTCGATGCTGCCGCTGCACTGAGACATGAGGCCGAGCTGCAGACACCAGACAAACTCTGTGAGCACAGCGAACCGACCGAGACGGGATCACTTTCACCTTCTCACAGTTAGTTGAACCATCTTTTTAAATAAACTTACAAAGCCACGCTTTACAGGCGTGCTGGTGAGGGGGGTTGCAGCCTCCGTGTCCGAGTGCAGCAGGAGAGTCTGTGTTTCTGTGTCTGCTCGTGTTCCCCAGACTGGAGACTGGTGTACGACCATAGACCTGCTGGGAACTGAGACACGAACAAACAGAGTGAATATCATTCTACAGCGTCCTCTGCTTCATGTTAATCCGTCCGGTAGTTTGTGTGTAATCCTGCAAATAACAGACAAACGCAGATGAAAACATAACCGAAGGTCACAAATGGGGTTGCAAAGGGGCGGAAAGTTTCCGGTAAATTTCCAGAAACTTTCCGGAAACTTTCCATGGGAAGTTTAGCTCGGGAATTTTATTCTACAGAACAATGCCACATGCACTCTCTCATGTGTAAAGGCATTTCACCCCATCCAATGTAGAAGGAAAGGCTGTGTACATTTGCAAATACTGTGCAAAGACCTATGTTAAGAATGACACAACGATGCAGAAGCATATAGTCAAGTGCCCAAAGTTTCCTCAGGGCTCAAATCAGCCTATAACAAAACAAAATGTTTATATTTATGTCTGTATATGACAAGGTAAATACAGTTAGTATAAATTACCCACAACATTTCCAGTTTATTCCTGTTAATTCCCGTATATTCCCGTTTATTCCTGTTAATTCACGTTAATTCACGTTAATTCCCATGGAAAGTTTCCAACTTTGAATATTTCCGGAATTTTGCAACCCTAGTCACAAATACAGTAGGTTTAAACCAGTTTCTACGAGATGATAAGATTAACTAATGACTCGTTCGACGCCGATGTTCAATCTTGCATGTGCAAGATGATGCATGATTTACTGCTGGAGAAACTGCAGATGATTATCAGGTTTTGAAGGTTGACTGAGATTCATACAAAAACCCTGAGCATCAATCAGCCGCCCTCAGGATATTGCAGAGCTTATCTGGTTATCTGTGTGGTGGTGTTAACTCAACGCTGCCTTTCACATGAAACCACCACCGAGATCCTGGCAGAGCATGAAACCAGTGTTTAAACCAGGAAAGCAGCTTTTGTTAAGTGAAGCGAATCAGGTAAATAGTTCGATGGTTCTTAAATTAACGGAGGAGCAGGGAGTGAAAAAAACATGTAGATGAAAGAGAGGAAGTTGGAGGAGGACGAAAGTTCATGAAGAACGACAGAGAAGAACAGATGTGACAGGAAGACATTTGCAGGTGTTAACCACAGGAGCAGAAACATGCAAATTACATCTGTATGTGTGGAAACATTGAAGGTGGATTCAAAGGTCACGGTCGCAAAATACAGTTTCCAAGAAAAACCTGATGAATGCTTCAACTTCTCTGTCCAGTTAGTTTAATGTTTTATCATCGGACAATTTGAATATGCAGGGAAAGGAAATATTTTGGAGGGGAAACATAAGCAAAGAAGAGTTTCTCTGCAGGAATTGAATTTCACCTTGAAGAGCTCTGAGTGGATTCATCATGCAGAGAGTGAGGGGGATTTATTTGATGTGTTTTCGTGCCGACTCAGGGAGGAAGTCAGTCGAGCGTCCGGGGTTTGAACATCCTCCCTCTGGCTCTCAGTGGACTCCCCCCCCCCCCTCTGGCTCTCAGTGGACTCTTGTTTTATGTCTAAATCTCAAATCCCTGTGTTTGCTCTCAGAAAACTAAATAACCATCTACACGTACCTGACAGAGCGCTGAAGTAAACTCCCTCCTCCTCGTGTTCCTCCTCTTCATCCTCCTCCTCGTCATCCTCATGGGACGACGACCCCCCCACGTCCCCGGTGTGGTCCCACTCCAGAGGGAGGGAGTCCACGCTCACCGGCGTCTCGCGCCCCGAACGCTCCAGCCCGGAGGCCAGGAGGTGGGTGGGCGTGGCCGGGAGGCTCCCGAGGCCGCGTCCGAGCCACGGCCGACCAATCAGCTCCAAGCTGGACTCCAAGTAGAAGGTGCTGCCAGAGAGTTCAGGCTCTTCTCTGATTATCTAGAGTAGAGAAATAACACGGATTCAGCCGGGGGTGAACTTTCAGACTCGAGGTCATCAAACGTTTTTAATCTGGGAACCTTGGATTGGAAAATTTCGTTTTTCTAGTGTGTTGGAAAAGTCATAAATTTGGGGGATCAGTCATTTGCCCAAGGGCACTTTGTCCTGCAGACTGGAGGAGGATTGAACCAGTGACCTTCTGGTTAGTGGACGTCCTGCTGTACCTTCTGAGCCACAGCTGCACAAAAACCTTTACTTTATTGTGTTGTTTTGCTGCAAACTACTTTGTGAATCTGTTTTTTTGAGAATGGAACGATGTGTAATTCTGTGAGTTTCTGTTGAAAACCTGATTTGCGTGTGTTCTTAAAAATCCCAAAGTGAGGACATGTCGGTGATTTCCACTTCAAAAGGGATCATTTCAGATTACCAAGTGATATCAAGTTTGTATGAAGGTCACATCAGCATTAGGATTAAGGGAAAGTTGAAGTGGGACTATGCATTATCCCAAACATCTGTTGGTCCCTGAATCTGAAAAAGGCGAGCTCAGAATACTACATGAGCTCGTGATGTGTGGACATCAAAAGAAGAAAAAGCAACAGGGAGCTTTTCTGATTTCAAAGTCTGCGTGAATTTTTTAACGTTCCGTGACGTGGACGTGCGTGCGTGCGAGTGCTCCGGCTCACCGGGGGCTGGCTGAGGCGCTGGTGGAAGCGGACCAGTCTGCTGAAAACCTCCTGGCAGTACGCGTGCAGCTCCTCCAGCTCGTCCTCGATCAGCGCCGCGTCCTGTGGCGTGCTCTTCTGGATCAGACCCTCTCCAAACACGATCAGCCCGTCGATGCGCTCAGTGTTCAGCGTGATCTCCTTCTGGAAACTCTGGTTGTGGGGGGAGCATAGAGACCAGAGTCAGGGTTTCACGAACACTAAGCACAGACCTTAAGTAGCATCTGTGACGACGTCCAGCGAATGAGCTGGAAGAGAATCTGGCTGAAAAGTGACCCACGGTTTAAAATTGAAGCCAGAAATGACAATCGGTCTTTGTGCTCACATCTTTAATCTATTAGAAAAACCTGCATGAGGAGAAAGTCTCCTCCAAAATGAAGTCATGCTTATAAAGAGGCGAGTTTGTCCAGGAAATGAAGCGATGGAGAGATTTTCATGCACAATGAGCGTGACTCGCGGTTCGTGTCCTCACATTGAGCTGCTGTATCTTGTGATGGACGTCGCTCTCTGAGAAGTGTTCCACGTTGGTGAGCTGCAGGTCCAGCTCGGTCAGCCACACCAGCATGCTCTCCCTGGTGCCCTCGAAGTCCTCCCGCTGGCTGGTGAAGTGCTGAGAGAGAGTATTGAATTATGTGTTTTATGTGTTAATAAATCACCAGTTGGCCTTTTATCACATTAAGGATTACACGATTAATAATAAAAACTGTTCTCAAGTATCTAACAGGATAATTTTACACCTAAACAATGTTAAAAATGGAAATCTCATTACATTACATTTCATTTAGCTGAGGCTTTTATCCAAAGCGACTCACAATAAGTGCATCAACCCCGAGGGAACAAACCCAGAACAATTTCTTCAAAAATAAAGCAAAACTACAAAATGCTATAAGTATGAGGCATTTAAGTGCTACTAAATTGTTAGTTTCCAAAATTTTTAGTAATTTTTTTATTTAAATTTTTATATTTAAGGTATGTTCTCATTAATTAGATAAAGCAGAGAACAAATACCTTTATCCTATAAATATATATGTGAAACTGGATACGACACTAAATCACAACCTGATGGTGTTTTTTCATAAACAAGTGCAGGTGTAGAAGAGAGATAATCAACACGAAGTGAGCGGTGACGACTCACTCTCCTCTAACCAATCACATTGTTCCTCTCATGCATTTCAAACTGTCCTCTACCTTGAGCCTGCGCAGGACGCCGGCCACTCGGCGGTACAGCGTGTCCCAGCGCCGGTTTCCCTCGTGGACCATGACCTTGAGCTGGCTGGCCCGGTCCGTGCGGTTCTCCCGGGCCAGACGCCGGTACTGGTTGTTGACGATTTCCAGTTGAGTGAGTCGCTCGTGAACCTGCCTCTGGAAACCCTAAAACAAACAAGGGGGGAAACCAGGAACTCTTTGATTACTCAATTGATCAAAGAAAATATTGAGGCATAAGTTCAACTATAAATACTTTATTTAACACATTTTTGGGGGAAAAAGGGCAAAGAACTCACAATTTACAGCTTCAAGAATTTTAACATTTGCTTGTTTTCAATAAAACTGCATCTAGATCTTCAGGATTGGATAAAATAAACCATTTAAATATCTCAAACTGAACTCAATTATCACATATTTATATACAAAATGAATAAATAATAATCAGGAGATTATTCCATATAAAAAAACTGACTGGTCAGAGTGAAGCTGTGTCTTGAATCCATTACATTTTTTAAAACACAAACCCCTTCAATCTGTCAGGTCAAAAGTCATGAATTAAGTCACATATAACGAGAATGTGTCACTTTGAGAAACAAGCAACTAAACAAAGCGACTCGGAGACTTTTCCTTCGATCTCCCAACTGACCTCGAACTTCTTGAGCTCCTCCTTGGCGACGGTGTAGAGGACGCCTGCCGAGTTGGGGCTGGCGGCCGTGTGCTCGGCCGTCTTCAGCCAATCCTCAAAGCGAGAGTAGTCGTCGAGGAACTTGCACCAAAGCCTCCAGGTCTCCTCGATCCTACAGGGACACATCACAGCGTTCAGCTCAGTCTCAGAAGCAGTAAATTCATTTCTGGTCTTGTTTGAACATTCAAACTTTACCTTGATATGAAAAAAAACTTATTAGGCAGATTTATGAGAATGAAAAGTTGCAAAATGGACCAAAATTCCAAACTGCAGCACGTCGTTACCAGATGCAAAATGGAAATTTAAACAGCGTCAATTTTCAGAACAGCTTCTAAACTTGAATATGTGTGGAGACTGTTTTGCCACCTCCTGTTCTCAAATGACTTGATGGACCAGTTTTTCCAACACTTGTGCAAGAATCATGTCCATATATCATATCATGCCGTGTGTTAAACAGGTTGTCAAATCTTTCAATTTCAAAGTTTCGTGTGTTAATGTGAATTATTATAAAACAATAAAAGTATTGGACAAATAATCCAGGTGAGAGCATGAATGTCTGCACAACATTTGCACATTTGGATTTCTAATGAAAAATGATTTATATCCAAATTTGGTATTGATAACATTTTTTTTTACTATTTAGTGTAGATTCAGTTACATACAATGTAATGCCTGTTTTAAGACTTACACAATCATGTACGGAGAAGAAATTATTAAAAAACTGAAAGTAAAAGAAAGAAAAGTGTTTTACAAAAACTCTGGTGTTGCAATTCAACTGAGATTTTAATTTAAAATTTAAAATTTAAACAGCGTCAATTTTCAGAACAGCTTCTAAACTTAAATATGTGTGGAGACTGTTTTGCCACCTCCTGTTACTCAATGGACAAGTTTTTCCAACACTTGTCCAAGAATCATGTCCATATATCATGTCAGCAACAGAAGAAGACAAGACAAAGACCCCAGGAGTAGAGTTATTCCGTCTTCGGACACATGCAGACTTCCGGGTGCTCCTACCTGAGCCTCCTGTCCAGAGCCAGGGCACAGATGGTCCTCCAGCGCTGGTCCAGGCTGCGGCTGGTCTCCTGCAGCGAGTCGCTCTCGGCCTCGGTGGCGCCGGCGGCGTCCTCGTCCCGCAGCAGCACGTCACACAGGCTGAGCACCGACGCCACGCCCTCCGTGTGCTGCTCGATGTCCCTCTGCAGCTCCTGGACACACACAGGGACAGACATGGTGCCACAGACAGTCATGTGTTAGACATCAGAGCACAGGCAGAGGACGGTGGAGTGTGTCACTGCAGGAGACCACCACTCCCAAAGTTAGACAAAGGGGGGGGACGTGAATTATTAATCACAAACTGGGACAAAGAGTGAGAGGGAGCGAGGGACAACCGGGGAAACAAACAGTGGGAACACAAAGAAAAAGTGGAAATACAGATAAAAAGAAATGTGGCAAACAGAAGAACTACTCAAATTAAAAATGCAGAAATGAATCCAAAAGAAAGAAGGGAACGTAAACAGTGTGAGTGACAGCAGTGGATTGGTGTGTGTCCGTCTACCTGCTGCTCGGCCAGCCTCCTCTGGATCTCCTGATGCTGACACACGCTGTACGTGATTGGTCGGGAGAGTTCGGCCTCGATTCTCGTCAACCAGGAGCGCAGGTTACTCATGTTCTTGTCCAGCTGCTGCACCGTCACCAGCGTCTCCCTCAGCTTCTTCACCCTGAGAAACACACACGTCCAGTAGAATGAACTACATGTAAAACTAAATGACTTACTGATCCATATTCGAGTTCATAATCAGGACTGTGGGAAACATCGCTGCATATTCACCGGGATCAAACCTGTTTTTAATGAATGCTTATTGGTTTTAAAGAAATGTTAAGTGTATTTTTCTGCTTTTCATCATTTGCCTTTAACTGACTTGAGCCCTTTGTGAGAAAGAAAGAAAAAGAGTGAACCAGTACGAAGGGAAAGAAAGAAAGACAGAAAGAGAGAATGAAGATGGAGAAGAGGTATAAATGAAAGGAAAGGGAGGAGGAAGGAAAGAAAGAGAGAAAGAGAGAAAGAAAGAAGAGAAATAAGAAAGGATTGAAATAAAGAATGAAAAGCGAAGACAAGTCAGAGGGAGAAACAAGAATCTATTGAAAGAACAAAGATGTAAAGACTAAAGAACGAGACAGAAACTAAAAACCTTTTGCTTTTCACAAACCTGCTACTCTCTCAGGTATCTTACAACTAGCACTTCTAAAGTCTCCATGGAAACTGACCTCCTTGTGAGCACACACACACACGCACACACACACACACACGCTGGTGTCATAGCAACGCCCGGGACAATAAAAGCCCTCTTCAGAGGCTTAAAGGCCTCTGAAAGCGTGCCCCATTGGAGAGTTTGAGTTAATTTCCCCGGGTTGATCCTTCCTCTGCTGTCGAGGTCCAGCCGAGCAGAGGAGCCGCTCGCCAGCCAGAATAAAAACACTCTGAAAACAGCTGTGAGTGTCAGGGGAAGGAGAGAGAGAGAGAGCGTCCTCACGACACTGATAAGAGGATGTGAGCATGAACCTTAAAGATCTGATCCATGTGAGATCAGGTTCAGAACTTTAACAGGTACAAGACTTGTCATTTAGTTAATGTCCTCGAGTTTTCAGAGCAGGATAATGACGTTTGTATTCATGTACTTTGAAATAAATGCTGATATCATGTCTACTCAAAACAATGGTGCTACGGTGCTGTGTGTTAAACAGGTTGTCAAATGATTCAATTTCAAAGTTTTGTGTGTTAATGTGAATTATTATAAACAATACAAGTATTGGACAAATACAAATTTAAACCTAATGATGGTGCTTTACAAAAAGTCAGGGATTAGCAAAATAAAAAGGATTCATCCTGGTGAGAGCACGAATGTCTGCACAACATTTGCACATTCGGATTTCTTATGAAAGAGGATATTTTTCATATTTTTTCATATTCAAATTTGGTATTGATAACATTTTTTTTAGACTATTTATTGTAGATTCAGTTACATACAGTATTTAAGTATTAAGACTTAAACAATCATGTATGGAGAAGAAATTATTAAAAACTGAAAGTAAAAGAAAGAAAGCTGTGTAAGTGTTTTACTCTGGTGTTGCAATTCTACTGAGACAATCCAGATGATTGTAATCCCACAGCAGTCATACATAATAATAAACAGTGTAGTCAGTGGAGGTCTGTGTGTAGTTCAAGTGTCCTCGTGTTTTACAGCCATGTAATTAAGATATAATAAAGTCACTGTAAATTCTGTCCAGCGAACCCTCGGCAGAATCCACCGTCCTCCTCGGCCACATTCTCTCTTCCTCCCTTTCTCTCCCTCTCCACCTCTGACAGCCGAACAAAGACCGGCAGCTTCACGCCGAGGTCGAACAAAGAGACAAAACCACGTCAGGGGTCCGGCCGGAGGAAAGAGGAGGTGGAGAGAGAGAGAGAGAGAGAGAGAGAGCGGAGCCCGAAAAGAGAGGGAGGATAAGTGAGGATATACGGATGGACGACAACGTTAAAGTGCAGCTGCCGGCGGGGGGGCTCCGAGTTACTCACGCAATGAGCTTTAACATTTCCTCTTGTGATGATGTAGTTACAGTATTTTGGCTGCGAACATTCTACAAAACATATTGTTATAATGTTACTGGAGCCTTCTACTGTGGTAGTTTCAATCTATAAAACTAATTTAATGGAATTTAAAGGGCTGCTCTGCTTTCAGGCAACATTTGTATAAAATAAAACTTATAGCTGGTTTATTAGGTTTAAGTTTTTACATCAGGGAGATTTAAAGCTCCACTTTACACTATTTAATATCAACTGTGATGCAGCAGTTCTTCCTCTGTGACTGTGACTGTCGTACTTTAACACTAAGGTTTATGTTTTCCAGGCTCATGAGTAATCACAGATCAGTTCTCCATCATGAAAACTGTTCACCGTTTTTCTTTTGCATTGTGTATTTCACCTTTTACTTCACTTTTTATATCTTTTATATATTTTTATATAGATATATTTGTCTAAATAAATGCTACCTTGTATAAATATTAGAAAAAGTGAGTAAATAAGAAGTAAATAGTGAGTAAATATATATTGTTTTTTTTATTATTATTATTATTGTTTTTCTTATGTGTGGTGTATTTATTGTGTTTTTATGTTTCTATGTTCATTGTATGCAAATTCCAGGTAGGTGTAAACCTACTTGGCAATAAATACTTTCTGATTCTGATTCTGATTCTGATCCACATTTATCCTGCACGGGTTCAAAGCTCCTGAATCCTGCACACGGACCCCACTTTGAGAACTAGAGGTTAATGCATGCCGACAGATCCCTCCCCTCCCTGCCTCACCAGCCCGCCCGCCCGCCCCCCCGCTCACATCGTCCCACTCTGACAGACTGGGAGAAGAGGGGGGGGGGGGGGGGGTCGGTGCGGACATGGGGACATATGGTGCCTGTCTGAGACCTATAAGCACATCTCTGGTCTTTATCTAATGCTGGTGGGGACGGACCGGGTGTGGAGGGTTCAGATGGAGGTCTGCGTCTCTCCTGCTCGTCCACAGGACCGTCCATCTGTCCCGGGGGGGGAGGTCGGGGGGGGAGTAACTGTTGATCATCACGGGGGTTTAACCTCTACGGTCTGTACATTAGAGTGCAGTCCTGACAGCTGCAGGGATACACGACAGCAGGTGGATGGTTTCAGAGCTGCTGTTTAATCACAGGCCATCGCTCCGGATGCTTTTTAATGCCGAGCGGCTTCACTGGGAAACGTGCTTGTGCGTGAGGATTGTAACTTTGCTTTGCACGCTTGAATTTTTTATTTGATTTTAACCGGTGGACTAGTGGCAGAAACTTGGACTATGGGCAGAAAAGGTCTCTGGTTCGTCTCTGGTTCGACTCCACGGAGAAACAACAAAAAGACGAACCTGGATTGATCTGTCAAAAAATCCAAGAGGATTCTCCCTACCCTGTCTAGTGCCCCTGAGCAAGGCACCTTACTCCCCCAACACCTGCTCCCCGGGCGCCGTACATGGCTGCTCACTGCTCTGTGTGTCCTGCACCAGATGGGTTAAAAGCAGAGGTTAAATTTCCCTCCTTGCATGAGTGTGCTTGTGCATGTCTGTGCATGTGTTTGGGACAAATAAATGTATCTTAATCTTAATCTTAATTTGTCTGTGAAAAGTCCTTAACTAAAGTGCTTGATGAAAACAAACACACACACGTACAACCCACTGGGGGCACGAGATGCTTCGGCTCTCACCTGGCCTCGATGTGGTGGAAGAGGTTGTGCCAGCGCTGGCTGACTTCCTGCAGCGAGCCGTGCACCTGGCTCTGCTTGGCCTGGTCGCTGGCTAACAGCAGCTGCTCCCCCAGCTGCTTCAGGTGGCTCTTATTCTCACTGAACAGGTTGATCTCCTCCATGCAGTCCTGGGGACACGTGGTGAGAGAATCATGTCGTCAGGAAAAAAGCAGATCAAATAATCCCACGGCAATTAAAAGTCCGGGTTTACAGATTCATGTATGTATTTGTGTTTGCTATTGTATAACTTCAAATCCATCGCCTGAAGCATTCATTTATATTATTATTATTATTATATATACTGTTGCTGCCATTATTACTATATACTGCTATTATATTGGTATAATTACTATCATATACATAAATATATATTATGTTATATTATATACCATATATACTGTACTATTTTTATATACTGTCTAACAATAACATTACCATCATATCATCAGTACTATTACCATCATCTTGCCACTGCACCTTATCTACCTATTTATCTTGTGTTTCTGTTTTTTTTATTCTTTCTACCTCAATATTTTTTATTTTATTCTATTGTATTGTATTTTATTGTATTCAAATATACCGGCTGCTATGACAACTTAATTTCCCTTCGGGGATGAATAAAGTACTCTATCTATCTATCTATCTAAAGAAGTTATCTGCATGTTTCTTACTCTCTTACTGTATATATTGTTTTGTTTATATTGTTTTTTATTGTTTTTTATACATATATATATATATATATTGTTGTTTAATGTCTGATTGTTATTTATGTACAGTGCACCAACCACACCAAGACAATTTCCTGTATGTGCAAATATACTTGGCAATTAAAAGAATTCTGATTCTGATAATCATTTTGGCCCAAAAGATGAGAAATAAGTAGTTTATCTTTAGTCTTATTCTCATCTGTTTCATCTTAAAATGGTTGGATTCCATTTTGACATTTCTACTTCTCAGAATCCATCATGCTCAACAGTCAAACGTTTGATTTTATGCCCAGGAACAATCTGTTCTCACCCAGAAGTTCCACATTCAGCTCAATGAGGAGATCAAGTCTAAAGTTTGGCTTCTAGGGATTCTTGTTTGTATTTGTGTTTACACTGAAAGGGATAAGTCAATTATTTAGTCCCTGTATAATGTGTGTGCATGAAGCATTACATTGATAAACTGCATGTTTTATCATCAACTCTACGATTAATCTACTCCACGTGCTAATCTAAATCTCTCATTTCCTCTGGCAGCACAAACCACTGATTTCTGTAATGTTCAACCCCGATTATCGTCTTGTTTACGAGATGAACGTAGACACGGGGACACAGGAAGGTACAAAAGACTCTCAGTCCCGGAGAGACGACTGTAGTGTGAGAACAAAGAGGACGCAGCCATTCCATTCCAGGCCACCAGCTGTCATGTACAGCATAATGCATGTTGCTCATGTATGGATTTTAATTACTCCTATACAAGTGCTCTCCTCTAAATCAGGGCTGGATGGTGAGATTTACAGACTGAGTTATACATACAAGTGATATTAGAGCTGTAATATCAAATTTAATTCAGCTGTAGTATTTTAAAGATCTTTATCCTTATTACTCCATAATTACATTAAAAAGTAATGTCACTCTTATCACTGCAACATCCCTAGAAAGTAGGGTGGGAATTGGCAAAAATGTGACGATTCAATAGTATTGCGATTTTTGGGCCACGATTCAATAGTATTGCGATTCTGCGATATATTGCGATACTGCAAGTATTGCGATTCGATTCTGCGATTTATTGCGATTCATGTCCCCCATATTATTCAAAGGCATTACAAAAAATTAGGAAAATAAGACTGCTCAACTCACTTCAAATGTCACATTTAATTCTGTGAACAACATTGTCTTCTACACATTAACTGAAGTGCAAAAACTAAGAAAGGGTAGTGCAAAAACTTTGTCCTTGAACATTCAGGACACAGGACCTTTGTAATTATTTTCTGAATAGGAGACCTCTCACATGAACACTGAGCTCAATCATATAAATAAAAGTAACCTAGAGCTTCAATCAGATTGAGACCTGCAAGGTCATGACCCAAAATGTTAAATTCATTTGGGAATATTGGCATTTTTGTTCAGAAAAAGGAGTTGGTCAACATGCTCAGATGTTAAAGTTCCTCTGGGCCGTTACTATATCTCCTGCAGTGGAGAACATCCTTTCCGCATACACACTAGGTATCTTTTAAACTCTGGAACTCTCCTTGTCATGCTTTGCCCGCCAGGGGCTGTTACATATATAATTGTAAATAAATATTAAATATTGCAATACTTTGTGCTACAGTATCGATATAATCGCGGGCGCAAAATATCGCGATACTGAACAGAATCGATTTTTTCCCCCACCACTACTAGAAAGTACTGAGAAATAATCTTTTCATAGGACCATTTGTCAGAAAGTGATGTTTGTTTGTTCTGTTCTAAAAAAGTCTGATTATTAAATACAAAAGATTTGAATGCTTTGCGGATCTCGTACCTTCTTCAGCTTCTCCACCATCTCCTCGATGCTCAGGTCGCTGTTGTGGCAAACCTTGTTCTCCATCTGCGTCAGCCAGTCGCAGAACTCCTTGTTCTTGTCGTTGAAGATGGTCCAGGCGTTCAGCCGGTCGGCGATCTCTTGCTTGTGCAACGAAACCTGGAGAAATCGAAACAGGAAAACGGGTGTTAGGACAGAGAAAAATACGATTGAAGCATTAGAACGCAGATTATTCTGGATTCATTTATACGATTCTGAGCTGGTAAAGTGATGGTTATGTGTAAATCAACTTCTGTGAACCTGTAAAATAGTTACTACATGAGAAATTGAAGATTGTTCATGATATAAATGATGAGAATTATACTCAGCACTCAAAGTTCTTACTCTGTGACTGACACTGAGTTGACAAGTGTAAATTCTGACCCTGTTTTCAAACCTGAATCTAATCCAATCAGAGGCCACGTGGGTCCATTACATGAAAGGTGTCGTAGATTTTAAATAAATTATTTAATTTTTACTTTCTACAGCATGGTCAAAAATAATTAAACCAACCAAATCATAGAAGAGATTAAGTCGTATGCTTAATTTGATCAAATCTAAATAAAGGCATTGAATTGAAAGGTATTGAGTTATGATGCTGTACAACTGGAAGCTGAGGTTGTTCATCACGTCTGGTTTTCCACGTCATGCAACTACAAACAATGGATCTGGTTCAAAGTCCACAACGAGCACTGAACACAATTTATAGTGTTCAAACAAATCGTAAAAAGTGATGGGTCTTTACAACAGCTCAACAAATGTTTCTCAATTACAGCAGTCCGGGAACTTTCTCTGCCAGATTTACGACAGATGCTCTGGGAACAAGTCGGAGGTAAAAGGTCTTCAGTGTTTAACACGGGACAAAAGCTTCGGAGCAGTGGAGCCAGAGACTTTGACGAATTTGACAGAGGGTTGTTTGTTATGATACTCGCTGGTTTGTGTCCAGGAAACAATGTGACCCAAATCTGACACAACAAAGCATTGTGTATACCGGGAGCATGCCTGCATATGATAAATGAGAAGGTATTGAAACACACGTTATAACAGTGTAGAGATGAATCAAATCACTGTAAACCTGACTGGATCCTCAGGGTTTTCTCTCACTGCACTGAAGCAGCAGGAGCATTTAATCTCCATCAGAATCCGTAATCATCTGAATTGAGGAACAATCCCCACGAGAGTCTGGATCTTTGATAAAAAATGAACAAAGTCCATTTTCCTAATGACAGCTTAATGTGCTGAAAACACCCCATTAAACAGGCCGGGGGCGGGGGGGCTGCTGGTCTCAGCGAGCCCACAGGGCGCGTTCAAACCGGCTATATTTTACTGTTTAGTGGCATTTATTTGATTTAAATGAGCCCGGCTGTTGGTTTGTAATGTACTGACACGACTGGGGCCTTTCTCTGGAGAGTCCAGGGAGCTTTGTGAGCGGCTGTCACCCCGTGAGGACTTTGTGCTCACTGGGAACAATGGAGCCCGTCCCCCTGAATCCCTTTAGACCGGCCAGGCCATCTGCTGGGACCCATTCCAGTGGCTTCCCCCCACCTACAACCTGTTAGCTCCGGCCATGTCAGGGCTGAATCGGGCTGAAAAATCTTATAAGTGATCAAACTGCAGAAATTATAGTTTCTTTCTTTATTAGTAATTCAAAAAACTATGTCTTAAATGTTTGTAAATTCAGTTTTTTACCACTTTTGCAAATAAAGACAATAAAAACATGTGGATAAGTTCGTCATTTGGTGTTAATAACCTGCAAGAAACTTCTTTAACAGGAAATCCTAACTTTTTAAAGGTTGTTTAAGAGCAAACTTAAGAAGAATTGACTTTTAATAAAGATAACACCACGTACAAAACTATACAAATCTACAGTAAACCCAATGACTTGACATCCTGGCAGCTACTCCTGCATCTGTGGATCCCAGTCGCTGCTGCCAAGTGAGAGGAAGGTGGAGGCGGCCGGGCGGAGCCGGGACCCAATTAGCAACAAGTGCAAAATTATCCCACAGCCCCGATAACTGATGAAAAAATGACCCGAGCTCGTCATCACCGTCGGGCGCTCGAGAACAACGGAGCGTTTATGTTTAAGCCGATGGTCTTAACTGTAGGAATTTGAGCCTGTGTAGGAAGTGGAGCTGCTTATATACAGAATGCAGTAGCTGTAATGTTTCATGGGATTACTCATGTACACACTGAGGCTGAGTTTAACCTTGAAAAGCCACAAAGGGACTTTTTAGAAATGGTTGAAATAAACTGCAACTGGCTTCAGGTGTTTCTTTGAGCAGAAGCAGTTGAAGAAAAAATGTGATTAGAGCTTCAGGGAGACGAGTTACTCATGTTTTAACAATAGAGCTTAAAGAGGTTTTCCCTCCTTGAACCTGCACATGCTGGTTCTTCTCTCAGACAATGAGCGTGTGTGTGTGTGTGTGTGTGTGTGTGTGTGTGTGTGTGTGTGTGTGTGTGTGTGTGTGTGTGTGGTGCACAGGCTTTGTGCTGCTGGTCACTGCCAAGAAAACCGCTGGTAGCAACTTTTTCCCTCCTTCTCTCCCTCCGTCTCCAAAACTCCACCTGCCCCACCTTCTCTCTCACCTTCTAGTTTCATTGCATCTCTCTCTCTCTCTCTCTCTCCATCACACACACACACATATATAACACATCGGTATCTTTCATCTCTCACCTTCATACAAAGCTCTTCCCATTGACCGTGGAGTTGCTCCAGCTGCTGCTCCAGCAGAGTGGAGTCACCGGCCGTGATGTACTGGGACAGGTCTGTCTTCATGGTTCCCAGTTCCCTCAATCCACTGGTCAAACGCTGCAGAGAGAGCTCTGTCTCCTGCATAACACACAGGCACACACACACACAGACACACACACTTCAACACCCGGTCACACAGCCATGTACGAGCTGGGCGTCCACGCTTCTCCACCTTTTCCTTGCTCGCAATCGCTCTGACCGTCCAGATTAAAGGGCTGTGGACGGGACAGGGGGAGGGTAAGAGGGGCAGGAAGGGGGAGGGGAGTGAAAGCATGGGGCTATTAAATAAGGGAAAGGGGGGCAAACTCAGAGCCACCCTGATGGGACGGGGGGGCAGCTGCTGATGGAGCTGAGGGGTGGGGAAACTTTTGCCAGTTTTCGGACTCTGACCAGTTGGAGTTTCCTCCAGATGAATGTGGTTGTTGGGATGTTTATGACATTGTTATGTTTTAATGAACAATTATTATGAATAAATGTACCTTTATGAGACAAAATCTATATTTCTCGATTATACTCTTCTTGAATAAAAGAAAACTAGTCGGGTTTAAAGAAGATACCGAGCGTGAAACACTGCACTCAGCTCAGAGAATTCAGCTAAAAGCCCATAAGTCCTGAAATAAACCTTTTCCTAGAATAAAGACTGTGACCTCAGTGTCCTCAGCTGTAGCTGCGCGTACTATTTTAAAAGTGAGGATTTGAGGAGCTCCAGTCGTTCTGTGCTCGCTGGTTTTAATGTTATCTTATTTCTCAGTAAGACATGAGGCTGGAACGATGATAGGACATAAAGAACGCAAAATGCGACATGATAAATAATCCTCTTTCTGTGTGTTTATCTATAAATATAATGAAATCATACATATTACTTATTAACAGGTATTAACTAATACAAATAGTAATCACCTGGATGAGCTTCTCCTTCTCAGAGTCCTCTGGTGTCTCAGGCAGCTGCTGCTTCATCCTGGTCTTCACCTCCTCCAGCTCCGACATGATGCTGCTGATTCCGTCCTGACACTGAGACCACTTCTGAAAAAACAACAAACTTGAAGAGCTCACAAACAATCGTTTATAAAACTGATGTTTTGTCGTCTCAAACACTTCACCCACCCGTCCGTCTACACATTTTCAGTTTTGTGTGAACTATCCCTTTAGTGATCTCCTGTCTGTGTGATCTTTGACACTCACAGGGATTTTCTGTCCCCCGGGTGGATCCTGTTTAGACTAGAGGGGGTTAACACAACTTTCCCTGACCTCTCTGCGCACAGAACACATTCAGTTCTGGTAATTAACACAGCTCGTGAAGCAGAGAGGAACTTCTGAACGGTTCCGGTTCTGTAATGTATCAGCAGAGCGGTGATGGGATGAGCGGCAGAGACACGAGGAACCTGCTGAGTCTGGATGTGGATCATGGACGGATTTGAGCTGCTCTTTGATCCCTGTTGGCAGCAGCTCAGTGTCAGGGCAACTCACCAGCTCCTGTGTGTTTTTATTGGTCAAACCCTGGATATGGGTCATTCGAAGCTTAATACGTCAGATTCTCTTTTTTTTTTGTCCGATTACACCGAATAAACCGTTTGACCATTTCGTGAGATGTCGAATCTAAATAAATGCGAATTGAAAAATAGACACAAATGAATACTGTTACCTGAGCAGTCGTATTGAGCAGGTGCCGTTTCCTCTCCTGCAGCGAGGTGGTTCGTTTCCACGTCTCTTCGACGTCCCGGAGCTCGGACTCAAGTTGACTCCGACCCTCGGACTCTGTCAGGGTTTCACACAGACGCCTGCCGGCCTCCAGCGTCTGGTCGTACACGGCAGAGTGCAGATCCAAAGCCTCCTCCACACACTGTGGGGAGAGAGGCTCGACTTTTAAATCTGTCATACGGATGGAATTTGTCAAAAGAAACGAGACTTCCCGAGGGAGATGAGCTACTTCCTGCTGCTCGACCGATCACGAGTGAGTCTCGGCTGTGAATCGTGAGGTTTCGACCTGTTTTAGTAGCATCTAATAGTTAATTAACGTCAAACTTACTAGAAGAATAAGCTCTTGAACTTACATCGCTGTGATAGGAACAAGAGCGTTAGATTCAACGTGTACTTTGACCTTTTGGTTTGGCTCATGTCCCGTCCACTTATATAGAGGAGGGAGTGTTTATGACCAATAAACAGCAGCTGGACACCAGGGACCGAGACGCATTTATTTACTTCCTTCACTTGAATTTTAGTGCTGAAGATTATAGAACGGAAACTGTGCCAACCTGGCAATCGTCACAGGTCCGTAGTTGCTGCAGTGTGGAGAGAGCGGCGCCAGTAGGGGGCAGCAGAGGGTCCACGTCCACCGTCAGCTTGGACAGGAGTTTCAGTCCGAGGCGGTAGACGCTCCGAAGTCCGAGCTGCTCTCTCACCAAACCCCGGCGTTGGACGACCAGAGCGACGGCACTGAACCAGCTCTCCTTCAACCCGGTCACCTGGGCCATGAGCTCAGATCTGCAAAAGCAATAAGACGACAGGTTCATGTGGAGAAAACTCACGATATCTCTAAACCTGTAAAGAATTCAAAGTGAAGCAGGGGAGAATTTTTCTTTTTTGCGAAATGAAACTCGACTTTATATAGTTTCTTTTGGCAAAAACGGAAAAGAACATCAACAGGTCGAGGTAATAAAAAGAAATATAAATGTCTCTGTCAAATGTTATTCACAGGCAATTGCTGCAACAACACGAAATCAGCAGTTTTTTAAGACCGTCATAAAATCTCAAGTAGCGATCCCAGCAGGGGGAACAGAGAGAACTTTCCCTTGGATCCCTTTAAAGAGATTTACGAGGCATCCAAGATTTCCACACGCAGCAAGAAAATGATTTAGGGAAGCATCAAGGAAAAAAGAAATCGAGCTGCTCCAGAATAGGAAACACCTGCGGTTCACAAACTGAATTTTGTTATGTATCAATTTGCACCGAATACGTGTGAGGACGAAGGAATTTGGCCGGAAAACCTCAAATCTAATTATTTTATTAGATGATATTGGTCTGATACTTTGAAAAGATAAAAGAGAGACGGCTCTACGGGAGTTTTCCTAAAGAAGAGACCGAATCACAACCTTTAGCCCCTGAAGTATTTGGCTTAGTTGCTGTTATCGCCCCACAGAGGCTTCGGTCATTCATTCCAACCGATCATTTGTCCAGTTCTACCTGTGCCATGACACAACGGATAATAAAATATATATATACCAGTTGTAAAATTATTTTTAAGACTTTCCGTTGGGCGATAGGAACTCGTTAACTGTTTAAACTTTGGTTGATTTGTCTGCCAAATACTCTTTTCTGGCAAAACACCAACCGTTAATATAAATTGTACTTTTCCAATGAAACTAAAGAGTGTGATAAACTGGATCTTAATGAATGAATTCAATAGCTTCGTCATTTCATTGAATGTCTTTAAGTGGAGATGTACCTTTTCTCTCCCGTTTCCTTCTCCATGGACTGGACCGCGTGGCAGAGGAGATCCTGCAGGAGCTGGTTTCCAGTGATTATCTCAGCCTGAAGCCTCTGGGAGAATAAATGATTAGAGCAGGAGAGAGAGAGAGAGAACACAATGAGAAATCTGTGATCTTCCAAATATTCTGCTGGAAATCACAGTGATGATAAACTGAACAAGCGTTTGTGCTGATGAGGTCGTTAACTTCCTCCAGACTAAATTACCAAATATTTCTCGGTGGACCTGCTTGTCATAGAGCACATGGGAAGTTTATAGATTCATTTAGACTCATTTGTAGATGTAGGGAGGGAAATGGATTATCAACAAAGAATTTGGCCACAAATAATTCAACCCGACCTCATTAGGGCTAAAGTTCAGTGATGTTTCTGTCATGAAAATGCAAATAAACTGTCACAACCTGTAGTTGATAGTCAACATTTGTATATTTGTACCTGATGAACAGTCAGCATCTCCTGGAGGCCGGAGAGACTTTCCAGTTTTCTGGACATCGATCCCTCAACGAGTTTCTCCTTTAAATGTGTCAGGTTGTCCAGCTTCTCCTGAAACGTCTGGGAGCTCTGACGCTCCGCCTGCAGCTCTCTGGAGGAAACACAGGACTTTCACAACGATGCACATCTTCTATCTTTAAACGGTGAACAGCAGCAAATGTTAAATTCCCCTCAAAACGTTTCAACAGAACAAATGCACATGTGGTTACTGAGGATCTAATCTACCTGTTCCTGTGAGCCGTGCGAGTCGTGCTGTGGATCCACTCCCTGCTGAGCACGTGCAGTCGGGCCGAGTCCTGGTTGTTAAGGGTCCAGCGCTGACTCATCTCCCTGACGTCAACCAGCGATGGAAACAGATCACCGAGCTCAGAGAGAAGCTGCTGCACATCCCAGAAATTATAAAAATCACATTTTTTTATGTAAGACCCCAAGAAGTCATGTTTAATCCAATTCATAATGTTCAGGAACCAGCAGGGGTTCGTACTGACCTCCACTGAGTCCTTGTCCTTTAAACCGGCATTCACTTTATCTTTTATGCTCTGACTCTGTTTTTCAAGTGTCTTCAAACAAGTATGAAATTGTTTCTGTTCTTTCAAATCCTCCTGCGTGCAGAGAGAGAAGATTTAACAGACTCGATCAACACGGATTTGTGAAACGTGAACAGTAGCTACCGAGGGTTCAGGTGATGTTTTGACCCGTTCTCTCACCTGGAGACTTTTCCTTTTCCCCGACGTTGCGTGGCTCAGCAGCAGGACGTCACATGACAGGAGCCGGGTCTCTGATTGGATCAAATTTGCAGCCAGGGGATCAAGCCGTCCAATAAGAGGCTTAGAAGCGTCCAGCACATTGTTTGCGCTTCTTTGCAAATTCTCAGATACGTCCTCCATCTTCTGGTGTTAGAAATGTGAGGAATAAAACCGATAAATTACAGTTCCATTGATAAAGTAATGAGAGTCAGGAGAATAACAGATAAATACCATTTATACACATTGATCCATTGTGGGCAGTGATAATTAGTAATTACATGATTTTAATTACAATTTCTCTGTATTTTCCATCATCTTACCGACTCTTTTTCATTAAAAGCATCATAAACAGACCAGTAGCTGCTCTTTTCCTCTTGAAAACCAGAAAGTTTTCAGCAAATGGATTTGACTCAACTTTACCAAAATACACCTGCCTGTGTGCGTCTGTCGAGTGCACAAATGGACCTGAGTGGAAACACTGACGCTTGTTTTTTTTTTTTTTGGCCTCCGAATGTTCAAAACATCTCATAATGCAGCGTCCTGGCCCCGAGTGTAAGTACCACGGATCAGGTGTACCAACAGGTTTGCTGATATTTCTGCCCCTGAGTGCACGTTGCCTGTTCCTTTCCAAGAACATGACACCGGTCACTGAGAAAAATAATAACAATCCAATTGGATAGAGAATGAACTGCAGAGACTCTGAGTAGAGGAGCTGGAACAGGGTTGAGTGAAGGGAAATTCAACAAAACCAGAAATTTGTTCCCAGTTCAACTGCTTAAAATTATGTTTGTCAACCCGAAATAAACAAGACAGTGTTGACGAGATACGTTATTTCTATTAAATATAATATATTATGTTAAAGTATCAATAAATATTTATAATATTAGCAAGAATTCAGCATCTAATCACCAGTTTCTGCCATCAGGGAGCTTATTTTTGCTGTTGTCCACTGAACTCACCTCCACTGACTGAACCGCGGCTTCAGGTGACGGCGAGGACGTCAACAGCTCCTCCCACTGACGCCTCAGGTGTTGCATGTGAAGGGAGGAGTCACCAGAGAGACATCGGTACTCCTGCCACAAGGAAACGGTCTCGCCAGTCTTCACCCGCTCGTCCTTGAGCTCCTGGATGATGTTCTCCCACCTGAGCCACAATAACTCACAGGTTAGAACTCATCATGTGCACAGTTGTAACGTTAAGTACCTGGTTTAAAAAAAGTTCTATTGAGCTTAAAAGTTGGATCATTCTCTCTTTAACTATGATATGTGGATCTTTAAACCCCTGACAGTGTTTTCTCCCTGTGATAAGCTACTGACCGTTTCTTCTCTCCTTCCACTTGGTCGCCTAACGCTTGTGCCGCTCCACAATGAAGATTCTTCACGAGACCCTGGAAGGATATTTCCACGGCTGCCCAAAGCTCTTCTCCTGTTTCCACCTTCCCTTGGAGTCCCTGCATCAAGAGAAACAAAAGTCAAACACTTTTCTTTCATACCTAAGTTTGGGGACTGGAAAGAACTTGACAGCCGTGTACGCAGATCATTTCTGAATGAGGAAAAATCAAAAGAAGGGATTGATATGATGTATGATTGTTAAAGCCATGAGGGTCAGAGCTTCTGCTCACCTGCAGGACGTCCACGTGTTCGTCCGCCTGCGTGAGCGAGAACAGAGGAGCTCGCTGCTGAAGCTGCAGAGCAACACGCAGCTCGCCGGCGTGAAGAGTCGCCTCCTGCAGATCTCTGTGGAATCGACTCCACTGATCCAGGGTGAGCTGAAGAGCTGGTCCCAGAGCCTCCATCTGCACAACACCACAGAGGATCAGGGTCTTAAATGTAGTTTCTCTGACAGGTTTCATATCAAGAGAAATAAAGCACTTGTTGTTTTGATATTAAGACATACTAGAAAATACTAGTTTATGTTGTAGATTGTGTTTTCATACTGTGAATTAAGGAGTAAGATAAGATACAGAAAATCCTGTTAAAGATGTTTCTACTGACTGGATTTCCAGAGACTCTGTAACGAGCGATGCTTTTAATTCCCAAAGAACTGATTCTCCGTCTTCGTGATCACACCAGGAGATTTATTTTCTACCTGTTGACGTAGATCCTCACAGGCTCGACTGACGCTCTCCGCCTGCTCCGAGAAAGCGACATCACAAGGATGCTTCTCTTCTTCATCAGCATCCACTCGTTTGGTTTTCAACTCCTGCAGAGCTGCGGCCTTCTCCTTCACTCTGCCCGCGACAGCCTGCAAGAGAGAACCGACTCCGTGTCACATCTGAGGATCGCTTCCCGTGCAGCACAAACACAAACCCACTCACTCACCTCCCACTCTCCCAGAGCCCTACGAGCCAGAGTCTGACTTGTCGGCTGCTCCCACTGACTCAGCTGCTTTTTCTTTTGCGTTATCCATCGATGGAGATGCTGCAGCTGTCTCTCTCTGACCGCACAGGTGTGATGCATCTGTTCGGCTCCATGAATCTGAGGGAGCAAAGACAAACAGCGTCTCGTTCATGTGTAAATACAGAAAACAAAACAGCCGCTTTTCAAGCCCATCATCTGGTTTTAATGAGAATATCAAAGCTGAAAATAGATAGAAGGCTACGATTGGATCACTTTATATTCTCCAGGCAGCTGTGGCACTGACCTGGCTCTGCAGATCTCCCTGGAGGAGCAGCCACTGGAGTCTGAGGGCACCGAGCTTCTCTGCAAACATGGTGCGTTCGGACTGGAGAGACTGGACGTACGCTCCCACTGCCTGAGGCCGGGACTGGCTCAGGAAATCCAGGACGAGCTGCCCAGCGACAACACCCGACTTCAACTGCTGAAGAATCAATTTACATATGAAGAGGTCATGGATATGAAAGTAGATATAGATGGCAACAGTCAAAAGAAACGCAGACTATTTTGATTTGTTTTATTCAAGTTTATCTGACGCACCACTGAATTTGTTTTTAATCATTTTCCTCAGTTAATGTCTGATTATCTACAATCTCATATAAATTCAGATGTTTAGATGTTTAGATGTTTAAGCAGCAACTTAAATTTGTTTTATTCAAATTTATCTGATGCACCACTGAATTTGTTTTTAATTATTTTCCTCATTTTCCTTTGTGAATGTCTAATTTCCTACAATCCGATGTATTTTGACTTTTAGATGTTTTTAAACAGCAACTTTAACTTGTTTTATAACAAAAATCAGGTGAAGTCATTTCAGGACTCAACACAACAAACGTGAAGGTCAAATCCGCCAAATCTTAAAATTAATTTAAATTATAAAATCTGAAATTGAGGGAATTCAAATAATTCCTAATAGAAGTTGTTGATTTTTTAAATAACCACTGAATCAGAAGCTCTGATAAAGGATAGAGTGATGCACAGGAGGAAACAGTGAACAGTGGAGGTACCCGACGGTGCTGCAGGACTTCAGCGATCTGAGGAGCATCTTTGACCTTTAGATCTTTTTCATTCTCTTGATTCGGCGCCGCCTTCGTCTTCAGCCACGACTCCAGGTCGGAGAGCAGCTCCAGAGGCGGCCATGCAGCCAGCAGCCGCTACCACACAGAGAGCAGAGGGAGTTCACTTTCCAGTTTTAATTCTACTGCTTTCATAACTAATCTTTATTGAGGTAGTTGGAGAGTAAAACACCAGCTCTGATACGATCTGACACTTGTTTCTGTCCAAATTACTAAATCTGTCTTCAGAAGATAAGATCTTTTGCATCCTCTCCAAAGTGCAAGACTTCAAAATGAACCTTGGAAAAAACTAGCTTCTCTCTGGTTCCATTCACTGGTGATGAATGGGGAAGAAAAATGAAAGCGTCCTTCTCTTCCTCCCTGTCCTCAATCACCCAGAAACTAATTTCACCAGGATTGTATTCAAGTTTTCACTCCCTTCACCGGAGGGGATTTCTCAACGCCTAATTGTTTTATTTTTTTGAAAACCACCAGCGTTGACGTGGAATTTGGACCATTACACTTAACTTCACTGGAAAGTAGAAATGCTCAAAGTTTACAGGGCATGAGGTCGAAATTTTGAAAAACTGAAATATGGAAAAGGTTTGTGATGAAGGATAATGAAGTCTCTTCTTTAAATCAAAAAAGGAACAAACCAATTTCCTAACTGCAGAAATAATGATAAGTTACTTGTGAACAGATGTAGCATCGACCAAATACATACAAACCAATTAAGAAAAAAAGTATGAGATTAAAATACGAGCAATCTAACTTTAGAGAACTACATAAAATTACAAAAATGTGTTTGACATGTAATTTAACTTTATAGATCGGTCCATGTGCCATCCACTAACATGGAGGAGAAGTTTATAAGAGCTATACTGCAGCCAGCCACAAGGGGCAGATCAGAAAGAGTTGACTTTACTTTTGGGAGCAGTGATGACGCCCCTCTTTATAAACAGTTTTATCTGGTTTTGAGCTTCTTGAGTAAAGAACATAAATTTGTGAACATAAAGTAGATATTCTCATTATTTGAATCACATTTCATCATATCCGTTGAAATGTCTGTTTGTTGAGAGAATAAAGTGAATCTGAAAGCACCTGCTGCAGCTGCTCTTGACTCCTGCACAGATCGGAGGTGAGCTGGCTCCAGTTCAACTCCAGCTGAGCGATCTGAGCTCTCAGCCCGGGACAGTCGGCCTCGCTCAGGTGGAGCAGGCGAGTGGCGTCCCTGGAGACAGACGTCCTCCGCACCGACGCGGCCTCCACCTCCATGGAGAAGTCCTGGAGGACAGAGAGCGGTGATTGGAGGTAAAGACACAGTTCTAATCTTCTCCAGTGGACGTGTTATGAACAGCTGACTGAATTTGGGGTTTCCATGTTGATTGGATACTCTACCAGCAGCTCGATGAGGCCGCGGCGGACTCGCTCCTGCTTCAGGTCGGACGTCTCCGCCTGCTCTGACCACGACTTCGACCGTTTCTTGGCGCCGACGAGCCAATTACTGACCGAGGTGAAGTCTGTGTGGAATCTGTGGGGAGGACAAGGGAAGCATAGCTCATCCAGCGAGGCAGAACATGCTGTAATGACTGAGGTTTGGGTCCAACACTAATAAACAAGATAGCGGATGAGTGGTGTGCGTTGTCATCGGATTTGACATCGTGACTGTCAACAGATATAAAGATATATTAGAGTGTGGGAACATCGGAGTGTTGAAATGTGACTGTAAACTGAGGGATCTCACGAGGGGAAACATTTAGACATTTGTGTGTTTCACTCTGATTTACTGGATATTTCTAGACAAGATTAGAACAAAGACAAAAGGCCTGTGGTAGGGAAAGACCATAAATCTTAGAAAACCCTTAAACGCTGGATTTTAACTGGTTTTCATGGATGTTGCTTGTTTTTAATATTTTCTTTAATGCGCTTTCGTATTTGTGTTTTGTCTCATATTGTTCTGCGTTGTTTCGTTTATTTATTTATTTGTTTATTATTATTATAATTATTATGCCATGTATTAAGTAATCTCACTAACTAACTGAACATTCAACTTGCTTGACCTCTGTTAACAATCGTTGCAGATCCAGTCTGTAGTGGGTTTAAATATTATTAATAAGCAGAAGTGTGTTCAGGTTGTGAAATAACACTTATTCTTGGATATCTCAGTGTTTTTTTAAAAGGCCCTTTTAAAGGAAACACTAATTGTTTTGTTTTGCATCCATGTAAAAAAGAATTCTGAGACCGTTGTTCCAGACGATAACATTTAGGCAATAATTAAAACTGTCTGGCCTCCACTTGTTGATGATAAAAACTCCTGGAGCAGGATCATCTTTTATATTTCTGCACATTACTGCTGTATCCTCGAGCGTGTCCCACCTGGACCTGACGACCTGGATGTCTCTGCAGCGTTGGATCTCCTGCTGCGTCCTCCGGAGCGCTCTCCTCCACCGCAGCTCCAGAGCTCCTCCTGTCAGGCCGACCTCCTGCAGCAGCTCGCTCTGATCCAGGAGGATCCCGAGAGCCGCTCTGCTCTCCTCCAACTGCACCAGGGTTTGCTGGTTAATCAGGGAGAAGTCAGTGATTGTGGTGAGATTACATGCAGGAGATTCTCTCATTAAGCATCTTGTGCACCAGTGTTTGAAGAGGCAGCGCAGGGAGAGAATGTGACGTACTGTGGACAGTGGTGTATAAAGTACTTGAAAGCCATACTTGAGTAAAAGTACAGATATCTGACCTGAAAGTGACTTCGGTAAAAGTAGAAGTCACCCGTCAGAAAATGACTTGAGTAAAAGTCTTAAAGTAGCTCATATTAAAAGTACTTAAGTATCAAAAGTATCTGGTGTTGAAATGTACTTAAGTATCAAAAGTAAAAGTACATGTACCAAAATTAAAAATGCAAAGTGCTTTTTATAGTAGGTCTATACAGACACAAAACAACCCAAAATGTTTCTCCTCAAGATTTATCTCAACTGACTGAAACATTTTAACAACAATATGAATATAATGTTTATAATGTAAAAAAAATTAACCCTAGATGAGAGAGAGAGAGAGAGAGAGAGAGAGAGAGAGAGAGAGAGAGACAACCTCCGCTGCTCAAGTAACGAGCCAGTTTGAGAATGTAAGAAGTAGAAAGTACACATATTTTTGTTCAAATGTAACGAGTAAAGGTAAAAAGTCGTCAGGAAAAGAAATACTCAAGTAAAGCACAGATATGTGAAAAATCTACCTAAGTACAGAAACAAAGTATTTCTACCTCGTTACTTCCCACCACTGACTGTGGAAAACATGAGGTGATAAAGTGCGTGAGTCTGACAGAAACTTGCAAAGAGATGAATCAGTTAAATATAGAATTCAAGATCAAGGCCTCTGTTCGTCTGTCAGCACTTGACGGCTCAACCAAAAACCCAGCAGTGTTATCCTCTTACTGCGTATACACCTGAAATATCCTTTTTATTAATCCAAAACAAAACTGTTTCACAATCAACCTGGTTACTTTGTGCAGTGAATTTTTATTCAACTAGCTAACAAGTGATGACACTGATGCTTTTAGTGACTACAATGAGTTTTTAGGTGCAGGATGTTAAGACTGAATCTCTATGAACAGATTCTACGTGTGGAAATGTAGAATCTCTTGGTAAAGGATGAGGTTTTGGAGTTGGGATCCTTCTGGTTTATAGCTGTGAATAGAGATTACCCAAAATGTCATGTGGGTCTGAAACACCAACAAAAAGTATCACTGTTGTACAGCAGATGTAAGAAGTTATTGTCCGTTGCCCCCAGAGGTTAATTCCTTTTGTCGAGCATTAACCCTAAACTTCAAATTTGCCAGTCACTAAAAATAAGAAAACACTTTGTTTTTAGGTCACTCACTTTGCACAAATATTCCAAATAAGTTGATGTCGATCAACTTCTACAAAAAAGACTCACTGGGAAGTTTTCAAGAGTCAAAATATATGAAATACATTTGTGCAACAGTGACCTCTGACGGCTGCTAAGAGGCATGAAAGGAAATGTAGAAAATTTGTAACAGAATTGTGGGTGAAATTAGCAGATTGACGTTATAATTTAAAAAGCAGTTACAAAAATGCTTCTTGCAACTTCTGCAAATTTGAGTTGGAGGGTTGATGTGCAAAGAGGAAGATCAGAAGATGGAGAGACAGAAGGAGGAAACATCTGAGGAGAAAGGGAGACGCTGTGTTTACCTGGCAGGCTTCGAGTCTGTGCTGCACGACAGACTCCTCCCCCTCCTCCTCCTCCTCCTCTTCTCCCTCTGGTTCCCCGCTGCTGATGAAGGCCTCAGACTCATCCAGCACCCGGCCCAGTCGACCACAGTTCTCCTCCCAGAGGCTCCACTCCTGCAGAACCCCCCCACATCCACTTTACTTTGTGAGCACATTCACACCAGAACAAACACACAGCACAGAAACTTCTCATTTGTGTCGATGTGTGAAATGTTCATGGCCTTCAGCGAATGTGCGCTTCACCAACCTGCAGCATCTTCAGAGAAGCTTCCTCCCGTCTCAGAGCCTGTTGCTGCAAAGCTTTGCCCCTGACGTGCAGCTGCAGCCCCCCCGCCTCCTGACACCCCAGCACTTGTGGCTCACACCGGAATAGATGCTGAACAAACGCCAACTGAGACCCGAGGACCTGCAGGAGTTTCTGTTCCACCCAGAGACCAGATTCAGGACAGATGTGAAAGAAACGGAGGTTTAATAAAAACAGCAACAGGAGTGAAGAGGGAAATGAGGAGGATGATAAACGTCTAAATATCTTTGTGTAAAGTTTAATCATCAGTTGTTTAAAGCTTGTTAAAAAAAAAGAAAATCTCTGTCTCTTTGAAAACCATCAAGAAGCTTCTGCACACTCTTTGGAAAGTGCCTAACTTAAATCTGGGCTTTGCCTGCCTGCTGAGGAACTTGCTGAAAGCGCGGCGAGATACCTTGTGTCTGCAGAGAATAGCTTGAAGTTGGCCGCGGTTGTGAACCTGGCTCATCTGCTTCTCTTTTATGCATCCTTCGCCCAGTTCCAGGAGGTGAGTTATCCCCTGAAGCAAGGCCCGGGATGCTGGCTGAAGCTTGGCTCTTTCCCCTGGACTCGGCCTCAGATGTCTGCCCAGGACACACTGCTGCGAGATACAGGGGGAGCACTGGGTTTAAGGAGAATACCATTAAGTCTAGAAGCACAGATCCTGTATCATGTTTCCAGTCCTTCCACAATGGAGCTGAGGAGATAATTATTTTTTTTTAAACCCCTCATTGCTAATATAAACTGTTTGTTCCTCTTCGGGTGAAGACATATGTTATAGTTTTTGTAATCACCTCCAACAATCTGTTTGTTTGTCAGCAGGTTTACTCGGAAACTGAGATTGTGTTTCCAATTTCCCCGGGAATAATTCATGGATCCTGATCAGACGTATTTAGGGAACTGATCTATGAGTGTGTGCAATTTGATATTTTTGAGTCCATTAAAGATGTATTCACCAAACGATTTATGCCAACACACAAAAATCACACACATATACAACAATGTGTAAGCGTCATTACCTGCAAACTAGTTGCATCCTTTAGACTTGGGAAGTTTTCACTTTGTCCAAGTTCAAACTCGTCCAAAATACACAACTGGAGGAAGAATGAGAGAAAACTTTTTACAATTTTCCTTTGAGTTAAAAAATTACAACCGAAATGCACTTTTAAATATCACAAGTTACACTTTTCAATGTGTCAGTTTGATATTTTAAATAATTTCTTCCATTATTATCACTGATGCATTTACATGTAAGCATAATTTCTTAAGTGAAAGCTGTTAAAAAGAGACCAAATTCTATAGACTTTAAATGGATTTAAACATCTTTATCTTAAACATAATATTTTAGTCAATCATTTTACGTTTAAAAACGACATAATTTACTCAACTCAGTTACTATAATTGTTTTACCCATTCAGATAATGTTAATTTATTATTTGAGAGATGTCATTTTACAGATTATAAATTCATTCCACAGTTTCAGACCTGAAGTTGGTTTTTGAGGCCCAGATGTTCAGGGAGCTGATGGTGGGATGAGGTGAGGAACAGCTGGACAGTGCTGAGACACTCCTGAAGGCAGCTCACACACTGGGAAGCCTCTGGTTCCTCCTTCCACAGCGCCGGACTAGTCTCTGATTCCATTTGTCTCAACAGCTCGGCCATGGTCAGCAGCTCGGAGGAAACACACTACACAGGAGTTCAAAACAGAAATGATCAATCAACTCGAATATATATATATTTTAATACAGTAGATATTAAATATGTGTGGGTGTGTGTGTGTGTCTGAGGAGCGTTGTGTTCAGTCACCTCCTGCTGCAGCATCCTCAGCTGGGGCTCCTCCTCACCAGCGCCACCTGAAGTCAACAGAGGGTCGGTGCAGGCGTCCAGACAGAGGAGGACCCTCCGCAGAGCCTCGTGCGTCTGCTCCTTCACATCTGGCTGAGAGACGTCTGCAGACCTCACCTGGGAGACATCCAACACATCACCACAACTCACTCACTGTCACTCTGTGCTGGGTTTCCCACAAAGTAAGAGATATGGGTTTTCTCCAGAGGTCGGATTTTAGGGGAAATCTCTTAAATTGGCAGTGACTCATCTACACAGGAGCTTTTTTTAATTCGTAACCCTTCACACATGTCAAAGTTAAAAGCATTGCTTCAAATTAAATCCGAAGAGATTCATGTGCGTTGGATAATTTGTGGGACAATTTTATAATATCTACCGGTGTCTGTGCTGCACATACTATTTGTCTCAGGCTGACGATGGACTCCTGTGTCCGCTGGAGAACAGCAGGAGCAGATCCGGTTGATATCAGCTTCATCTCTGGAACCTAAACAAATACCAGAAAATCATAGTTTAAGTTTCACAGTTGTAAGGGATCAAGAGACGATGTTTGTACATTATTACAAGTGTTTCTGTTTCTTTTGGTCGTTCAGTGGTTCCCCTCAGATCCTCAAATCAGGATCTCACGCATCAGTTTTCTGTTTTCCTACCGTCTCGTCTTCAGAGCGCTTCAAGGTGCGATGTTCCTCCTGAAGTCTTCTCAAAGCGGACAGTTTTTCAGAGATCTCAGTGTGAAGTCGACTCCATCTTTGCTGCTCCGTCTCATCTTCTTCATGTCCTTCAGAGCTAGAGACCAAAGAAACACTGAATAAGCTTAGATCAACTGTATCCTATGCACACATATTTAAACCTCTACAACTGGTCACTGTCTATTTACCTGAGTGGCACATTAGATGAGTCATGGGCTTGTTGGGATTCTTCCAAACCGTTCAGACTGGCCCCAACTTCACTTTGTTCCTTCAAATGATGAAGAGCGTTCTAGACATTGATGAGAAAACAGGCAAAATGTAGTTTCTCACTGTGTCTTTTGCATATTATTTGAATCAAATATGATTGAAATTCCGAATTTTCAATCAATGTGACACTAAACTATACTTTAAGTTCAAAATCCCGGAGGAATCAACTTTCTTACATCATCTGTAGACAAAGTCGGATCTTCTTCTTCCTCCTCTGTGAACTCGGGCGATTCTCTCGTGGCCGTGAAGGGAGTTACGGGTCTTGTCGGAATCGTTCTCGTGTCTTCGGCCGGAGGCGACTTTGCATGAGGCTCGGTGGTTTCATGTTTTGAGGATTCACGTTGTTCCAGTGTATCAGCAGCAGTGCACTGGTCTTCAGAAGTCAAAGTGTCCAGATGGGACGAATCAGCTTCAGAATCCATGGTTGTTAATCCGGTTACAAGATTTTTAGCTGCAAAGTCGATGGTATCACATCCAGGCGTCACAGATAAAGGCTCAGATTCATCAGCTTCTGAAGTCGTCTCCACTTGAGAAGAAAACTGAGGAGCCAAACTCCCCAGTTCCTGAAAGGCAATAGAATCAGGATCAGGTTTATTTGGCAAAGCGAGCACACACAGGGGATTTGGTTCCAACAGATGGAGACACTTTGCTTGTACTGACGATATATAGACACAAACAGATATACAGCACACGATGTACATGTCATTAAGAGTCAGGACATTTATATAAGTAAAAACAGACTCCACAAGTCAACAATATACTAAAAATAACTGTAATAGATTAACAATACAAAGAAAATGAGTGTGCTTGATATTCAAAGTCGGCACTAAACAAACAGCATCTCCGAATTCAAGGTATAATTTACCTTAACGTTTGACAGCGTGTCAGCAATATCCTCACTTTTCACATCTGAAGGGACGAGTGTGTCCTCGGGGTCCTGATATATGTGAGAGGTATAAATATTCAAATGCACACACACACACACACACAAACACACAATGAAAGGTTTCTAAGGAGAAGCACATTCAAAGCAGCTGCATGTGACAGAGCCGGAGAACGAGTCGGCCTGAAACAGCTTCACATCCACATGCAAGTGTCTGATCCAGGCTTCCACACGACAGCAGCATCAGATTCAAGTTATAAATTATAGTAAGTTAAAACAAAAGTAAAGGTGGGAAGAAAAAGCCCCAAAAAATTTGAGTTTCATTCCACAACGTGAGAGAATTTGTGTGATTTTGGAATGAAACCCAAAGAAAGAGGAGCCCAGAACAATTAGTGTTTTTTTAGATTTACCTCTGGAACACTGCATGTTAGTGTGTCAGAGGACGAAGAGTGACAGCTCTCGTCATCCTCATCCTCCTCTTCCTCTGAGTTAGACACGTCACAAGGCTCCTGCTTTGTGAACAATATAATCAAAACTGATTCAAGTGACTGGAACAAAGAAATTAACTTTCTGATGATATTTGTTCTTCAATTATTTGAGACATATTTTCTGTCTTTTCCTAATGTTCAAGTTATATCAGTGACTCATCAGCTCATTTTGCTTATTTATCATCTCTCATCTCCGACAAATGTGAATTGAACTACTTTCCACATTATTATCTGCAACAAGACAAGAAATCTTAAACCTTCCTGGTGACTATTGGATTGTAATGGAGGAAAACATTTAGTAATTAATTTGATGAAGTTTAGGGTGGCTCATTTTTTGGGGGGGAAATTATTCATCCTCTTTACCAGGAAACAATATAAAATGTATTTATGAAAATTTGCAGTTGCGATATATATATATATATATATATATACAAATCATAATAATCCCCCCAAAAAGCCAACTGAGATTCAAGGCACTTTTAGGGTGAGGTTTCATTAAAGCGCTGGTTTTAATCGGTTAAATTCAAAGATGATGCAGAGTTAATAAAAATCACAACAACACACTGGTGGTTTTGGGTTATGATTATGTGATTATTATTTTTATATGAATGTTTTTATTACCTGGACAAGCTGCTGTGTCTCTTCAGGAATTTTGGAGAGTGTGGTGATGCCGAGATCTTTTCTGGTTGCTTCCTCCTCCCGGATCTTGTTCTATGTTGGTCAAGGAGACGAGAGAAACAGAGAAGGAGCGTTAGAAATGTTATTGTTCTTGTGCTGAGGGTTGAGAAGATCATTACATTTTGGCTTGACCAGAACAAAGTATTTGTTTATTTGACTTGTTGCTTCACCTTCAGCAGGGAGGTTTGATACTGGGTGAGTTGCTCCAGCTCCTCCAGCGGCTGCAGGAGGAGTCGGGCTCTGGAGAAGACCAGCAGACTCTCCTCCGCTCCCTGTGGAAGGAGAAGCTTTCCTTTATACCTCTGGATCTCCTCCAGTGTTCTCCGGATCGACTGCACATTGGCCTGGATCACCTGCAGACCACAAACAGGTCAACGCACGTGTGTAAACTAAACCACTCGTGTTGATGGGCAGCGATCAAAAGAAGCATAAAAGTCCTTGTTTTCCTTCCCTTTGTATTTTAATTGTTTAATATAAAAACTACTAATTGTATGATGTCTGTATGTTTTGCTGTTGTCTTGCTTGGTGTCATATGTTCACCTGTCGGTTGTGAAGATGCTCCGTTAAAGATATGTCGGGGTCGTCCATGGAGGACAAAATGGTTCTGATCTTCGGGACATTCTTCTCCATCGTCTTGAGCTCAGCTTCCATCGCTTCCACCACCTGAAAGAGGAGATTGTCAGCAACATCTTTAGAGATCGAACTTGTTTTCGTGTTTTTCACACACTGCATAAGAGCCAATTTTATTTGTAAAAATATGTCTGACAAGCTATCTGGCATCTGCAGTTCAGACTGAGGACCTTAGCTGCACATTATGTATCTGTATTTTTCTTTGGTCTACAGATGTCCATTATAAATCCGTTACCCCAGCCGTCTGCAGGAGCTGCTCCAGCGGCTGGAGGAGGTTGCGTTGCATTGTGTGGACTCGCTGGTCGTTGTGGTTCAGCCGCTCCTCCTGCGTGTGGACGTCACACACGCCAGAGATCTCAGCCAGCGCCGGCCTGAAGTCCTGCAGCGTGTCCCTGATCCTCTCAGAGTCGTCCAGCACCAGCTGTATAACAGGACACAGGTTTGATATTATGGTCAGTATTGAATAAATTGATAAATGATGATGAAACAATATAAAAGTACCAATTCAAAGCAGCAGTATGTGACAGAAATATTTTTTTTTAATACCAAAGCATATTCTATTCAAATAAAAGCAAAATACAGGGAAATAACTATATAAGAAGGAAAAAAAATAAATTTCTATTCAAATCTGCTTGAGAAATATGAGAATATAGAATAAAATGTGATATTAGACGTCACAGGTCTTCAAGCTTCAGGAATTGCTCTTTACTTGCTTGTCACTAACCTGCAGGGAGTTTGCATGGTTCTGGAGGCTTCTGGCTGAGGTGAACGAGCAGGGAGCGCTGAGCCACGACTGGGCCTCGTCTAACCAGCAGGTGGCGCTGTACGAAATGTCCTCAAACTCCTGAAGACAGGCAGGGATCTGACAAAAGGAGAACAGGAAACAAAAGGTCGATTTTTTGAACCCACTTGGACAACACAGTGTAAAAATGAGGTAAAAGAATAATGTCTCACCTTGCTAAGGAAGGAGGTGCGGTTCTCGGCCATCTGAGAGGCATTCTGGTAGAGCTGCAGAGGTTGTGTGATGTGGTCCATCAGGAGGTGAGCTCGATGCGGCTGCTCCTCCGCCAGATCCTGCACCTCGCTCTCCAGGAGCATCAGACGGCTGTGCCACGCGTCCAGCTCGTCCCACACATGCTGGAGAACAGAGGGTGGAGCTTTGAGATAACGTGATGTTCAAACTTTGACCTCAATCAGCAAATAAACATGATTTATTCTGTCCACACCTTGAGAACATTCTGAGCTTCGCTGACTGTCGGACTCTTCTGCTCCAGTAGCACTTTCACCTTCTCGAGGGCAGAACCCAGCTCCGCCACTTGTCCGGCTAACTTCCTGACCGGGTTGCTTCCCTCCATGAGCTGTAAACACAATCACACAACACGAGGGGATTTGGTTGGACAGAGCTCACAGGCCACTGAGGATCGATCCGGTGTTTTTTCTTTCTTACCTCCTCCTCTGCTCTCTGCAGCGACAGCTCAACGTCTTGTAAGCGTTTGCTGATGTCAGAAGGAATCTCTGTGTACCAGCTCTGCAAACCGTCCGTGATCCTCCTCAGTTTGTCCTTCTGCGTGGACAAATCCTCAGTGAGCTCCTGCGAAACACAAGAGAAGCATGGGACAGAAAATACGTGAGAGACATGCTCTGTCTTTGAAAAGAGAAGGAGTGCATCCAGTATACTATGACATATTCATATGTATCCCCTGAATGATAAATAGAGATTTTGTGTTTTGAATAGGGTTGCAAAGGGGCGGAAAGTTTCCGGTAAATTTCCGGAAACTTTCCCGAAACTTTCCAGGGGAAGTTAAGCTCAGGAATTTTAGGGATTTTGAAAAAAAATAAAAATACGCAAATTAAACGCTGAGCAATAAAGACATCATTCAAAACTCTATTATAAAGATGTATGGAATGCAGCACACGCTGCACGTTGCATTAGTGTTTTTTTACAAACTTTTTTCTCATCTTATTTTAGAGAACAATGCCACGTGCACTATCTCATGTGTGGAGGCATTTCACTCCATCCAATGTAGAAGGAAAGGCTGTGTACATTTGCAAATACTGTGCAAAGACCTATGTTAAGAATGACACAACGATGCAGAAGCATATAGTCAAGTGCCCAAAGTTTCCTCAGGGCTCAAATCAGCCTATGGCAAAACAAAATGTTTATATTTATGTCTGTATATGACAAGGTAAATACAGTTAGTATAAATTACCCACAACATTTCCAGTTTATTCACGTTTATTCCTGTATATTCCCGTATATTCCCGTTAATTCCAGTTAATTCCCATGGAAAGTTTCCAACTTTGAATATTCCCGGAATTTTGCAACCCTAGTTGTGAAGGATAAATGATGAATGTAAAGACGTGGAAAACATATCACATCATAACAGTTCTAGTCAAATCAGCTTTCAATGAATCAAATCGCTTGATTGTTCACAAATTGTTTAATTTCATATACATTTTTACCATTTCTGTTATTTTCTGTTACTTCTGCTGCTTTTTCCAGTGACATATGATTATTCTTCATAATCCAAAACTCCACCAAACATTGATGAGTAGCGGCGACTGATAAACACTCGAGTGTTATTTTCGTGTCTCATTGTCAAAATGCCACTTCACCTGCTTTCCTACAACACTTCAAAATCGGATTTCCAAACTTGAGAGGGATAAAGAAGTTAGCCCGACCTGTTGCTGGTTTGGATTCGAGCAGCCTTCCAGTTTGGGTAGAATGGCGAACACGTGTTTCTCCACCTCTTCGATCTCGTCCTCAACGTGCTCTCTCTCTTTCTCCTCTGCCTGGGCTGCAGCTACCACCAGCAGGTTTCTCTCTTTCAAGCTGCAGGGGAACAGAACAGCATCCTCTCAGCATCTCGGATATAAATTAGTAATTCTGTTGCACATGTATATTAAACAAATTCAATCCCACCTCCTGACGTTCTCTTGGATCTTCACCAGTGTTTTGCCCACAGGTCCAGGACTGACGGGTTCCTGGGAGTTGGATAGGCTCAGGGCGTGCTCCAGTCGGTGCTCCAGGGAGGCTAGGGCCTGCTGTTCCTGCTCCAGACCGGCCTGGTGTATCTCAGCCAGGGCAAGGAGCTCCTGGGGTTTCTCTTGTGTGAAGCTCACAGTGGAGTCAGGCACCTCGGCCTGAAGACTCGCCAAAGAACTGCAACACTGCTGTATCTAAAAGGAATAGGATTAAATCTTAAGTATCATCTGTATATTATTTTTCTCTGCTATAGGCAAGTGGGTCCTGTTTAGATTGACAGAACGATTTGAGAACTCACACTTGTTGTGATGTCCTTCCATTCCTCTTGTCTTTGTTCTGCATGCGCCATCAGGAGGCCAACACCGCGCCGGAGTGCGACCCAGCGCCGCCACAGGGCTCCCAGCTCGCCGTCCTTACCAACGCCACAACCCTGCATCGGACACCCAGCCCTCAGCTCTTCTATCTTCCCAGCGAGGCTGCGGAGATCCTCCAACAGAAGCTTCATTAAGGGAGGAAAGTTTGAGATCAGAAGTGTCAATAAACAGGTCGAATATTCCTCTTATCACCAGCAGAGGTGCCAGATTGTTAACTGTCAAAAAGGAAAACACCTGCTAGTTCTGCATTGAACTTACCGTAGCTTTATTCCGTTGGGAAACACATTTGTCATTTGATGTCACTTGTACTGTAGCACAGGCTGAAAGTCTGGCTTCAAACCCGGAGAGATGCTGACGTATGTCTTCATGACAGCTCGCGTGACTTTGTTGTCTTACTGCGCACCTGTGAGAAATACAGTCTTTAGGATGATTTCACTCTTTTTTAAAAAGGAGGTGAAAGAAATAATCCCATCATGATGGATGTGTACCTCTGCAGGGACTCCAGCCTGAGCTGGGCCTGGGCCTCCAGTACAGCTCTTCCCACCGACAACTGGCTGAGGAGGCTGATGTGGAGCTGCTCCACTTCTGGGTGGGAGAGGCAGGGCTGCTGGGGGAGCAGCTCCACAAGGTGGCAGATGTGAGCCTGGAATCCATCTTCCAGAGCTTCCAGAGCCTGCCGGGTTTGTCTCTGCTCCTCGGTGCAGTCCAAAAACCCACCAGGAGCTGACAAGAACGTGGCCTCGGCATTATGAAGAAAGGCTATTGCACCCTGAGCGGCCCACTGGTAATCCTTTAAGGACTCTCGAGCCTGGGATAAACTCTCCTATTGAACAAAAGGACAGTTTAGAGAAACAACTAATTCAAATGATGATTGTAAAGTTAAGTAAGTTGACTTGAGTAACAGAATATTTAAGCTTACCATTCCTATGTGACACTCTTGCATAGCTGCATCTCTGAGAGAGTGAAGCTCCTTGTTGTTCCTCAGGTTAATTTTGTGTCTCCGTCCCAGAGCTTCTAACACTCTCATCCCAGACTTCAGATTTCTCCAAATGACCCAGTGTCTTCGAAGTGCGCCATCTATTGCTTTCTCATCTGGACTGACCGGCTCAGCTCCCTCCAACTCCTCTCTTGTCCTTTGGAAAAGCTCAATCAAGGCAGGAAGTTCAGAGGAAAAGCGCAGACCTGGCAGAAGCTTGGCCTCTAGGTGTTTAATATCATCTGTGACAGAAAGCTCCCAGGAGACCAAAGTTTCCACAGTGTGATGGATCCTCTGCTTCTCTGAATTAAGCTCAGTTGGGTGCAACTCTTGAACTATGGCCTCCAGCTGGTCCCCTGCTTCTTGACACTGTGTCTTCACCAGAGGAAGTTCAACGAGGAGTATTTGGTAAAGTCTGAACCGCTCACCCATACTGAGCGATTTGTCTTTGGCACGCAAGATTTGCTCTTCAGCAATGTCCCTAGATTCCTCCATTTGTCTCCTCAGGTGCAGAAATTTGTCTTGCTCAAAGGTATTACGACAAAGAGTTTTGCACCTGTCTAAAAGTTCTCCAATGGTGTACAGCAGGGCACTTCTCTTGGCCTCTTGGCAGTGCTGAAGCTCCTGGACTTGACACTGGTTCTCCATTAGCATGTGCATCAAACGTGCATCGGTTGAAAGGGTTTCCAACGTCAAAGGGAACTTCTGCTGCTCCAAATCAGAGGAGATCTGCTTCAAGCTTGTCTGGATGGTCGATAATTCCTCATCGGAGGAGGTTCGCTCATGAATCAGCTCCTCTAGTTCCCAGCTGGTGGCTTTCTCGTGAGCTAGCAGTCCGTCCAACTCTGTCCAAAGGCCGGACAGTCTGTTGACAAGGTAGCGGCTCTCTTCTGGATTCAATCCTGCCGCGATGTCCTCGCAACTCTCCGCCATTGCCTCCACCAGTTTGATGCGGATCTGGATCTCCTCAGTGGCTAATTTGTGACTTGCCAGCTCGGTCTCCAGCATCTGGACGTCAACTTTGGAAACATTTTCCACATGGATCCAGACGTCTCTCGCAGCGTGTGATTCTGCTAGCCAGGCTTCCATCCTAGCAAGCTGGGATAAGAGCTTCTCCCTGTTGTGTAGATGCTTCTTCATGGTGTCAAGGACATGATCCAAGCTGTCACTAATGGCTTCATAGAGGTCCTCTATCGTCTTCAATACTTGGTCACTTTCCTCCTTCTCCATATCAGAGGCAACAACTTTCATATCCTCAACTTGAGCTTGCATCTTGGACCGTCGGGACAAAATATCGGTCTGAAATTTCCTCATGTCAACGATTTGAATACGAGCCTCCTCAGGGAAGAGAGCTAACTTTTTCCCAGTAGAGATGTGGTTTTCCGCCTGTTTGGCCCATATGATCAAGTCTTGTAATTGTTTGTTGATCTTGCCTGAAGAAATGCAACATGTGGAATTGTCGAGCTTTCTCTTGGTGACATCAAGCAAGGACCCCAACTCCTGAAGATTATTTTGGATCTCATCCTTCTCCTTCTGGCCCAGGGAGAAATGGACAAGAGCGTCTGACTGGGACTGTAAGTGCAGATAAAGCTGGTTATACAACTTTAGGTCTGTGGTCAGGCAAACTACCTCCAAAGCGCTTTTGCTGTCATTGCTCTGAAAGTTGGATTTCTGAAGATCTTCCAGTTGGGCTTTCAGCTGTTCGGCCTCTTTTATAAGAAGGCGGGATTGAGAGGTGGCGTTTGTGGCGTGTCGCAGCGCTCGCTTGATGCTTCCTTTTAGGAGACTCCATTCCTCTTGGACATTTGCAAGCTGGGCAAGAAGACTACCTGAACTTTCAGCGTCGCTCAGGTGAACCGATAACTGGCTGCTGAGGTGGAGCAGCTCCTCCATCAGGTCTTTCTTCTGCTCCATGGTTTGCAGCAGGGCGTTAAGTTTGTCAGCTTGGACAGCGCTACTTCCCAAAGCATTCCTGACAAAACCACAACAGAAATCATGAGCGTACGATTCATCAAGCACATATATAAACGCTTCCTAGTAATGATGATACAGCAAAAGCTTACTTAGATCAAAAAGTTACTCACAAGCTCATTTTCTCCTTCTCATCAGCCAAAACCTCTAGGAAAGCTCTCATCAACTTCATCTGTCTGTGATACTGTTTGACCTGATCCAGCTGCGCTGCCTTCACCTGCACTGTGGCAGAGGCATCCAGCAGGGCGGCGCTACACTGGCCTTCAGCTCTCTTCAAGGCAATCGGGTCCCAATCCCTGGCGGCACTCGTGTTTTTCATCGTAGCTACTCGCTCCTGCACACAGGACCTGTGCTCCTACAGGACACAGAACTGGCTTCAGAACAGATCAGAGGGTTCTCTACGGATAAAACCTGCTGTACATACCTCTGCCTCCTCCAGCTGCTTGGCCATGGCCGTGACATCGAGCTGAGCTGGTTGATATCGACATGCCAGGACTCGCTGGACAGTTCGTACCAGTCGGATCTCGGGTTCCCCAGGTGAGGACTTCAGGTACCAGTTCAAATCAATGTGTGGTGTCCTCTAAAACAAAAATAACAATAGCAAATTATTGGGAGATCTGTTTTGAGACCTGCTTGATAAAGCTGCCTTTGGGCTTGATTGATTTATTGCTAAACTTTTTTTGGGAAGGTTTTAAAAATAAACAAAACCAAACTATGTCAGTGAAAGTCACATATATTGAGTTTATTTCCTATCTTTATTCAAGAGCTTCTCATTTTAAGAGCATGGCTTCTTCATTTCATTCCAACGCTGTTGCTGCACAAATGTCTCGTGCTTCGGTCTGACTCGTCCTCAGGCTGCTGCTGCTGCAGGGTTTTAGGAGGGACAGTGACGTGAAGAGATAATGCTCTCAAAATGAAAAGACCACATCTTGAATAAACATGAGAGAGAAGGTCCGAACACAAACTGAATCCAGTGGGTGATTAGGGCCAGAAGGAAATTATTGTATCTTCTGGTTCCTTCCTGTATAACTTCCTGTCAGCAGCATCATGGGACTGCACGAACATCAGTCATAACACTGCTGCTGCTATCTGTTCACTGTTCCGTGCATTTATAATTGACTTCTTGCCCTTTTGGTCAAATGGAACTGCACATTTAAACTTTTACTTATATATTGCTAAAATGCTTTAAACTAAATTTCAGTTTGCAATCGCAGAACAAGGATTTGTTCTACGAAGAGTGAATAAATATATAATAATACATAATTTCTCAAATCAGTTTAGAAGTAAAGCTTTTGTACAAATACTGTGAAGTTCATACTTTTACAAATCAATTCTTGAACTCACAGCAACATGGTTTGCGACATAGAAATCCAACAGTTACTTCTAGACAGGTGGGGGAATCTGTGTTTGCATTTCATTCATTTAAAACCAGTTGATACTCACATTTATTATGTTACTTCTTTCCACCAAGCTCTGTATCTCAGAGAATATATCCTGCATGGTGGATCTGTGTTCCTGGGAAGCCATCGCCTCCCCGGCTGCACCCGGATCAGCTGAGTCACCCGGCTCCGTCCTCGCAGGCTCCGCTCCTCCGTGCATCTGAGACTACGCACAAGACAGGGGGTGGTGTCACATTTTACATTTCTTCTTTCCTGTGTTTACCTACAGATAATGACAGAGCTTCCTGTTCTCTCCCTGCTCCACAGTGGTAAGTAGCAGTGAGCCCACAGTGGCCCGGCGAGTCAGTGCAGTAAACTCAAGAATGTGCCTGAGTAGGGAGCAGTTTGCCCCGAGGGAGAAGGACTTTGTCTGTTCATCTAGAAAACACTGCCTCCCATACATATCTGAAGAAGTGACATGTGTAATAACTTGGTAAGATGAGGAAAAAACACCAAAACATGACATGAACTGCTAGGTCACTGCACCACAAACAGGGGAGGCACCTTTTAAAATATCTCAGGTATGAACCATAGAGGCATGAACAAGACGTGTGGTGTAGGTGGAGCGTGAGAGGATTTGAAAAAGAGGCGCTGGATTTCTGCAGAAAAGAAAACAGTACAACAGGTATTCAATTAAATCTCATAGGCTGCTGTTTTGCTCACGTGGGAATTACAAATATAATTTTTTCATACTGTAAGTGCTGCAAACAATAAGGTACTTGGGAAAAACACAAAACTTTTAAAGTGGCAGAGAATAAAGGTAATATATATAAATTTATATACCTAAAATGGGAAATTGGCTCCAGTCCCTCTTGCGTCCCTTAAAGGATAAGTTGTATATATTATGGATGAATTGATATTATGGGGAAATTAAAGAAAGTGACCTCAATAAATGAGATTTCTGAATCTTTTAAAATCTTGTTTTACTGGAAACATCATCAGAATCATGTTCTTTCAACACAAAGTTACTTTAGACAAACTGTGAGGTGGAAGCTGTCTGTTATACACACTTGTTGATTTCCTCAGTGCAGCACAGTTAAATCTCCAATTAGCAACAAACAAGTGTTGGAAAATCAATTGAATGTTTCTTAAAAACAAGGAACACTTTAGGACAGTCATTGTGTATTATTTAGTGAAAATAATGACAGGTTGTTGGTAAGAAATGACGTTTTCTGTCTCACACTGTACTTTCCGCTGGCAACGAATATTTGTACTTCCTTGGGTTTTCTTTATGGATGTTACTGTTGAGCTTGTTTGCTGTTCAAATAATTCTTCCTTGTCATCTTTATTTTTGCCTTTATTCCATTTCCATTTTCGTCCCTGATTTACAATCTGTCCTTGGAGCTCCTGCGGACTGAGTGTTCGCACACAGCAGGCGCCAGGAAAAAAAGAACATCGTAAACTGAGCGTGTTTGAATTAGCAGTCGCAAAGCTTTTCCTTGATTTTTTAAAAAGATACTTGATACATTTTCTGACGCCATTGAGGGTTTAAAGTCAAAGTACATTTGCTTTCACTGTAATTGTGTGTTTTGTGGCAGAGGTTTCTTCATCAAATTGTTTTGTAAGAGGCAGTTTATCACTTGTCCAGGGGTTATAGGTCTTTTATGCTAATTTTTTCACATTTTGAAACATGTTTCCAGCTCTTTTTGTTACCGTACAGCTGCTGAAAAAACCTAAACCCCTATGACACAACATTTAAATCCACAAGATCCACGAAATCGCACATACTTTCATCAATACCAACCCTCTAATGTTTGAATATTTAACTGAAAGATTTACACAATTAATGTTAAATGTTAAAGAACGAAACAAGTTCTTGGGTCGGCCCCCTGATCCGGATCCACAGTTTTTCCTTTCAACTGGATCAGCATGCTTCCAAAAGAGTTTAATAAAACTCTATAACTGGACTGAACATGCGTTTGAATTATGACATTCAAATGCCAAATAATGAGAGGAACAAATGCACTAAAGGCCAACGAGTTCCCGGCTGACGAAGGACAAAACTCGGGATAAATAAACGGTTGCAAAATGTCAGAAACACTGAACACACCCCCCACTCTGCCACGAGGGTACGATAAAGGAAACGAAGAACGGTTTAGTAAATGTCATGTTTGATAAGTGATCATTTAAGATGGCAAGGACTGTGACTTCATCTGGGACACCTGTAGACGTCTGCCTGCTGGGAGGACAAACTTCTTAAAACATCTTGAATCTGTGGAGCTCAACTAACTTCTTTTCAGCTTCTGTTTCTCAGTTTTTTTTCAAATCTGGAAAGCAGCAGCAGGTGTTATCATTTGGAACCGGACTTCATTGTGGCCGGGAGGTTTAAGATGTAATCGCAATGACCTTTGACCTTTGTTGCAAGGTCATTAAAAAAAATACATGAATATTTTCTCAGAATAATCCAAATAGCTGCAAATTGTTTACGTAAAACCTGTTCATTTCAAACACTCAACTGTATTAGAGACTATTTGATTAATATCAGGGCTGAGATAACTTATCCTGACCCTAATTCTACAGTGAAATTCATAGATGATTTTTAGTAAAGAAGAAGAAGAAGAATCCCACCTGTTCCTGTGTCAGCATCGTGTCCTCCAGCGACACAGGTAACTTTGATTCGCTCCGTTCTTCCAGCAGTGAAGCGTCCTCTCGTCTCTCCGGCTCCTCTGAGTGTTTGGACTCTGCACGTCCTCTACTCTCTGTCCCCAGATCTGTTGTTTCTGCTGAGTCAGCGTCAGCGAGGCGACAGTCGACTCTAGCGCCACTTTCATGGGTTCCTGATAATTTGGCACTCGTAGATTGCACCTCCTCTAAATCTGTGCTCATCGACATGAATGGATTTTCTAAAAGTGAGTCAGCCACTTGACACACATTTGATTTTGGCCTTTTTAAATAATAACATTTCAGGTTTGTTTTAGCTGTTTTAACACTGATTAGTGTTGAGAGCTGTTCCGATGTTTCCTCAGTGAACTGTGAGACACACGGCTCTGAACTGCTGACTCCAACTTTTTCATTTTCACAGGCTTCCTCTTGTTCTCGAGCAGCAGCGGTGATTCCCATAAACGTGTTTGATTGTGCCGCTAAACATCCAGAGACTATTTCTGTGGCAGAAGAAAGGAAGTCAATGTGCTTTGTTGCCACGGACGAGTCACAGTGTGGTGACGGGTTTGAGTCCATATCATAATTTGGCCTCAGATCAGTTATCGAGTCTATATCTGGTGGATGAGACGTAAACTGTTGTGATTCCTGTTGGATTTCTGCTATAAAAACCTCAGGGATCTTTTGGACTTGAGTAGATAATAAGGCCTCTTGTTTAGCTGTTGGTATAAAACTAGCAGAAATATACGTTTCATCTTCTCTTGTGGCCGTAGCTTCTTTGTTAGTGTTTCTGAAACGCTCGGTGGAGGGAGCCTGTTTTTCTAGAGTGCAAAAATCGCCGGTGGTTATTATTCTGTCGTGATTCTGGTCACTTTCAGAATTGTCCTCGTCTGTGGCCGAGGAGGAAGGACACTCTGGGGGACACGTCTCACTTTTACAGGTTCCTCCTGCCGTCTCTTTGTCGTCCAGTTCCACTTCGCTACGACCTTGACTCACCTACACAACCGGGGACATTGAATGAAAACATGAAACCCACAGTAGAACATGTCCATCGTCTCTTTGTGCTGTGATATTCAGAGGCTGAAAAAGAAACTCACCAGGCTTTTAGACGGGACTTCAAGTGCACATGTGCTTTCCCTGAGAGCGGCTGAAGCAGTTTTCTCCAGATCCGTCCAGACTTTTGTTCCAAAACAATTTAGGAGAAAATCTTTGCCTGAGAGCACGGCGAGGAGATGTCGCCGCAGCTGCAAACCTTCATCCAGAGCGACCTGCCAGAGCACAGACACATGTCAAACTCCAACAGAGACATCTTGTTTTTAAATCACTGACCTACGTGGACAGTGACAGCTATTGTTGTGGTGTCGCAACAACCAACTGTGCTCTCACACCTTGGAATGCCTGGTATGTTGACGCTGTGTGATGTTGAGTGAAGATGTACTTTGCAACATCTTCACCTTGACATGTCAACATACTGAGAGTGAGCAGGCAGGAAGCTTTCCATGCTCAGGATTTAAACTTAGTTAGCAGGTTGAGATTTAATCATTTTTAATGTTGGACAAAATACATATTTGTGAGAAATTGACATAAAATTCATCCTCTGGAGAACATGAGAACATGATTATTTCGTCAATATCCATAGACAAGTTTATGATATTTCACTGTAAACCACAAATGTCAAAAGTAAAAGTCAAGAAAATCACCAAATCAGTCTGATTAATCATTTTTTGCTGATATACTTCAGTCTGGACCCAGTGAGTACATTATAAATAGAGTGGCTATCACGGCTAAAAGACAATTAGGATATTAATCTATTCGTAATTGAGCCCAAATCTTTCCTTTTCATAAAGCGCTTAGATTGAATCTGTAAAGTTTGCTTGGTAATTTTAACATCAGTAAATGATTATCATGTCAAATCATTGACAGCAATTTATTAACTGTGCGGTCGGATTGAAGAGTTGTTGGCAGCTGCAGATTTCAGGCTGATGGGGAAAAATGAGTCACGACATGTTTATGATCATCAGTAATAGAAAAAAGCAAACATTTGCTGAAATGAGCCACATGCTCCCCTGTGAGGACGGAGCAGCATGTTCCACATGTGTCACACGGGGGAGGAGGAGGAGGAGGAGGAGGAGGAGGAGGAGGAGGAGGAAGAGGAGGAGGAGGAGGTATTTCCATTTCAGTAAGAATAGAGGAATAATGGACCTGTGGCATTTTAAGTTCATAAAAAAAGATCAAAGTCCCACTGGGGAGAGAAATGTTATATTTTTTCAGATATGACAAAACAGTCTTGTTATGAGCATATGGCACAGAAGTTAAAGATTGAATCATATTTCCCCGAAAGCCCTTTCTTTTATTTGAATTTGGACCGAAGTTCTATTAAAGTGGGTGTTTATCAGAAATTCAAGCACATAATATTTCTGACATTTACTTCACAAGTTGATGCGAACATCGATTGACACTGGGAGAGAAGAAAGTAAATCTGAGGGGATTAGCTCCATGGTGTGATTCTCAAAGACGTGTTTCAAAGGAAGTGGCGTGCAACCAACAGGATCTCTGGCGATCCTGGAAAGATAGCCAGATAATGTATGGCGTGATTTGACGTTAAACAAATAAGATTTGGGCTTTTGTGAGGAACTACACAGTCACACGATGGCACCGGGGGTCAGTTAAAGTCCAGCATACGTACAGTTTTTAAATTCATTTTATTTTGGATATGGTTCAGAATGGATTTGTTTAAATGCCAAAGGCAAAAGCAGATGTCTCCCTAGATGGAAGCAGAGATATGAGTCTTACCTGGCTGGGCGGTGGCGGCTCAGCTCGCACCAGTTGGCTCCAGAGCTGCAGCTGCCTGATGACCTCTCTCACCCGGACAGCAATCTGCTCTGCACACTCCTGCTTCTTCTGCAGGAAAATGGACCTGAGGCTACAGAGAGGACACGCCAGGGACAACAAGCAGGCTGGAAATTAGTCCAAGGGATATTCAGAACTTGTTTATATGCACATGTAGCAAGAGCATTTTCAAATAGACAGTGGTTCTTTCGTTTTTAAGATAAAAAGTAGCCACTCTCGTTGATACTGAAGATGTTTTAAACCAAATTTTTTGTTTGACATCCCTGCAGACCAGGAAGTCAAAAGTCACAATCCGAGGAATGCAACTTTTTCGTTAGAGAAGGCAGAAATGAGGTAAAGTACCTGTTAAGGTCTTCAACAGCTCCATCGATGGTCACAATGACATCTGCAGGAAGCATGTTGGACTCTCCGATATTCTGCAGCACGTGAACTCTCGCAGCCCACGATGAAAGCCCGTCATCGAAGTCCTGAGAGAGAGGGACATGTGTTTGGGGGTTGAGGATTTTCATCAGCTGTCATAAGATTTCACTCATGAACCAATTAAAATGGGGTAAATCCACATTTTAACAAATCTTCCACATCACCTGGATAGTGCTCCACTGCTGCTGGAGCTGGCTCGGGTCGGGGAACACGTCATGGTTCACAAACAGTTTTCCAACATTTCCAGACAGCTCTTTCAAAGCTGTCTGAACGCAGGAGACGTCTTCCTTCACTTGTTGAACCCTGCTGCTGTTTCCTGTGAGTGGGGCCAGCTGTTCTCCAGCGCTGCTGTCTAGTGCCCTCTTGTGGTTTTGCTGGTCGAAGACCTGCTGGGACAAGCTGGTTTGGTCCTCGGCGGCACAAGTCTCTGTTTCAGAGTCCTTCAGCATTTCAAGTTGCAAAATGTCCTTTTCTAAGTCTGTTACTTCCTGTGGCGACACCTGGAAATCAGAGAATCAGGCTTAAACATTCACTTTACAGAGATGCATTGTTTTATTGTAGAAAGGAATAGGATGTAAAAGATGCACAACAGCTTATACATGAATTAATAGGTCAGTTTACTTCATGGATCTCACCTCCAGAGCTGGTGCATTAGTGGCCAGTGCAGCGGAGCTTCCTTTCTGGGCTTGACCGGCCAACATCTTGTTTGGCTGGGATTTCAAAGTAAAGGCGCCCAAATGTTCATCATCACTCTGACGCTCCTCCAGGCGGCAACATGCATCCTGTGGACATGTCAGGGGAAACAGAGTCAGAGGCCTTCTACAGTTACTTACTTATTGTGATTACAATAAACTGGTAGTTCCCACTATCTGATGTATGAATGAAACTCTGTCAGAAAACCACATGATCCCTTCATGGGCCAAACCAAGCTCCATAATCTGTTTAACTTGGAAGGTCACTCTAAATAAAATGGGGCATTGATGCGATATTACTTTCCACGTGGTTTAAATGTCTCTATGATTTTTCCAGTATAACATACAACAACAAACAGACGAGTTTGTGTAAATTCCAGTCGTCACAACATCAGTTGTGCGCAACGAGCAGACACTCCTCAGTTTGAGACAAGTAGGAACAAATGTCGAGGTAAAGAAACAACAGATCAGTGGGACCACACCCTGAGGTGATAGTACACGTTTGTGTAATCACACCCATTCACAACATGCTTTATTGCAGAAAGTCCGTTCTGGATTCAGATGTGATTCACACTTTGAGGATTACAAGCACTTCACATTCAGAAGATCAAGTTTAGATGTGTTGCGTGTGTGGGCGAAGTTTTCTTACTTGAGCAAACTGAAGCCTCTGCTCTACAGGACACTGGAAACCGGAGCTTTCACCGAGTGGAGCATCAACAGGTTTCCTCAGATCTCCAGCCGAGGATGGTGCAGATTCTTCCTCCCTGCTCGGCGAGCGCTGCTGCTCCTCGGTGCCTTGTAGTCTGTCGGCGTGGAAGTTGCATCGCTCCAGCAGTTTGCTTCCTGCGTGCACCAGCGCAGACTGCTGAAGGTTACTGCTTTGTAGGGACGACACGAGCTGGCGGAGGAGCTCTGTCCTCGCCCTGCAGAAAGAAAAAGGGAGTTGTCGTTTGGCTACAGTTTTTTCACTCTTTCAAATGTTAATGAGGGAGCAAAAAAATGAAGGTTAGTCCCTGTCAGGGCCAAGGTTGCATACTGATGTGATAGATACAGTAAAGTGGAGAAGAAGAAAATCTGTCACAGCCTTGCAGCTCAGGAGAAGAAGAATTCAACTCCACTCGATAAACAAAGTTTCACATTAAAACAACATATTTTAATGTTTTTTACCAGATTTGAATGAACTTTTAATGGGAAAAATAGGATTGTGTCATTAAATATATCTCAATTAACAGTATTCCATCTTTTGTGTGACAGCAAACAGTCGTAGTTCAGCATGTTTCTGTCCCAGTCAGAGATTAACAGGCTGTACAGCCTCCACCAGTCCTGTTTGTGGTTTGAATTATTCAAAATCAAAACAATGAACTTTACATGTTGCTCTAGTGTTTCTGATTTCAATGTAGAGCTTCTGTTTTTTCTGACTCTTTCCATCTTTCTAGTTTGATTAAATCACAATATAATTGGATATAAATAATAATTATTAAATTAATTATACTGTCAATGGGTGTCACTGAGCAAATCTGCCTACATATTAATATTGGTGCATTTATGTTTGCCCTATATATAATACATGAAAATACCCTGCCCTCATTTTAAATTATATTATCATATAAATAATAATAAAATATGTTGTTTTCATTTGCAGAGAGATATGCATTAGGAATGATTGATTCTCTTATATTGTTGAGCACACAGAACATTGAGGCCTTCACACAGAATATGTTTGTTAACCTTAGTTGAAGTGCTTCCTCTTGCTGGACACTAACATCCTCGTCCTTCGCTGCTGTTTTTTCAGCGACTTGCAGCCATTGCTCCAAATGCTCGCTCTCCCTTTGCAGCCTGCGACACAAACAAACACACACACAAACACAGCATGAACGCAGGAATAACACTTGTGTACAATATGCACAAGCTGCTGTACATTAAAGTGAGAAAGTGAGAGCAACAGACAGTGGAAATCAGAAAGTCCTCTCATGGTTAAATCTTGTACAGTAAATATTTTCTACTCTCTTCACTGATCACAGTCGATCCTTCTTTCAGACTCGTTTGTATATTCAGTTCAGGTTTTGCCTGTTTTGTCTCTTGGTGCAGGTTCACATGACGAGAACGTCTGAATCAAAGCCAAATAGAAGCTATTGGATGATCAATTAAAAAAGTAAAAGCATCTGAGCAAAATCCGGAAACACCAGCTGAGCAGCTTAAGTGTGAAATTTGCAGGTGATGTGTGTGTTTCATGCTACACAGCTAAGATGACGTAGAGTTTATTAAATTCCACTCCTGATGTGTAAATCGTTACACATTAAATGACAGATTAATGGGAATAGCTATTTGAAACTGGCACCTGTCGAGATCCTGGATATTCCGCTGAGTCTGTTCTTCCACCTCAGAGAAGAGCTGATGTGAGCTCCTCACTTCCTCCTGCAGCTGCATCACCTCTGCAGACAGACTCTGAAGAACATCTGGACTGGAGACTGAGGTCAAAATACTCAGATCCTCCAGCAAACTCTCTGCTTTCTCATCCTGGGTCTGGAGCTGCAGACACAGATCCTGCAGAGAAGAAGGAAGAGCAACAGATATTAGTTTATTTGTTTTTGTTTGGTGACTTCTCTCTGTTGTTGTGTCTGTTTCCTCTTCAGGGTGTTTGGGCTAAATTATTCCCCAGGTGCCCAAACACCAAATTAAAGGTTCCTGGAGAAACCAAGTGAAAAGATGTTGAGGGGGTGTTGATGATGTTTACTTTTAACACCTATATTTATAAATATTGGAATGGAGTTGATAGAAATGTCCTTTGAGTATTTGCACATCAAATACTTCCACTTCCACAAAGCATCTTCAAAAGAATTATTTAACTTATGTGCATATGCAGGAAAATATAATAAAGTTTGACTGTAATGATTACAAATATTTTTTTTACTTTAAGTTGTGTGAGCACTCCTGCCACATCTGATCCACTGAGAGAGAGGAGTGAGTCCCGGATCTTCTGCAGGGACGTGAAGCAGTCGGACATCCTGGCACTGATGTGTCCCTTAGCAGCCACCGTCTGCCTGTACACGTCCTCTGCCTCAAAAACAAGCTCCTTCAGCTGCTCCAGCTTCTTCCTCATCTGGGTCTCCACCACCTAGATGACATAAAATCAACAGAGAGACGTACAAGACACTGTGACTCCATGTGTCTCTACAAGCATGTACAAACACTGCATATCAAGAATAGTAGTAGTGTTTCAGTTCAGTTCCTTATTTTCTGTCCATCCCGGCAGTTTGATATCAGCCTGAACCATGAACAGCTGAATAAAGAGCCACATGCTTCACCTGCAGCTCCAGCGGGGGTTCTGTGCTTTGAAGCAGCGTCTGGATCTCGGTGGTTCTTCGTTGGAAACGCTCCACGATCTTCTCTTGGGCCCAGATCTCGTTCTGGAGACAGTGAGAAGAAGGTTATCGTTATTTAAAGGAACTGCAGAAACACGGAGATCATTTATCTGTAATAAAAATCTGTTTTACCTGCAGTGTCTGGATGTCGTCCTCGGACTGAAAGGACGGACACTGAGCGAACGCTGTTAATTTATCGGCCGTCCACTTGTCCACCTCCCCCCCGAGCTGGAGGACTCCGTCCCACAGAGTCAGGCACAGGTGCAAGTTCTCCAGGTGGGAATCGGTTCTTTCTGATATCTGCAAGGAAGTGAGTCGTAATGAATGTTGTATTATAGCAGTGGACTCAGCTCAGCCTAATATCACAGAACCTGAATATTTACTAATGTTAATACCCACTAGAAGCTTTGTTTGATCATTTATGAGATCCTCCTCACATAAAACAAAGAGGATGTTAAATTCTGCTTTGATAACTGTGGGTTTAATTAGTGAGAAAATACACAACTGTTAAATTGAATGACCATAAGAGGTGTGACAAACTATATATGTCATGTTATCTATTTTTTTAAACCTCCAAATTCAGATTTTTTTGTGTGAAATATCTGTCAAAAACCCTGTAATAGTGAGTTGAGAGTTCAAAGCGACTCACATCCAGCCAGCCGTCCATGAGAGAATCTGATTCGCTCTCAAACGGGATGACGTTGCACTCGGGCGTCTGACGGAGGTGAAAGTGAATCTGTCTGCAGACGCTGCGGACTTCCTCCACCTCGCCCCCAAGGCTGCTCAGCTGAGATTTGGTTTCCTGAACCTGAGAGAACACACACATACAGGCTGTGGTATATGTTTGTCAATGCAAAGGCCCTGAGTCAGAGCAGAGGTCAAAGTTCATGTGGTACCTTGGAGTGTAATCTGTGCAGGTTGTCCTTCCCCATGTAGGAGGCCTGTTCCCCGATGGTGCTCTCTGCTCTGTGCAGTGTTCCACGCAGCTCGCCACGAACGCTCTGAAACCTCTTCAGCAGCTCGGTGAGCACACAGCACCGCTCCAGCCTGTTTGTTATCCACAACACACACACACAACTTACAGAAAGGAAACACAATCACAGTGACAGAAGCAGAACGTTGTTTATTGAACTTGTTACCGTTCGGTTACAGCTCTTGTTGCCTCTTCCCAGACGTCCTGCACCTCGCTGCTCGGACTCTCGTCTTGTACGTGACGTAGGTCAGGGACGAGTCCGGCGAGACGACTCTGCAGCTCCGTAAGGACACGAGACCTGAGGAGGAAGAATCCATCATCAGTGTGTCAGCAGGTTGCACATCGTGAGAAAAACAGCATGTGGAGGATATTGCGATTTCCTGAAGCATGAGTGGAATACCAGCAATGTTTTATTTTGTGTATAAATTCTCCTTTCTGGATTATAAGCATGGCATTTTATGAACATTATTTGTATTTGTATTTTTTTTTTTTTTTAATAAGCTCTGAAAGAGGATCGTTTGAGGACAATGTTTAGCTCTGGAAAATATCACAAAAACTAAATATGTCTGTGACTTTTTGGAGAAATTAATTAAAAATATAAAAGAAATTCTATTCTGGGTTTTAATATTTCTAGATTTGAGGGGTGATGTGTTGTGTTTGAATGCCCATAAGTTTGTTGGATGTTAATTCATTTTTATTCCGAAATGGTTTAGATAGAAAAATAAGAAACATCCTCATTCTGATGCAGTAAAGTTCATCAATTAAGTATTCCTCCCACATTGGGAAGTTACAGTGAGTACATGAGTGTGTTTTGGATCCAGGTGAGTGTTGTACCTCCGCTGCAGAGCAGGAAGTGTCGGCTCGTTCAGCCTCAGACGCTCAGCTGCTCCTTGGATTTCCCTCAGTTCTCCTGACAAGGCGGTTCTCCTCTGGACCAGGCTCTTCTTCTTCTTCTCCTCTTCTTCCTTCCTCACATGGCTCCCTCTTCTTCTCTGCTCCTCACAACTCCACGTTTGTTCCTCTGTGTCTTTCTCTCCATCAAGCCTTCTCCTTTTGGACTCTGACTCCTCTTCTTTGCCACATGGAGCGAGGTTCTCCTCCTCTTGTGTTCCCCCCCACTGTGGAGAATCATCCCAAGTCTTTGGCGCACATGTCTCCATAGGAGTGAACTCTTCCTTCTGCTCCTTTCCCATCAGTGGTTTCTCATCTTTGTTTTCCCCGTGCATGTCTCTCATCAGCTTCTTCTTCTCCACAGGGGGCTGAGACCACGACGTGACCACATCCTGTCCCGGTCCAGTCCCGGTCTCTGGGATGACGGTCCACTCCGCCGCCTGCTTGGTCTCCACGGTGTCGATCCTGACGAGCGCCTGGGAGATGGGAGAGTTAGGTGGTGACAGAGGATAACGAGGAAAAGAGGGAGCGGCGAGCCGATCCAATTACACAGGATTAGTTCCCAACAGCTCAGGCTGCGACTTGTAAAGCCAATTACAGATTCTCCTGAGAGGTAAGAGGACGGGCCGCTTTAAATTAAATGTATAGAGTAAATAGGATTCATTTAATGCTAATTAACATGTGCAGTTTTTAAATTATGGTTTAATTTGTAGCATGGACACTACAAATGTTATACTACAATAAATAACAAAGTTTACATGAGGGAAATAGAAATTAAAACTAAAGTTAGAAATCTAAACATCTTTTAAATAACAAATCTCTTCGTCAAACCTGTATCTGCTGGTTTCTCTCTGTCATGTGTCGGAGTCGGACGTTCAGCAGCTGCTCTTTGGCTCCAACTGAAGACTTCTCATCTTTCTGAGACTCGGATCCTCTGTGATGCATCTGGAGGACGTGTCTCTCTGTCGGGACGTCCTGAGCTGGCAGAGGACAGGTGTCACGGGGATGTGGAGCTGAGTCGTCCCCAGGTGAGAGGTGTCCTTGTGGGCTGTCCCCAGGTGAGAGGTGTCCTTGTGGGCCGTCCCCAGGTGAGAGGTGTCCTTGTGGGCCGTCCCCAGGTGAGAGGTGTCCTTGTGGGACGTCCCCAGGTGAGAGGTGTCCTTGTGGGACGTCCCCAGGTGAGAGGTCTCCTTGTGGGCCGTCCCCAGGTGAGAGGTGTCCTTGTGGGCCGTCCCCAGGTGAGAGGTGTCCTTGTGGGCCGTCCCCAGGTGAGAGGTGTCCTTGTGAGACGTCCACAGGTGAGAGGTGTCCTTGTGGGCCGTCCCCAGGTGAGAGGTGTCCTTGTGGGTAGTCCACAGGTGAGAGGTGTCCTTGTGGGACGTCCCCAGGTGAGAGGTGTCCTTGTGGGCCGTCCCCAGGTGAGAGGTGTCCTTGTGGGACGTCCCCAGGTGAGAGGTGTCCTTGTGGGACGTCCCCAGGTGAGAGGTGTCCTTGTGGGACGTCCCCAGGTGAGAGGTGTCCTTGTGGGACGTCCACAGGTGAGATGTGTCCTTGTGGGACGTCCACAAGTGAGAGGTCTCCTTGTGGGCCGTCCCCAGGTGAGAGGTGTCCTTGTGGGACGTCCACAGGTGAGATGTGTCCTTGTGGGACGTCCACAAGTGAGAGGTGTCCTTGTGGGACGTCCCCAGGTGAGAGGTGTCCTTGTGGGACGTCCCCAGGTGAGAGGTGTCCTTGTGGGACGTCCAGGCTTCGTCTCGGTGGCCGCTCGCAGCTCGGCTGGGAGTCGGGGGACGGGCCAGTCACTCTCAGTGGGGGGGTCGCCCCAAGCTGCTGCCTCCTGCTGGGTTAAGAGACTCGTGCATCAGGGGGCAGGTCGGGTCAGACAGTTAGAACTAGACTCAGTTAGAACCAGAACAACAGGCTGTCAGATTAACAGACTGGACGGATTAATCACTGACTATTGTTATGAAATAAGTCGTCTGCCTGAATTAAATACTACAGTTCACTTAAGGTTCAGTTTAGAGATGGTACAAACTAAATATTGATTTAGTGCCTGACTATTGGATAATTAAATTCATCTAATATGAAACTTTCATAGACACACGAGGTATTGGTGTACATTTTTTCCTATATGAAAACTTTTATTTTACAGAATAAACAAAGCAGAAAAGTTGCACATTCATATTTATATAGTTTATATGAAAATTATGTTAACTTTCTTAATTCAAATTCAATATATTTGTCTGAATTTGCGTTTTCTTTTTATTTATAGTTATTTAAGATAACGTTTATTGTTAAACTGTAGAATATCAGGCCTGGATTACATTTCTTTGGGTATAATAATGACATCTTATGAATCACTGACTGGATGTATCGCGAAAGGAAATGTTTTACTCCATGATATCAATCTCTGACGTTCTTCCTGCAGTTTGAAACTAGTTTTTTTATCTGAAATATGATCAGAATTTCTTTTGCAGAACACGCACATTAATGCCTGACCCTAATGAAATAAAATCCAAGCACTTTTCAATGGTTACAAGGCTTCTTGTTGAAAATCGAGTGCTCACAGTTTGCAAGTCTTCAGGTTTTGCTAACTTCCTTCTTACCGTCGGCATTAACTCACCTGTGAGCTGAGAGAACTGTGTCACTGGGTCGTGTTTCCTCTGCTTCCTCTGAAGTCTCCCGCTGGTATGTGACCCGGCAGGATGACTGACCCGGTGTCAGCGTCTCACACAAGTCTCTGAGTGACTCCACCTGCTCGTCCACAGACGCAGCTCCGTCCACGACGACCTGGGAGGAGCAGAACAAACCTCTGAGGAAGTGAAGTCAAGTATCTTTCTCTCCGGTTATCTGATCACCAGACGGTTACGGTTGGATGTTAATGCCACAGGGTTATGCATGTACCTGGTCAAGGTCAGTCAGGTCAGTAGCTTCATGCAGAGAGTTAGTATCAGTTTGCACAACAGACAGCGACTGTTTTCCTTCTCTGATCTGAGACCACAAGACTGGAACAAAGGCAGCTATTTCTCTCCTCACATCCTGGAACAAGTGGAAATTTTCTTTATGGACGTTTTTAGAGGAAAATGAGGGATAATTATGTTAATAAAAGGTCCATAAATAATTGGATTTAATTGGGAAAACACAAAAAGGAAACCTGGTATTAAGAAAATTTAAAATATATATAATTTTCCACTGTAATTTATAGATAAAAAGAGACAGAAATCTTTTGACTGTGCATCAGTCTCTCTACCTCCCACTGCTTTCTGACGGAGTCGGAGAGGAGCATCAGATCCTGGAGCTGGGGTCCCGAGCAGAAGGCCCCCAGCCCTTCCACCGCGTTCAGGAACTCCTCCAGGGCGACGGGCTGCAGCGTTTTTAAAGCTCGCTGCACAGAAAACACACACAGAGCTGGACAAAGACGCACAAACAAAATACTGCAGCAGCAATACAAAGCAAAACAGCACAGACCTTGAAAGAATGTGTCCTGATTGTGAAGTTCAATTTGAAAGGTCTGGATGTTGTTGCATTTAAAGCTTAAACATCAAGCTTCTTTTTGGAGCATTTAATAAGCAACAAACAAATATAGAGTTGCACTGAAAAGTCTCAAAAGTGTATTTTTTGGCAAATGATTCAAAAGATCTGAAAGTAAAGATCCTATACTTCTTTGTCTATTTTATTTTATTGTTTCAAACTGTACCTGTTTCCTCTTGGCCTGTGACTCTGAAATCTCTTTGCCACCGAACAGCTCGATGGCCTTCTGGATTCGTCCCTGCAGATGAACTCGGGTCTTCTCCAGTCGGCTTCTTGCCATCGACTGAGCTTTGGAATGAACTTCACTGAGAACCATGACTGGTGGCTGTGGAGATGTTTTGGTGACTTGCTGAGAGTTCGGCTGCTCGGATGAGCTTTCGTTCTCCTCTGTCCCTGAACTCGTTCCACGTTTGGACAGAACCAGACGTCTTTGAGATGTTGGTCCAGCATTTTGACTCGGACTTGAAGCTTGAGATTCAGAAATTGACCGAGGCTGTGTCGTGGATTTCAATTCAGCTTCTTCCACAAGAGGAGTGTGAATATGAGGAACTGGTTCCCTCACAGGTTGAGGCAGCATTCTGATTTCCACAAGCGGCACAACCATGGTAGTTCCAAGCTGGTTTTCCCTCCAACTCTTTCCATCACTTAGCGTATGAGATGGAGTCTGAGCTGAAAGTTGACTTGGGTCCTGGGTTTGCAGGTTAACGTTCTCAGGCTCGAGTGCACGATTAGTTCTGACCACAACCAACATCCCAGTCTCTGGTTGTCTCTGCGTCTGATGGACGGGTTCACCCACAGGCTCCTTACACCCAGGAGAACCTAACATGCCAGGAATCTCCTAAAAAGGTCAAATATACAAAGTTCTCTCCATCAGGGGGGCTGTGTGTATCTCAAGTCATTAGAGATGCATATGAATTTAATGTAAATTTGTAAATCAGACTTTTCCAGAAGGAACCGTCAAGATCAAATGAATAAAAAGTACTTAAAATGCATTATTGAATGAATGAATCCCCTCCTGTTTAAATAGTGTGGCAGTTTATTGTTTGATGATGTTTCACATACATCTTGTGCGCACAAGTTAAATACTTATCACCTGTCTGGACTTGTTCCATAATAACAAGTGTCTCACCTCAATCAGATAAAAGAAACGATCACACTATTTGAGCAGGTCTTGGTGTTCACACTTTGAGAATAAGTCTGTTAATCATCAGCATTGAAAATGTCTCAGTGGAAAGAACAAGAATATGCAAACTCACAAACTTGGTCCTCTTCATGACCCCGGCCCACTGCTTGTTGAGCGTGCTGAGTTGTCCGGCCAGCGTGCGGCTGGTCGAGGTTTCTGTCACTTCAGTGAGAAAGTTCCCGGCCTCATTCAGCTGAGCGTGACAAGCCGTCCACTCGCTCACGTCCTGCAGGAACAAAATCACGAGTTAAAAGCATTTTTTGCACTTCAAGGCAGCTTCATAGTGATGATCACCTTCTACACTACATGTCATTCAGCTGAGGTCACGTTACCTGTGTCCCTGCAGCCGGCGTCTGGGTCGTGAGTGCGAGCCACGTCTGCAGAGACGCCAGGTTCTCGTTGTACGTCTCCCACTCAGACGCCACTCTCTCCATCGTGCTCCTCACGGCCGTCACAGCTCGTTCCACCGACTCAGCTTCGCTTTCCGCTTCTTTCACCTGACGATGAACGAGCTGGGAATCTTCACCTGAGGAGAGAACGGACGGAATTCACCATCTACAGAGTTCGTGTCCTGGTAAACACCGCATCAACTACAAAAACCTTCTCCTCACCTACAAAGCTCTCCACAACCTAGCCCCCACTTACCTTTACGACCTCCTTCAGGACTACACACCCTCCCGCACCCTCCGCTCATCCTCTTCTGGACTCCTAACCATCCCCACGTCACGCCTCAGTAGCATGGGTGCCCGAGCCTTCAGCTGCTCAGCACCCAGGCTCTGGAACTCCCTCCCCCCACACATAAGACAATCAGACTCCATCACATCATTCAAGTCCCAACTCAAAACTCACCTGTTCAAACTGGCATACTCTCTATAACTGGACCCTGTGCACTTCACTTGTTTTTACTTTTGAAGTTCTGTTTTAATGTTGTTTCTATCTTTTATGCTTTTATCTTTTTATCTTGTATTATTTTAATGTAAGGTGACCTTGGGTGTTCTGAAAGGCGCCTCCAAATAAAATGTATTATTATTATTAAAGATTAAGATCATAGACTCATACCTAGAGCTGCTCTGCTGGTGTAGGCGTTTGCCTTCTCCTTCAGGTTTTGTCGAGCGTCCGTCAGAATCAAGATCATGCCTCGGCGCTCCACCGTTTCCTGGACGAGACACATCAGTACAAGTCATTGCTTTTGCCGGTTTTTGGAAGCATCATTTATTAAATAATAAGGTCGACAGATTGGAGTTGGAGCCAATTTATACCCAGGAGGGCGTCACTGTCAACTAAATCTATGGAAAGCTCATGAAAGGCTTTGTTATTTAGCTTGTCAGCGTATGATTAACATCATTTTAATATGATTCATTTCTCCAGAGTTTCCTAACGGGTGTAAATCAGTTACACACTCACATGCCAGTCCTGCAGAAGCCCACGCACGGCCTCCTCTGATCTGTAAGAAGTTCTCCACGTCTGGATCTTGGCTCGGAGGCGGTTCAGGAGATCCAGAGCCGTGTGACGACACTCCTGGTACTCCAACTTGATCCCGTGGTGTTTGGTTGTGACTCTCACATGAGTTACACTGTTCAAAAAGATGATTAAATCATTATCTCATGGGATAATCAGTCTAGAAGTGTGGGTTATTTTTATCATGAATGATTTTATGATTTATGGCTTTGAACAACTGTAACGTACCGTCTTTTGATCTCATCAAACTTTTCCAGTGGCACCGCCAAGTTCCCTGAGGCGTGCACGTTGTGGTATTCGTCAAGTATGTTGACGTAGTGACTCAGCTCTTTAATTAACGCCTAACGAAAACAAGAAGCACATAAATTAGATAATAAAAATGTGTGTCAGGTTATAGTAAGTCCCATAACCTGCAGTGTATATAGTTTTATAGATTGTGTTGAGAAAGGGAAAGATCAGATTCAAATAAAACAATAACCTTCAGGACATCTTGTTGGGCTCTGGCTTCCTTAGCAGCGTGTGCGTGATCTTTCACCCCCCCGCCCTCCTCTGTCAGCGCGGCCTCGGCACGCTGCAGCCACACAACCACCGAGTCCAGAGGAGGAGGAAGACTCAGGTCCAGCTCGGCTTTACATCTCTGCAGCTGAGGAATGACGCACAGATTGAGATTCTCATGATTGTATTATTGTCTAATAAGCGCTCTGTGAGCATTTCTCAATCACCAGGAGAGAGACAAGGGAAGTGAATCAGGAACCAGACTCAAAACACACATAGGAGCAAATTCTGTCTCCATTTTATCTCAGGAATTTCACACAACATAGTGAAAAACTGCACTTGCAAGTGAATAAACAACCAAAATATATAATACAGGATGCAATAAGGAAACAGGAGTGGACCTCCTCACCTCCTCCTCCAGACGATCCCACGCTGCCCTGAGAGCTCGCAGCTCCTCACTCAGCTCCGGGCAGCGTCTCATGGAGGAGAGGAGGGTCAGGACAGGTCTCCTCTGATCAGCGACGGAGCCAGTGAGAGTCTGGAGCACCTGGAGAACCAAACACAGCTCTGAAAGCTCCAGGACAATACAAGATATTTGAGTGGCTTCCTCCATCAGTACAGTGTCTTACTTGATGTTTCTCTGCGTAGCCGGAGTTCTCTGAAGACGTCCACGATCCCGACAGCTCCTGGAAGGTTTGCTGCAGCCAGAGAGTCACCTCTTGTGCTCGCTCACATGGAGAAACCTACATCAGCCCAAAGGAAACCGTCAACAGCTGCATTTTTATGCTATAACAGTGTTAACCAAGGTGGATAGCACCGTTATACTATATGAACTATGTTAAAAGGGCACATATTTAGTAAGAGAAAGACTTAATTGATTAAGTGAGGAAGGACCTGTTTGCTTGGTGTGTGGCTACCTGGCGTAACGGTGAGACCGCAGCCGCTGGGGTGAAGTGAGCAGGAAAGTTCAGAGGTGAGAAGCAGGAGGGCTGGTCCAGAGGAAACAGCTACGCCACCAGAAGAGAGCGAGAAAGTAAAGTTGAAGGAAAAAGAAAAGTGGTTGACACCCTTCGGTTCCAGAGGGGAGTGGATTGTGTTTTCAAGAGCCGACAGGGAATATAAGCAGGAAACACCCAATTTAAACAGTGATGCTCGACCTGCAGTTTAATTTATTGGCCCAGATATTGTGTTCAGTAAAATTGCTTAATTTGTATCTAGAGAGTTAAAGATTTATGGCCATGTCTTTGTGTAAATATGTGGAATGAATAGATCCAAGTACACACACAAACTAGAAAGGAAGGAAGGACACATGAGCTTCCACCATGAATGTGATTTCTGTTGCAGGAGAACTTGATTACTGACAGATTGTTTGAGGCCCCGGTGGACAACAGAGGACATGACAGCAGAACGTTTACAGTGTGAAACATCAGGGATCTCTAACCTCCAGGTGGTCGTCCCGCGCTGGCATGTCGTTGGAGTACTGAAGAAACTGGGCCACGTACGTCATGATGGATTTCTCATCTGGGTCTTTGACGTTCACATCTATAGGGGAAAGAAAAAGACTCTCAGCACGGCACACACTTAAATGATATGAAGTCAAAAAGGGTGTCAGTGCAATATCTGTTCAAGGAACTATACAACTTCCCCATACATGTTTGTGTGGATCCAAAATAATTGATTATAAATGCTATATGCTTAAAAGCCCCATGTAGAACTCTGTGTAGCCTCACCCTGGGGCTCCAGCAGCCGGGGGATGTGCAGCTCCCTCTCAGCCATGTGAAACGCCTCCTCCAGGTTCTCCTGGTTGCTTCTGGACGGGACCAGGGAGAGATCCACCAGCTGAGGTCTGAGGGAACACAGGATGACCAGGAAGGCTTCTCCACTCCTCCAGCTCGACTTAAAGTCCTTCACACGGACAGAGCTGCCGACCCTGGAGACAGACGGGCAGGTAAAAGGTTCAGTTTGATTCCATTTCCGTGTTTTAAACATCTTAGTTTGTGCTTTAAAACTCACCTTTGGCATTGGTCCCTCACCCACATGAGCAGGGCCTTCTTGGCGGAGACTCTGAAGCGTCTGTGGAGGGGCGAGGTCCGGCCGGCTGGGACCGGACTCGCTGGGACCGGGCTGCCGGACCAGGAGTCCAGGCTGCTCAGAGAGTCCATGGAGGAATGACGGGAGCTGAAGGAGAGGGCGCTGGCCAGCTCCTCAATCTGAAACAATATCACAATACATTCAGATTACAAAGGATTAAGGATTTGTAAAGAAAGATCTAAAATGAAAGTAGCAGTAGTAGATATATGATGGTATAGTATATTTTGGGTAATAGGTAATAGATCTTTCGAACATGGTTTGTAAAACATGATGACATCTTAAAACTTAAGGCGTCTTGACTCTCTTTGAACACTATTCCAGGTGTTATTCGTTAGCTCTTTCCCCCTTAGAATACTTTAGACCTGTACAATGAAGGACCCTGTTGTGTGACGTCATGTTATCTCTAGTTTTGGGGTCCCACCTCCCCATGGGGTCCCACCTCCACAAATAAAACTCGTTGTCTTGCAAGAGGCAAGTCAGACTTTCACTATTGGCTTGTGATGTCTCCGGGTATACCATGGTATCTGTCCTGACCTGTGAAACTTCTGTGTAATAAATTCTGTTATACTGCAAGTTCTGGGTCTGCGTCTCCTCTCTTCAAACACCGACTTCAACAACACTGCTGCTTGAAAGACACGACAATGGCTATACTACTGGTCCTCACATGACAGTGGAGAATGATGGTCCACACGAGTCCCAGGATGATGGAGGGGCGTCCATCTGTGATGTCCGCGACGTGTATGTTCACTAATTTGATCTACACCAATGAAACACATGATATTTAATCAATAACACACACGTGACAGGTTCAGATTGTTTGAACGTGTGAAAACTTACAGATTTTTTCTTGAGGAAATCGAGAGCTGTCTCAATGTTGGCCCTCTGCTGGAAAACCCCGTGGCCCCTCTGTCTTTTCTAGAGAGACAGACAACAACATCAGCTTTATTGTGTTATAATAATGTGTGTTTGTGTTGTTTTGGGCTTTTGACAATACTTTATTCATTGATATCAGAAGCACAGTGGAGTAACTCACCAGTGACTGACCGCTCATCACCTCCAACAGGTCCAGGAGCCGTGATCCATCTCTGAGGTCAGAGAACAGGTCGGACACAAAAGAGGGAGGACGTCTCTGTAACAACACACAAACTGTGTTCACTGATTTACTCTGTATGATTCAAATACAAGATAAATATTCCCTTGAAACGCACTTGACTAAAACCTCAACACAGTAAGTCACAGAGTTTACAATCAAATGTAATGAGGGCAACCACCCAAACACATTAACATGATAGACAGAGTTAATTAACTGATCCTGGGTCACTGTGTCATGTCAGGTTGGAAATTTGCTGCATCATCTTGTTTAAAATAGGAAGTTGTTCGTGGCTTCCTGGTAAAATGAGGAAAAAGGCCGGTGGGAAAATAATTTCTGAAATGCTTGTGTGCATTTAAACTGAATCTTTATCAGATTCGTTCAGTGTCAAAGCTTTGGGCAACAACAGTGACCTTTGACCTCTAGACGTTGAGATAATATCTTCCGTCGGGGGGGTGTAAGTGACCTCAGGCTGGTGTAACACTTGGAAAGTTGTGATTTTGGCGTCGGAGCGCAGTCGTATGGACATGAGGTTACGAAGAGGTGCCTGGCTTCAGGTTACGTGCCCCCCCGCTCCACTGAAACTCTATTTATACTCCGGGCGAATGTCACAAGCAGCTCGACGTCTCTGTCCAGTGAGACGGAGGACGAGCTGCCTCACCGCGACTCGCTGCCCGGACCGGTGAGTCGGCACGTCGCCCTCCACCGCCTGCGTCATATCATTTACTGCCAGACCACTGCAGGATGTCGGGACACATATCTATTTCATTTGTCAGCACTGTTATAGTAACTGTGAAGTCTACTTCAAGGAGCGCTAAAGTATAAAACAATATAAAAACCAAATTTTTGTTCAGCATTTTTGGTGTTTTGGAGTTACAACAAACTATATTCAAACATCCTAATAAGCATGTGGATTATTTAAAGTAAAAAACGTATAAAAAAAGGCAGGTATCACCATTTATCTGCCCCTTTAATATTTTGTTCATTCTCCATTCTTGTGTTATTTCTCATGCAAAAATATTTCAATATTTTGAAATATTATTATTATTATTATTAATATTAAAAAACTAAAAGAAAAAAAAAACAAATGTACATTTTTAAGTCCCCAGATGCAACTGCAGCACCTTGGGGTGCTGTTTCTTTTTAAACCTAGCCAAACATTACTGTCTCCATCGTTCCAGTTTTAAAATCCTGAGTCAAGCGCCAAAAATAACTGAAGTGAAATATTTCAATAAACTCCAATTGTCTTATATACATATTCTTAAATACATTTTAGGAATCTTAATTTTAACTTTTGTACAGGAGTATCTTTGCAATATCAACAGGCTTTAAATTAACTTTCCCTCATGTTCAAGGCATCACCACTGACCCAGGAGCTGTTTAATCTTTACAAAAATAGATATTTACAAATATAGATATATATATTTAGTTATGTATGGGATCTGTCACTGAAATGCGGTGCCTGAAGAATATATTCCTTATGCATTAAATGTCATGATCCAGCATTTATACAATGAGCATCACACAGAAACATGCCATCGTACCTTAGCGAGTTGAGCATTTATCCAGTTGGTGAAAGTTCTTCTCTGAATCTGTTCATGCTCCACTGTTTGGGAAACAGAGAAAGAAACTGTGATCTACACACATTCACACATTCAGAAGCAGATCTATTAATGTAATTTGGTCTGTTTCTGGTATTAATAGAGAGGTGATGTAGTGGAGAGCAAACATGTATATTAAAGAAAAACTTTGAATTAAAAAGCTGATTATTCCTGATGAAACGTGGAAGATTGTGTTTGTCCTTTTTGCAGCAGCACACAAAAGCTACACACAACAATGACTTTGTGAACAGCATCACTATCTCAGTTTATATCACGGTCCACTCATTCAATCATGTAACATGTGTGTACTTTAAGCATAATGGTGTATATATAACACAAGTAATGCAATAAATGCCCAAAGCAAGTATATGACACTATATCAACGTCCGGTGAAACTCTGCTGTAAAGTCCATAGGATTTTAAAAAGCAGCCTCAGAAACCAACATCTAAGCAGCATCATGTTCATGAGCTACTCACCGACGTCAGAGAACCTGACAACTTTCTGACTCGCCATTCTTACATCCAAGACTCAACTGACCCATGAACTATGACTAAGGAGAGAGAGTCCACTTAACGACATTAATCTCTCCCTCTCTCGCCCTGGATGAGCCTGGAGTGAAACACTTCCTCTTTAAGCTGAGGTAAGACGGAGATCTGTGACGGGACGACTTCCAAGACACTGACAGACATAGATACTCACACAGACACACGCACACACACACACACACACACACACACACACACACACACACACACACACACACACACACACACACACACACGCACGTACAGCCATGATAATCTTCCAGACAGACACACACACTGTGAGAGGTTTTTGAACATACATGGACCTGGTGAGGTTTTAGAGACCTTAAGCTTCTATTGCCAAAACATGGAGCTTATATATATATATATATATATAACTATATATATTCAAGTCTCCTGCCGATCGAACATTTCAATAATTAATTACAGGCTGCTCAGACAGTTTTATGATTCTGTCTATAATGAATAAAGGAGCTTGATGTTTTGTCCGAGACAAACACTCACTTTCAGATTGTTCAGCTCCAGTCAGTCATGTCTGTCTCTGACTCATCGACGCTGCTGTTTGTCTAAGTACCTGCCGAGTCAGGAAACTCCTGTCTGCTCTAATCTCCCGACTCCACCCAGCTCACCTGACGTAGAACGTGATGCAAACAATACTGAGATTCTTCACCATAACAATCACTCTTTGCTCTCAGGGCCAATGTGACACACTGTGTCTCCACAGGTCAAATTACAATTGTGATGCTGCTGCAGAAGTTTGTAAAGATATGAAAATTAAAATGTGTTTTGTATGATTTGCTTTATCTCCATATCACTTATCTTCCATATCACTATTAATTTACTTATGACTCACTATTAAACCTTTAGATTATGTTTTTGCAATATAAAAAATTCCATATTTTAGCTATTACTGATGCACAATGTATTCCTTACTTCAAAAAAGTCTGAAAGCAGATTGTTCTTCTCTGTGTGTCAAACTTTGTAAAACATCTAAATACAAATTGAGCTATAAAATAAAACTGACAACTCACTGGACTCAAACTGACACAAAATCATCAAACAAAGTGTGGATGTAATTTTAGAGTGATAAAAAAATCAAATCTGCACAAGAAATGTTATCATAATTCAGTATTGGATGAGTTGATCGCTGATAGGCCATCGCTGTGCTTTCCCTCTCCAGCAAATCACATGGCACAAATTCTGTAAAACTCCAGGAATAGACCGACCTTGGAGAAACATGTGCACGTTGTCAATGTCCAATGGAACGACTCCATCAGATCCTCCACCTGAAGCCATGTAGCCGCCAACTGCAGCACGAGATCCACCTCAGGAGGATTCTGGAAACACGGTTTAGGAAATCATCCAAAACAGCAATTAAAAGAGTGTCAGGAGTTTCAAAAACATGAATGTTAGATGTCTCCGCTGCCTGATTAGTCATCTTAAGAACACACCCATCCACACCCATAGGTTACCACACACACACATATGCAAGTACACACATGCAGATATTCAAACAAGGAGCTCAAACACGAGGATTGATGGTTCTGTATGGAAAGAGCCTGGAGCTTTCTTTTTTACAGTTTAGGCAGATGTATAAAGAATAGACAGTCCTACCTGCAGCCGGGCTGGAGTCACAGCTAGCAGCTACTGAGGTGCATCTTAAAATGAAGAACCCAGTACAGTGTGACCTGCAGAGTAAATCTCCTCAGCTGTGTCCTTTCATATTGGCAGGACTCAGTGTTGATTCACTGTGCTGAATGCCTTCGGATACGACTTGGCCTGTAGGTGCAGACAAATGAAACAAAGTGCCTCTCGCCTATCAGAGTGTGAGGACAGAGAAGAGTGGAGAGTCCCGCCCATGCTCACTGTGCCGGGCCCAAATCCTGTGAGCTCTCGTGCAAACTTTGAATCAAAGGGTGATACTTTGCTCCAAATGCAAAAATCCCAGACTCGAGTGCTTTGGTTTCCAGGTTTGATTAGAAAAGAGAGAACTTGTTACTGAGGCTTTCAGGAACAAAACACAACACTGTAACACATCTACTTGTATCTTTTATTCTCTTCCTTGATTTTTCTAGTTGGCTGTTGTAAGTTACAGGAACAAGGAAACTGAGAAAAGACCTTCACTTGCATTCATGTGACACTATTTGAGTTTCCCATCAGAGCAGATTCCAAAACCACTTAATGATTATTTAATTCAGGTTTTACTTGTCACTGTAGCTTTCATATTGAGACATGTCATTATGTTAATAGTATACAATTAAAAAACTTGTTTAAGACAATAGAATATGTCTTCATCCAACATTATTTATTTGTTTCATTCAAAGTGGCATAAGGTGCATAAATAGAAGAGGCATTTTTATTCTTGTGACCAGTGCCAGGGTTGTATTTGTAAGAGAGGGGGGAAAGAGAGTCCATTATATTTTTTTTATTTGTATTATTATTATAACTCATAAACTATAATCTAACTACAATAAATTCAACTAAGTAAATTGTGGATTCAAGTATATGTCATCTATCGTGTTGAATAAATGTCAGGAAGAAATCTGTACCTGGATTTATAATGGGATTGTAAACGTTCGCCACACGGCCATGTGGTGGCGCTGCAGCCCCAAAACCCGTGAGTGACGTAGTAGTGAACAAGCGGAGAAGCGTAGAAGAAGCATTTCCACCCACGACTTTGACGTGAAGCTTCCGGTAGCATCAGCGGCTCTTGACCTTCCTGCAGCAGCGAGACGAACTGAGAGGTAACAGCGGAAATCACACTTAATTAACATGTTTAACTTTAAAAGAACAACACAGCTACAGGTGTATGCTAATGGGAGCTAACTGGAGTCAAGCTATAGTGACCTTGGTCGTGTGTGTGTGTACTGCACTTAGCTAGCTAGCATTAGCTTCATGCTGAGGCTAGCTAGCGTTGTGCTCGCCAGCACGCTAGTCGGGATCCAGTCAAGTAGTAAACACGAAATAAATATAAACAACGTGTCTTCTGGTCAATGTTCTCCTCCTTCGTGTCAGCAGCTTGCACACGCTAAATGCTAACTAGCTTAGACATGCTCTGTTAGCAGCAGTCTTAGCTGTAGCATTAGCCAACTAACTTATCTTTAGTTAAGAGTTATGCCACGTAAATAAGAAATAAACAATCTATTGATTTGCAGACCGTTAGAATCAGGAGAGAGGAAACTTTCCCCGGGGGTCAGATGTTTCCCTGCTAACCCAAAGTCATTAGCTTAGCCTGATTTAGCTTAAGAGGGTTAATGGAGCCTGAGTCCCCACAACACTGTCTGGGGGAACCGGTTTATACTAAGATACAAAAAGCATAACTCCCAAAGTTTACTAGTTCCACGATCAGACAAGTGGTGGGACATTGAGTGAGGACGCGAGGGTCCTTGGGGGGCTAGTGGGGGGGTGTGATCATCTCATGTAACAGCCGTGTCCATGCTGGAATAGCCAGTGTTCTGTTTTGACAGTGGGTTCTGTGCTTTCCTTCCACAGATGGCTGGACGTGTGTTTGCATCTTGGTGGTCCAAGATGGGACCTTACTACACAAAGGCATTCCCAGAGATGTGGGTCGGCCTGGGCATCATGTCGTACCTGTACTACAAAGTCTCCTATGGAGGTGAGTGTAACACCAGATGCAACAACACAAACTGAACGTGGACTAATGTAGTTGCACAATATGAGATCTGCTATTCTACACTGTATTTGGCATAATTTAAGGGGGTTGAATGCATCAAGAAGCAAGCAGGGTGCATTCACTTGCATGAAAACATCCACACATGTAGCACAACACATGTAATTCTCCACAGTGGCTAAAAATTACATTATTCTGCATCGTTAAGCACTTCATCAGATGCAAGGTATAGGTTGTGAAACTGTGTATTAATGACCTGACTCAGTGAATATGGGTCAATGACTAATATTGTGTTTATATTTCTATTTTTAGGCAAGACAGCCGTGAAGGACAGTAAGTGGCTTAACCTTTACAAACATTCTACATAATCAGTATTTGGCAGTAATTATTTTTAAGAAAATTCCCTAAACTCTGCCCTTAGTTGAACAGGTCATATTTCATCTGTGTCATTGATCATGTTTTTTTTCTTGTCCTCTTTTTGTAGAGCCTACCCACTGAGTTCTCCACCGTGCTGATGACCCCCCCACCCGCTGTTAAATAAAGTCGCCTGTCATGAATTTGTTAATATGGAAGAAATAAAGTTCTTATCCGACACCTGGTTCGTTTCATTGGCATTTTTTTCATATTACATAAAGTGATGCTACATGAGAGTAGATGCAATACAGTAGGAGTTCACATTTCCCACAAACCCTTCTGTCATGTTTGGTTTTCTTTCATTTTGTTGAAATCTAATGAATCACAGTTTGAGTTTATACTGTAACTAATTGAATGGACAGAATAAATACCAGCACTGTCATGTTTGGTGTTGATTCTAGAAATCACTAGTTCAACCAAATATTTATGACTTGGACGAACCCACTTGATCTTGAACTGATGACCTCTTGTAAATGTAAATTTGTTTGATTAAATAAGAGATATATAATTCTTTAGAGCCGCCCACTCTGTGTTGTGGTATTAAAAGGACCGCATCATCATAACTGGTTTGCTGAATAAAAATAAATTGACAAATATATCAGTTTATGTTTACAGTTGGTTCAGTGACCTGCTTGTGAGTCCTGCCTCAGGCCACATGTTTAAAGAAAGGGGAATAAAGACAATCTGTTCAGTTTTCCATATATACCATCTCTGTAAATACTGGCCTCATGAAAAGTTGAGGCAGCTTGACAGGAAGTGAAATCCGGATCAAAAGTCCCTCCAGCTGATTCCTCCTACGCACCTGCTCAGTCTAACCTGTGCAGACAAAGTGTTGTAATAATTGATGGAAACAACCTGAATGTACAAGGCAGGTTCTGATGGAAAAATGTGAGTAAGAGAAGGCAGATTATTATGGAAAACATGGAGGAGGTTTAGGTTTTGTGGTGAATCTGCATGTCTCTGTCGTCCGTATATATCCTAACAGAGCTCTGTGACTTTGAACAGTTACTTCATAGACAGACTTCACTCATCTATTGTTGGGTTTTACCTCCTGATCACAAAGTCCCTCCAGCTTCTTCCTCCCACGCACCTGTTTCCCATGTGTAGACAATAATTAATGTGAAGCAAAGCAGATTGTGATGGAAACTCGTGGAGAAGAGGTTTGTTAACGTCTGTGTTTGATCTTTAAACTGTTTTAAGACGATAAAAAGTACATCACAAACTTTTGTTGTGTGTGTGTGAGAGATAGAGAGAGAGAGGGAGATAGAAAGAGAGAAGGGGAGAGATAGATAGGGAGGGGGGGAGAGAGAGACAGAGGGTTCTTTAAACTATTTTAAGACGATAAAAAGTAAAGCACAAACTTTTGTTGTGTGTGTGTGAGAAAGAGAGGAGGAGATAGAGGGAGAGAAAGGGAAAGAGAGAGACAGAGACAGAGGGAGAGAGATAGATAGCGAGGGAGAGAGAGGGAGGGAGAGAGAGAGAGACAGACAGAGAGAGGGACGGAGACAGACAGAGAGAGATAGAGAGAGACAGGAAGAGGGAGAGAGAGAGAGGGAGGGAGAGATAGAAAGAGGGAGACAGAGAGAGAGAGAGAGGGAGAGAGAGAAAGAGGGAGGAGAGAGAGACAGACAGACAGAGGGAGAGAGAGAGAGGGAGAGAGAGAGAGAGAGAGAGAGAGAGAGGGAGGGAGAGAGAGAGAGAGAGAAAGAGGGAGAGAGAGAGGGAGGGAGAGAGAGAAAGAGGGAGGAAGGGAGAGAGAGAAAGAGGGAGAGAGGGAGAGAGAGGGAAGGAGAGAGAGAAAGAGGGAGACAGAGAGAGGGAGGGAGAGAGAGAAAGAGGGAGACAGAGAGAGAGAGAGAGAGATAAAAAGAGAGAGGGGGAGAGAGAGAGAGAGAGAGAGAGCGAGAGAGAGAGAGGGAGGGAGAGAGAGAGAGAGAGAGAGAGAGAGGGAGAGAGAGTGAGGGAGGGAGAGAGAGGGAGTGAGGGAGAGAGAGTGAGGGAGGGAGAGAGAGGGAGTGAGGGAGAGAAAGAGGGAGACAGAGAGAGGGAGAGAGAGAGAGAGGGACCTTGCCTGCGCTCCCTCTCCTACATTCAAACATGGCGAAACTCTTTGACGTTACACGCCCTCGCTCATCCTCCTCATCCTCGTCCTCTTCATCATCTTCACCTCCATCCCCGTCTTCATCTTCTTCACCTACTTCTTCTTCTTCTTCTTCTTCTTCTTCACCGTCCTCGTCACCGCCGTTATCCCCGGTACCGTGATGCCCCGGGAGGATGGAGAAGTTGTCGGCGAGCCTGTCGGAGATCAGCTGGAGCCCGGTGGCGCTGCCGCTGGACGCCGTGGTCAGTAAGCACCGGCTGCCCACCCTGGTCCACCTGTCTCACGGTAAGACCCCATGTCCCACCCTGGTCCACCTGTCCCACGGTAAGACACCATGTCCCCCCCGGGGCTCCCACCACCCGAACCCCCGCTAGACAAACTCCCAGAGCCGGGGTCGGAGCTCCGGAGGTGAGGTGAGCGACGAGAGAAAGAGTTAAAATACGTAAAGTTAAATCGAGTAAAGTTGTTTTTTTACTTATTTAACGTAAGAACAAGTGTTGTTATTTATAAGAGAATCCGAGCTGCGGTTTAATTGTGTTAGAATCTACGGGGAACGTTTCTGCTTCCGGTCAAAGATTTCAAAACAAATCCCTAATTTGTCTTTTTCTCTTTACTTAATGAGAAACGACTATTCAATTAATATTTTTAATAACAAAATATAACAATAGATACAAGTTAAAAACGGTATCGACTGAAATCCAGAGTCGCTGCTTTTCTCTCTATTCATAATGGATTTAATCTAAAGTATTTTCTGTTAATTGAGCAAAACAAGATGGTGCTTATGAGTTTTGGAAATTGTAATTTACATTTTATTGTTTTCTCACATTTCATAGACAAAACCACTAAAACGTAAATCCTGTATATAGCTGGAAAACAATAGATAATAGATATGTTTGTTAGTTGAGACTCTAATAGTTTGAAGGGGAGATTACATTTATTTACAATGTGTTCATAAAAAAATAGTTATTTTAAAGGGAAGCTAGTCAATTGTTACTTACTACTGAAATAATGTATGATGGCCTTTAAGAAACCAGACAGGCGACTTCATTAATAATAAATTACATCTACTGAGGCCAGTACAACATTAAATACTTATACGATCCCAGTTTATTACCCATATCATCACGTTTATTAACATGTGAGGCTAGTGATGTATTTTCTAAATTACTCTTATGAGATTAGAGAGGCTCGTAAACAAGTACCCTTGTTTATGAGCCTGTATTATATTTGATTAATCGATCAGATAAAGCTATGGGTGGGAGAAGACTTTCCAAATATTACATTGAGTCCAGTTTTATAATAAAATGTACTAAAAGAACAAATAACCACTATTGTTACTTGCAAGCATTGCACTTTGGAAAACTTCTGCAAGTTGTACTGTCTTTCAGCTCCCTGGGCGCCTTTGATGCTTTTATTTTGAAACCAATCTGGCCTTATTTCCTTTAATGTTTCGGGATCAATCTTTGCGCCCTGATGCAGCTGCAGCATCCATCATCGGACACTCATCCACTGAGTTTGATAAAGAGTCATTATTCCCTCTTTGTTTTCACTTCTCGTTTCTCCTGCGTCATGTTTTCACGTCAACATGAATTTGTCCTGAGGAAGATTTGATGTCTTCACTTTGGGAACAACGGGTGATGGGTGTCATCATGGACAAAGTTGTTCCCAGTCCAGAGAAGCCCGGAAACACACAGAGTGTCTGTTGTGCTGCTGAAGTGCTGCTCACTTCTTTTCATATGTAAATGTGTAATCTGTCGGTGAATGTGCTGAATACCAACGAGGAAGGAAAAACCTCCAGCTTCACTTGGAGAATTACATGTGTCCCCCCCCCCAAATTACGCACCTTACCTTAGAGAGAGTGAGAGAGAGAGAGAGAGAGAGAGAGAGAGAGAGAGAGAGAGAGAGAGAGAGAGAGAGAGAGAGTGATAGGTGTTTATTAACTGCACTGTGGTCACCCCACAGATGACTGATGTTTGCACAGTCAGCCAAACCACATGGAGATGGTGGTTAGTTATTGTGAGTGCATGTCAGCATCAGTCTGTGTGTGTGTGTGTGTGTGTGTGTGTGTGTGTGTGTGTGTGTCTGTGTGTGTCTGTGTTGGGGAGTGGGGGAGGTGTAATTCACTGTTATGGGGTTTTGCCTGAAACAACTTGAGGAGTGGAGGCTGAGGGTCGTGGATCTTTGGAGGCAGCAGCAGAAACTACGGTGGCTGAGAGAGCTCAACTTACTGCAAATCAAGAAAACACATGCAAATGGAAAAGAAACCAAAGCTGTTGATTAACTGGTGTACCGGTCAGGTGCTATACGCATGATTATAAATCAGGCCAAGCTAAGATGTATGATGTACTTCTTATCTATAACTTTACATCTGGCCAGGTACCACAGATGAAACTGATCCTCTTGGCTAACTCTGACATATTAAGAGTGTTGTTATTAATGTGCACCGTCCATGATAAATAGATAAATAAAATATAAAGTGACAGTTTAACCCACATCACTCAATAGTTCCAGTTAGGGTTGTATATATACAACCAAGAAAAGCAGCATATTCTTACTCTATAGAACCTCAAAGCAGATATTTAAACGATTTATTGATTATCAGTTAAGTTCTGTCGATAACCAACCGTCTGAGCTATGATCTAAAATGTTCATCAGCTCTGTGGCTTTCCACCACCACGGATAGAAGGGAGATACATCATGTCTCTGTGATTTAAATGAAGTGGACTTTTAACATAATGCAGGAAACCTTTTTGAGTTTAGTCTGAAGTGACATTAGTAATAATAACCTCCTCTGATGATGATGATATGAACAGTCCTTCGTCTTCTGGCCTGTGTTTCTGATCAGACATCCACCGACATGTCTGTTAGACTGCAGCGCTTTACTCTCCCTCAGTAACAAAAAAGATCCATGTAATCTCTGTGTGTGTGTGTGTGTCTGTTAGTGTGTGAGAGAGCGAGTGTGTGTCTGTGTGTGATTGAATTGTACCACTTTGCTATCAGCAGAAATCAATGCTCTTGTGCTACATGATGGCTCTAGTGAAAGCTGTAGCGATGAGTGTGTGTGTGTATCTCTGTCTCCCTGTGAGGTATTGTGTGTATGTCTGTGTGTATGTGTGTATGGGGGCGGTGAAATAGTAGGTTGTCAGTGGCAGGGTCCTGATGTGTAGGTTAGGGGTGGTGAACCGTCACTGATGGTGGTAATTATCGACACTGAATCCTGAACTTGTGTTTGTTTGTACGTGTGTGGAGGTGTGTTAGTGTTTTCCCATCGCTGAGCCACTTGCTGTGACCTGAGAAACTAAAACCTGAGGATAGAAGACTGTTTTTTGTTATACCTGTGTGTGTGTGTATGTGTGTGTGTGTGTGTGTGTGTGTGTGTGTGTGTGTGTGTGTGCGTGTGTGTTCCAGGTGAATGTGTGGAGGGTCTGTCGGAGGAGGATGTGGTGCTGTTACACTCCTGTCGGCAGTGGACCACAGTGACGGCCCACAGCTTAGAGGAGGGACACTACGTCATTGGACCCAAGATAGACATCCCTCTGCAATACCAGGGTGAGCGAACACACACACACACACACACACACACACACACACACACACAGAGACACAAATGCCTTAAAAGTCAATAGTCCCTAAACATACTAAAAATACTAGTCCCTTAAATGTCTGTTTCCTCTGGGAGTAAAAATAAAAACACATTTTTGTTATAGGGTCATTTTCTACATGTTCTATATTTGGTGTGGAATTCCTATCTTTTTGAGATTAGACAAACAAACACATAGACACAGTAGCATTAGATTTATTCACTGAACTATTGTGGTGGTAGCTCTTGCAAATGTAATGAAATTTAGCAGTTGTTCAGTAAAACTTGTGTTTATTTGGTTGTTGAGTTCAAGATGAATCCAAAAAGTTACCTCTTCTGTATATTAGAAGGAGAGATGACAGGGAACCAGGTCCCAAGACAGTTCTCAGACATGTTCTGCCGTTCTGTACAGATAAGATAAAGTTACAATTAAAGTTCAACAGTTTGATCCCATTTCCAATTAGTCCTTTTAGAATTAAAAATTGCACATTTACAATGTTTTTTAAAGATTCGGGAGTAGAGCTGAAATTATGTGCGATTCAACAATTAATTAAATCAACATAAAAGGTTTACCCTAATGTAAACTATTAGTCCAGGCAAAGTAGCCCATTTTGGAGCCAAAAATAGAAGTAATTGTAAAAGAATTTTTTTCAGCATAGATCATTTCTATGAGGTGTCCAGAACAACATACTAAAAGTCCTAAGAAATCCTAGTTGAGGAAATATGTTTAATTCTCATCAATGTGTGCCAATAAGGCCCGGCAACAATACACCCCAAAAAGACTATTTTTTTTGTTTACTCCAATCAAAATAAAACTTTACACAATGAAAGTAACCATGAAATGTAACATTTTTTGTATTACAAGTTTCTTTTGAAATGAATTTGACAAGCACATGAGCTCCACACTTATTGAATATGTCCTAATTTGCATAGGCAAACACCATTCATATGTATTACAAATACATAGATAAATTCATTTTCAAAGAAACTTGTAATACAAAAAATCTTACGTTTCATGGTTACTTTCATTGTGTAAAGTTTTATTTTGATTGGAGTAAAGGAAATAAATAGTCTTTTTGGGGTGTATTGTTGCCGGGCCTTATTGGCACATTGATGAGAATTAAACATATTTCCTCAACTACGATTTCTTAGGACTTTTAGTATGTTGTTCTGGACACCTCATAGAAATGATCTATGCTGAAAAAAATTCTTTTACAATTATTCGGTCGGAAAACGCTACTTTGCCTGGACTATATAGGATACAGTCTCTATATTCACACACTCAACCAGCTACTGTAGATGTGACCTTCCCTCGCTCTCCTGTTCATTCACATCCTGCTGAATGAGTCTCGTCTGCACATGACCTCACCGGAGCTCATCCCCTCATTCCCATTGTTCCGACTCTCCGTCCAGTCACATCATTTGCTGTCTGTGTAACTGGATCTTAATGCCTCCTCTCGCTGCTTCCTCCGCTGATGGAGCGCTGCTGTTGCCTCACGCTGCCGCCGCCTCTCAGGCTCCTTTTCGGAAGAATGAAAGAACATTGGGGCGGGGGGGGGAAGAGGGCGGAGGCGTGTTGAGATCATTGTCAGTTTAGACATTTTAGCATCAGAAGCATGTGACTCTCTTAATTGAAGTAAATTGCTTAAAGAGATAAAAGAACTCAGAATCAAGTTGTAACAGACAATAAAGAACAAGTGTGAATGAATAAGAGATTTGTCAAATTAAAAGGTCCTGATACAATAATTCTTATCAAATTATTCACATCAAAGCCTAATTTCGAAACTATTTATGGACACATTTTTTCTGATTGACATTAAATGTATTTATACTCACCTGTTTCCTCTCTGTAGATTAGTTTGCATAGTCAATTAAATACAAAAGACGAAATCTGGCTCATACACACTTTGTATTACTAGGATCAATTAGTCTATCGAATTATATTTGCTGCCCAATATTTACAGCTTTCATGAGAAAAGACAGTGTTTGTTTAATGTGCTACCATTGGCCTAACTATGGGTCAGGATTTTAACTTCAGGACAGGTTCAGTTTGTCAGATTCAAACTCGCAAAAGCAAAACAGCAGCTCCATAAATCAATCGGATTCAATATCTTCATTGCAGATACGATGCTGCTCCCTTCTTTCACTCAACTCCATTTTCCCATTAAGCTGAGATATTTCTGTCTAGTCGGTGAATAATGTTCACGGTGGAAAAGTATAATATATATTGTACTAACAGTCATTAGTGCTGCCGGTTAGTTATGCAACATTTTAATAATGCATTTCAGCAGATAGTAAGAAGCCATGCAGGCAGCAGAGCAGATTTAAATGTAGGCATACTTTGAGAATGAGCGTTCTGTCTCTCTGACCATAACACTCGGGTTGTTGTTGAATCAGAGGCATCACCAGTGATGAGCTAATGTCTGTGATGACTTCATACAGGAAGTCTAAATAAGCTTAGGAGGAGAGCAATATAGGTGTCCCTTTAGGGATGGATAACAGGAAGCTCCCTCCTCCTCCTCCTCCTCCTCCTCCTCCTCCTCCTCCTCCTCCTCCTTACGCTCGATCTGTCCGTCTGTCTCTGTCCTCCTCCGTCCGTCAGTGAGAGGCGGGAGCAAGTGAAGTGAGGAATGAAAAGCTGAATGATCCCTTCTCATGGAGAGGTTTCAGGGCAGCGGGGGGTGCAAAACACTTAGTTCTCACAGGGTGATACAGTGACAGGTCAGTAATAGTTAAGAGTCTCATCCGTTTCCAAGCTGGAGATGTGGTTTTTGTCACTTTTAATAAAGGGAAGCGAGTTGTGTTGAGATTGAGAAGAAGCACTGGCTGTTTGGTGAAAGCTCCTCATCCTGGGGGCTGTGTTTGAATTGGAAGGCAGGGGGTGGAGGAAGAAGTGGGAGAGAGAGAGAGAGAGACAGAGAGAGAGAGAGAGAGAGCAGGAGGGAGGTGCTGGCGAGGAGGATGGCGGAGGTTTGGTATTCTGCTCGGCCTCCCAGACCAAAAAACTTTCTCATGTGTCGTGGACTGTGTGAGAAACAGGAGAGGGGAAAACGAGAGAAGCGTCTCCTTGGAGGGTTATCACGGTTCAACGGCCGTTAAGATGTTCTTTTAATACAGACGCCCGGGAGCCCGCTGTGCATTCCTCAAGTGGCTCCTCCTCACAACTCCAGACACACAACATTTACAGTTTAAAGAGCACAAGCACACAGCTACTGGACGACAGCAGCAGCAGCGGCGTGAATGAGAGTGAAAGATTTACAGATGGAGGGAGGGCGGGGGGGATGAGCAAGGGGAAGAAAGGGTGAAAGAGAGAGAGAGGGAGTTGTGTGTGTATGTGTGTCTGTGTGTGTGTGTGTGTGTGTGTGTGTGTGTGTGTGTGTGTGTGTGTGTGTGTGTGTGTGTGTGTGTGTGTGAGTGTATGTGTGAGTGTCTCCATGGTGATGTGCCTCTGCTCTGCGTGAGAATGGGGGTCCTTTTATTGGTTGCCGTGACAACCCCGTCGGCTGTTGATTTGCCGGAAGCTGGTGCCAGGTCATAGGTCGCGGAGGTGTCTTTGTATTCTTCTCGTCCAAACAGTGTCTCTGCGGGGCGGGTGTGTGTGTGTGTGTGTGTGTGTGTGTGTGTGTGTGTGTGTGTGTTTGACTTCAGACTACAGAAAGTCAGACAGAGACAACACAAAAAACTTTTTACTTTTTCTTTCTCCTTCATTTCCTCCTCTTCTTCTCTGCACTACTTTTTTCCACCTCTTCATCTTCCTTCCTTCATCTCCCTCCTTTTTCTTCATCATCCTTTCTCCTCCACACCCCCTTCTTCCTTTCTGTCCTTCGCTTCCTGCCGTCCTTTCCTTCGCCTTTTCCTCCCTAACCCTCATCTTGTCTCCTCTGTCCCTTCAGGCAAGTTCAAGTTGTTGGATGAAGACCGGGACGTCCGGGACCCGGTCCAGTATTTCTCCAGCGTGGAGGAAGTCGCCGGCGTCTTCCCCGACCGGGTCTTCGTCATGGAGACCATCACCTTCAGTGTCAAGGTCCGAATTAAGTTGTATCTTCATGTAATGTTTTACTCCAGGTTACCTCATAGTGTTTGAGTCTGCACGCGACCCGGTGGCGACGCGTTGTCACATCCACTTGTGCTGCAGGTGGTCTCGGGGGAGTTCAGCGAGGACAGCGAGCCCTACAGCTTCACTCTGCAGGCGGGAGACGAGCTGTCACTCATGGGGAAGGCGGAGCTCCTCTGTGCCACGCCCTCGAAGGAAAAGACGGGACTGAGCGCGCTCCTGAGACGCCTCGGGAAGACCCCCAGGAGTGAGTAAGGCCAGGACAGTTTGTAAAGATGGACGATATGACGTCTTGATCGCCCCCTGGTGGCTGGCTGGGAAAAACATTGCGGTCGCTGAGCCTTTCTTTATTTCGCTCGCTATTGTCGTCACTATTTGCAACTTCTTCATCTTGTTGTGGCAATTTCTACAATCCCACTACCAACGAAGAAACGAGTCTCAAAAACTCTTACAGCATCGTCACCTTTAATGATCGAGCATGGTGCACACCACAGGGTTCAGTTGTAGTAATGCACCCAGAAAGAAGACATTTCAGTTCTTTATACACTGGCTAACCACTCCCATGCTGGAGGGGGTGTGTTAAACAGGAAAGGTTGAGATTGTTTGATCACATGAATACAACAATCTAGCAATCAGGCCAATATGCATTCAGTAGTAAAGGGCTGTGTCTAGAGAAAATCAGGTTACAGTGGCTATGGTAATCAGGCCAATAAACATTCAGTTTCTGCAGGAAAGGCAGGATCAAAGATACATTGTCTAGAGGAAATGATGGTTACAGTGGCTATGGTAATCAAGTCAATACACATTCAAGAGTAAAGGATGCAGCATGATAAAGGTTACATCGTCATTCAATCATGATCAAACAGACGGGAAATACATGCCATTACAATCTCCACCAACATCAGGAACTTGCAGGATTCCCTAGGAGGCGAAAATGTGCGTATTACGCCGGGTTCACACCGGACGCCGAAGCAACGCCGAAGCACCGGGCAACGCTAATAATATCACCCGGTGACCCAGTAGTATGAAAGCATTTGTCACTTGTTGCTCCACCATTAACTGCAACAGCGTCCCAACATTTGTTCTTTGTGGTGTTGTCCTTATACAACATCATACAGCTCACTGTACTTCTCCACTTCAATTATTAATTGAATGTCATCCATCTTCAATAACTTCTCCGCTGTTTGGTCCGTTCAATGTCGGGTGTCGAGGGTAAAATACGTATTCTCCACTCAAGCCTATGGGGAGAGTATGTAGGCGTTATACAGCAAATTTTGTTCTTCTTTATCCTTTGTCTCTTTTGACCCTTTGTCTTTCATCCCTCTCTCTCTGCAGGTAAGACGCCCTGCCTGGTCTGTATGAACCATCGCACCAATCAGAGCGTCAGCCTGCCCTTCGGCTGCCGCGGACGCTTCTGCACGCGCTCCCCTCTGGAGCAAGGCATGCTGGGAGGGGAGCACACGGTCCGCAGCATCATCGAGAGGGTCCGCCTCCCCGTCAACGTGTCCGTCCCCTCGCGGCCGCCACGGAACCCGTACGACCGGCACGCGGTGCGAGAGGGCCACCGCTACAAGCTGCTCAACATCGTCAGCAAGACGGTGGTGCTCTGCATGGTGCTGCGCCGACAGGAAGTGTCCCCCTCCCACTTCCTGCTGCTGCGCTGCATGCCCAGGTTCAACGTGGCCGAGGCCTCCGTCCACACGGCGGCGCTGGAGAGTCTCCTCCTCCGACACGCGTTCGACCCGGACGCCTACTCTCGGGCGGTGAGGGAGACTCGGCCCGAGCTGGAGTGCATGACGGAGGAGTGCGTGAGCCCACGCCGCTCACGCATGTGCGTGTCGGGTCAGGACTCGATGGCGCCGGCCCTGCAGCGCCTTTCCATGTGCGGGTATGGGGGCGGGGTTTCGGACAGCCTATCACAGCGCTGCAGGGACTCTTTTGGAGAGCGAATGGGGGAGGGACCAGGTGAGGAGAGGGAGTACGTGACTCCTGAGTGGACTGAAGCCGAAATGAGGACCAGTGAGGAAATCCCTTACGAGGAACTCTGGACCAATCAGAGCGCAGAGGGCTTGGGGAAGGAGCCGACCCTCATCTCCTTCCATTCCACTTCCTCGTTGGACGGCTCTCTTGGCACCGTGGTGACCAGGGTGTCCACGCCGCCGCCTGTGCCTCCAAAATCTGATGCTGTGAGTTTCAGTCGTCAGCTCCCGTCTCTCATGTTGTCCTCCTGTCTGTGTCTCTCTCATCGGTCCACTGCAGCATCCGGCTGTTAAAAGTCAGGAAGCCTGGCTTGAATTATTCATACATTACAGCTTTTAAACCTCATTTACCACAGACACACACAGACACACACACAGACACACACACTAATATGCAATAAGTCTTCCTGGAAGGACGGCCATTCACTCACAGCACATGAACACATACATCATCACTGAGGATGCAGCTACATACATGTTTGCTGTATTCAGGGAAACAATACTTTTATTACAGAGTCGTTTTACTCTCGTGTAACAGTTTAATACTGACGGAGCCTTTGGTCTTATTGGTTTTATGATAAAAGCTGGAGACAAAACAAGGTCTCGTTTCTGCTGATAACAACTAAATCAATCGCAATACTTCTGCTGTTGTTGTAAAAGTGCTGATCCAGAAGCTTTGTTTATAATAACTGCTGAGAATCAGGCCTGTTTAGGGTTGCAAAGGGGCGGAAAGTTTCCGGTAAATTTCCGGAAAGTTTCCGGAAAGTTTCCATGGGAAGTTTAGCTCGGGAATTTGAGTTTAGCTCATTCTTCCATCACATGCACAGATAACTCCCAGCATCCTTCACTCTACAGCAGGGCTATTGAGGCCTGCTGTAGTGTGCAGGACTAGTCAGGTAAGTTTCAATGATATTACTGGGGAAAATATATGAGCATGCTGATTGAGGATTGTTCATCTGTTCATCTAGCCTATTTCCATTCATTTATCCATCAATTGTAAAATATGTTTACAGACGATTCCAATTGTTTGGCTACCTATTTATATCTCTGGCATTGTATTAGTATTTTTTTTACAAACTTTTTTCTCATCTTATTCTACAGAACAATGCCACGTGCACTATCTCATGTGTGGAGACATTTCACCCCATTTAATGTAGAAGGAAAGGCTGTGTACATTTGCAAATACTGTGCAAAGACCTATGTTAAGAATGACACAACGATGCAGAAGCATATAGTCAAGTGCCCAAAGTTTCCTCAGGGCTCAAATCAGCCTATGACAAAACAAAGTGTTTATATTTATGTCTGTATATGACAATGTAAATACAGTTAGTATAAATTACCCACAACATTTCCTGTTTACTCTCGTTAATTCCCGAATATTCCCATTAATTCCCGTGGAAAGTTTCCAACTTTGAATATTCCCGGAATTTTGCAACCCTAGTCCTGTTACATCCAGAAATCACTTGTCGTGTAAATTCCTGATCATATTTCAAGCTAAATTGGAACCTGGAATCTAAAATTTGAGCACCTGATAATTCTAACAAAGATATAATAATCGTTTTATGTAACATTTCTTATTTATTGACCTTATCTTCCTCGTGTTTAACTGAAGACTCTTTAAAGTTCCTCTGCATGCGATGTCTTTAAAACAAGGTTCTTCCTGCTGCTGCTGTTCCCCCTTGTGTTCGTGCCCGTGCTCATGTGTCAGTGTGTTTTGTCGCCTGTGTGTGTGTAAGTGTGTGAATTCTCACACTTGTTTTGTTTAATTAACTTTTCTCTTGTGAAGTGATGGCAGCAGAGCAGAGAGGGGGGGGGGGGTGTTGGTGCTGGTGTCGGCTGTGCAGCTGAATTATACCCTGTCACACACAGCGTTCCTCGTGCCCTGATATTAAGCCTGCCAAGAGAGACACTCAGTGTGTGTGTGTGTGTGTGTGTGTGTGTGTGTGTGTGTGTGTGTGTGTGTGTGTGTGTGTGTGTGTGTGTGTGTGTGTGTGTGTGTGTCTGTCTGTGTGTGTAGACCTAGCTACTGTGTGTGAGAGTGTTTGTTTGTGATCCAAAGGTCAATAAGTTTGACATTTACAGAGTGGAGCATTGAGACAAGCCAGCTTTCACACCCTCAACTTTTAGAAGCTACACTTTTTGCAGTTGTTGTGTCTCTCATTCTTGCTCGTGTGTGTTTGCATGTAGGTGAGAGAGGAGTGCCGCTACTTGATCGCCCCTCCGGTCCCCCCCCGCTGCTCTAAGGGGGGCTCCATCTCCAGCCCGGTGCCCAGCCCGCCCGTCCCACCTCGATTTCCCAAAAACTCCACCTCCCCGAGACCCAACCTCTCTTTCTACTCCTCTGGACTCCACGGCAGGTACAATGTGAAGGTCTCCCAGAATCAGTCCTTCGATAAATCAAATTGATTTGAAATTATTGAAATAATTACCGAGTGGATCTGCAGGTTATTCTGTTGGCATCTTTGCTCACTTTGAACTTAACTAACCAGAGTTTCCTAATCAGAAGATGCAATCTGTTAAGGCGTGTTTTTTTATCCTATATAATGAGAGAAGCCGATCCAAGATTTTGGTTCAATCAAATGTTTTATTTAAAGATACAATGAAAAGTTATTCATAGCTATGGACAATTATCACAGCCTATGCTAATTAAGTTAGCAGTAGGAAGCTGAAAATGGCCCCGAACAGCAGGAGTCGTGTATAGTTATAACAGTAGAATTGATGTGATTGGTTATGAATATTTGGAGGGGAGTCACCGCAAATCACTTTGGATCTCCCTTATTGGTCCAGCCGCAGTCCCACGCCTCTTGTCACCGAATCCAGGAAGTGACAGGGAGCAGCTCTCCGTCATGCACCTACGCTACTCTACCGGTTGCTAGGGCAACTCTATCTACCCTGACAGTCTGATGTTGTCTCGTAATTCAGCCTTGAGTAGAAAGTGTCTTGGTCCAGCCATCTTGGCTGCACCAACTTAACCATAACAAAATACAGAATGAAATCAACAAAGTCACTCTGTCCAACCTCGACGACTTATCAGACAGCTCTTGGAACTCTATGTGAGTTTAATGAATCTGATGGAATAACACTTTAATAGAAATGAGAACTAGTGAAACATTAATTCTTAATTTGTAGATTAAACCCTAGGAAGGAAAGGTTATTATTAAAATCATTTGTATGATTGCCTAATATATAGCTAAAACTACTTCTATCTTTATTGTTAAGAGTTCTTTCAGACACAACCTATAGTTAAAAGTTTGAAATTCCTAACAAACCAAATCGTGCCTCTTGTTGTTTTGTAAAACAGATGATGCCGGTTGAACTGGAAGACGGACAAATAGCATCTTCCTCTTTGCAATTGGACATAATAGGGATGCCTGTAGTATTGTAACATTGATAAATTCATAAAATATGAGTCTTAAAGACCTGATGCTGAAACAATCACATCTAACATAACTTTCTCTCCGGCTCTGCTCCAGCTGCTCTCCCTCTCCTGACGCCTCCTTGTACTGTTACCCGTGCTCCTGGGCCGACTGTCCCGCCCCCAGCCCGGCCAGTCCCGAGCCCGCCGCCACCATCTCTGCAGACAGCACAGCCAATCCTCAGCCAGCACAGGCCACCTGGGCGGAGCCGTGGGCGGATTCCTTCACCTCCTCCGGACCCCGCCTCAGGCCGCCGCCTCCGCAGAGTCGATTCGCTCCCTTTGGGGCGTTGAACCCCTTCAACCGCCAGTCCCCTTGCCCCTCGCCGGAGCCGGCTCCCGACCCCACCACAGATGCCTCCAGAGGTGCAGAGGGTGGTGGGACATCCATGGTGGTCATTGAGGGGCTGTCCCTGACCCCTGACCCCACCTGGCGGCCCCCCGCGGACCTCTCTGCCCTGTCGTTGGAGGAGGTGTCGGCGTGTCTGCGGTTCATCGGCCTATCGGAGGCAGCGGTGGCCGTTTTCCAGAGGGAGCGAATAGACGGCAGCCTCCTGGTGCAGCTGACTGAGGACATCCTGTCACATGACTTCCACCTGAGCCGACTCCATGTCACCAAGATCACACAGTTCATACAGGGCTGGAGGCCCAAGATTTAACACACACACACACACTGACCTGATAATGTGCCTGTTGGCTGCTGAGCCGGCCTGAATGTGCCTTCCACTGTGACCAGCTGGCTGCTGAGCCCAATGACTGAAGCTGAGACTGAAGAAAACCACGCCACCCTGTGGTCAAAGCGAGACACTTGACTGGCTCTCATGCTGAGAGTCCCTGACAGACTGGACTGCATATTTCCAGTCTGAATCACAGACTGGGAAACTATAGTTTACTAACAAATGGCTACAACAGAGAGCTGCGTGATGAGAAAATTCCAGTTCATGTGGAGCAAACAGTCCACCACAAAATCCATGTTCATGCTCTGAGTCATAAGAAAGATTTTAAATTAAGCTTATAGCACAATTTATATTTGTCTGGCCTTCGTGCAGTGAAATTTGAGGAAGGATCGACAGTTATTAGCTGTTGTCTGACCTCAAAATCCTTTATGAAATTAGAAAAATGTCTCTTTACTTGACGAACAAAATGGTCCAGATTCTTCCAGATCAGGGGACAGACGTGTTCTTCCAGGTGGAAACCTGCTCTATGAATTCTACATATGCAGTTATGTCCAGATGAATTAGAGGTATACGTGTGAACTATACCTCCGTAGTGGAACTGATGATAAGGATGCTTTACAACCAGGGACTGTAGCCTCAGCTGTTATTAAGAGATCGTCTGAGTTAGCCAGATAACTGTGAAAAAGCTGTTTTATGTTGTAATTGTTTTTATTAGTTCTTGAGATTATCTTATTGCCACCATACATGCTGCTGTTATGTCATAATGTTTGAAATTATCCTCTTTAAATTCCACGTTTCAAATTCCTAAAGGCTGCTCACTGAGGCCAACCTTCACACAACTGACCCCGCCCTCCCGGACACACACACACACACAGACACACAAACACACACACTTTACCTCCTCCTCGGTCTATACCACGCAACATTGATGTTCCCTCCAAGATCATGCAACGGCAAGGCCACTGTAAGAAGAGCAATGAAGAAATAAATAAGAATATAAAATAAATAGAAACTTAATGACCTCTGGAAATCAAGTTGTCTCTTTTTCTTTTTGCTCCTGGTGGTTGTGTGGAGTCTTGATTTAGTGAATTTAAATTTGGTTTCATAGGAGTGTAGGATTTTTGTTCAGCTTCTGTATGATATGAAAAAAACTAGAAACCTTAGTTATGAGTTTGTCAGTAGAGTTTCCCAGGGTTCCTCGCTCACCTAGCGTTCACAGAAGATTACAGATTATTAATGTGCCGCACGCTGAACATACCCAGAGGCTCCACAAGCTGGAGCACTCGTCCCATCTTCTTGGCTTCATCGGCCCTGAGGTTCCTGCCTGTCAGCGTCATGTAAAAACCACACTCTCTCTCTCTCTCACACTCCAGGCAGCAGGCCCAGCAGGATCTCTGGTATCCCCAGGATTGTGCAATGTGGTGATTTGGTAGTGGAGGGTGATTGTAAACTCACAATAAACCTTCAGACGGATGTAATTTAACATATAAACAACTTTTTTGTTGAGCTTTGTCAAGTTTGCACTTTGGAATGTTTGTTGTGTGAGAATAAAACAAACGTTTTCACTCTTGTTCAGACCACATACATGTATGTAATGGAAATCCATGTTTAAACCACAGTTATCCAACAAACCTCAGAGATAAAAACCACATGAAGACGACATCATTCTCATGTTAGTTCAACTTTATTCTTTTTTAACTGTTGTTTCCTCTTATCATTGTTTATGACTCATAAAAGATTGTTGGGTGTCTAGGGGTCGTGACCTTTTTACAGATTCTGAAGGTGCAGTGTGCTGGAAAAAGTTTGAGAAGTTGATATATACAAACGCACACACACACACACACACATTGATTAATGGTGTCGCATCTGCCAACGAGAGACTGAGACAGGCAGTCAAGACTGTTACATTCATAACCTGTCTCTCTCTGACATGTATGTATCGTCTCACACACACACAGACACACACTCAGCTGTTGTGTCATTGAGTCTTATAACTGCCACATCATCCTTGAGCTTGTAGCTGACGTGTGTTTGGGTTTGTTGGAGGAAACAGTAGAGCGTCAGACAGAGGGACCCCAGCATTGTGTTATGTTAATATCTGCAGGTTTAACACCATCCGTGGAGAGTGGTGGTGTAAATAGCTTGAATACAAATGTCCTCACTCAAGGACACTTACAGACACATCGTGAACCCACAAAACAAAATTAATTTACTGATATCATCTGAAGCATTTTTCCATTTAAAGGATTAAATGATTGAGTGTCAGAATTGTGTGATTTATGTCCGTCACAGCCTCCGCTCCGACAAGGCTGCCTTCAAATTGTTGGTTTTGTTCAATCAGCACCAGAGATGTTGCATTTTTAAAAAGAAAAGCAGCAAATATTGATACTTGACAAATTAGGATGAATAAAATTGCATTTCAGCTTGACAGATGTGTTGACTGACTGATCAATTATTAAACTTGTTGAAACTTCTGTCATTATTAGCCAGAACTACCGTTACATAATATATCTTGGGAGTTTTAAGCTCACAAAGTTTCACATTTTAATGAAATTGATTACAGCTGAGTTATTTATCACAGTCAACTTTTTTAAGTAAAAAATAAAGAGAACAACACTCGTGTGCATTCTCAGTTTTAATTTCAGAGATTTTATTTTACATGGTTCAACTGGAAAACACAATAAATCATCAAGTCAGTAATAACAACTGTACAGAAACACATGGACACTGTTGATTGGTTTTGTGTCACGTGGCGGACAACAAGAAATATGTGGATAAAAGTATAACCTCTTTTTTAATCACATCCCTGACGACAAAGGATATTTGTAAGGAAATTGAACTTCATCTGGATTTTTACTCGTGACAATAACAGATATTTGCTGAAAAAAAGAACTTATCAATTATGAACTTTGAATAAAACTTCAAGAGCCTGGTAATAAAGGACACTTGCTACACACACAAACGACTTTAGTGTTGTTAAGTGCATGCAGCAACACACACGAATGGAGATGTGAGTGTCTCTTATGGCAATGAAGAAAAATAAAACACTGGGTTCTTATCTAAAGTGTATTAAATCAGAAAGCAAAAGATAAACATTGTTTTAATAAGTGTTCATTTGAATATATAATGAATATAGAAATTAACTCTTTAATCCATGACACTTAGCAATGACTGCCAACTCTAAACAGTTGAAGGCCTTCTTTAGTTAGGGAGGAAAACACAAAGTGTTGTGCAGATGAAGCTGGTGCATGTCGCCTCATGTTGATAATAATAAATTAATAAATTATGCAAGTTATTTGAGCTATGTGTCTGTCTAATCTTTTTACTTTGCTGCAATAATTTTACTTTAATGCTGTATTATAGGCAACATCTTTGTGAAATGTATTTGAAATAGGATTTCTGCTCCCTGCTGGCACTCAAAACGCAGCCCATGGTATATTTCACTGGCCTACTGCTTATAATAATCAGCGACCTCTATTTCTGTGACGGTGACATGACGTCATACAAAATAGCCCCACCAGAAATGTCAGGCTAAAATTGCCACTTAAAGGTTCAACTAGAAAACAGGAGAAATCATCAAGTCAGTAATAACAACTGTACAGAAACACATGGAAATTGTTGATTGGTTTTGTGTCACAAGGATGACAATAAGAAATATTTGCTGGGTAAAAAAGTATAACCTCTTTTGTTTATTTAGATTTTTGTAATCACATCCCTGACGACAAAGGATATTTGTAAGGAAATTCAACTTCATCTGGATTTTTACTCGTGACAATAACAGATATTTGCTGAAAAAACGAAATTATCAATTATGAACTTTGAATAAAACTTCAAAAGCCTGGTAATAAAGGAAACTTGCTACACACACAAAGGACTTTATATTGTTAGTGCATATTGTTCCAGGTGAACATGAGGACTTCTGTCCCTGTGGTCCCAGTCACTTCATGTCCTCTGCAGGAGTCTCCTCAGGACCTCAGCCTCCGCACCCATCTCCTCCTCGGACCTCCACCCGGAGGACGCGTCCTCGCTGTCCCGGTCGTGTCTCTGCAGCTCCTCGTACACGCTGTCGTTCCGCTGGAAGTCGCCCTCCCGCCGGGGCAGGACGTGTACGTGGACGTGCTTCACGGTCTGCCCGGCCTCGGGTCCGTCCTGGAGGGCGATGGTGAGCGAGGTGGCGCTGAAGTGCTTCTCCACCAGGTCGCCCACCAGCTGGGTGGTCCGGAACAGATCCGCCAGCTCGTCCGGCTGCAGGTCCCGGAACCTTTCCACGGGGCGGAGGGGGCACACGAGCACATGTCCCGGCACCACGGGCTTCCGGTTGACCAGAGCGAAGCTGAGCTCCGTCTGCAGGAAGACAGCCGAGGCCTTGATGAGGTGCTGCCCGAAGCGGAGAGTGGACATGTTGAAAACCCGCACGCTAAATGTAAACACAGGTTCGATGAGAGGAGGTGCAGACACTTCCTGAGTGCCAACCAATCACCAGCCTTCATGTGTCAACCTCAGCCAATCAAAGGCACGCTGTGGGCGGGACGTCGTCATTAGGTTTGGTAAATTTATTCTGGGCTGATTCACAAATGTAAACCTCTAAAAATCATATAATTCCCAGCTCCGATTTCTAAAGATAATATTATATATGTGCAATTTTACAAAACAAAAATGATGAACCCTGTTGTGATTTAATTATTTGTTTAGTTTTTCACACACAGAAAAATTGATTATGAAATCATCTCCCAATTTAGCTGTCTTCTTAAATTAATAAAAATGGTATGTATTTATTGTTATCGTATTTTATCCCCTGATTTGATCTAATTCTAGTTTTTATTATTGTTGTCCTGTTTAAAATTTTCTGATTTTTATTTATTCATGTATGACTATATTTGTGTGTATGTAGTCTTACTTGTGTGTTTAAGACCAAAAAAAGGTTTGGTAAATTTATTCTGGGCTGATTCACAAATATAAACCTCTAAAAATGATATTACTCCCAGCTTCTATTTCTAAAGATAATATTATATATGTGTGATTTGACAACAAAAAAACGATGAACCCTGTTGCTATTTAATTATATGTCTAGTATGTCATACACTGGAATATGATTATGAAATCATCCCCCATTTAGCTTTCTTCTCAAATTAATTAAAATTACATTGATTTATCGTTATCGTATTTTATTGCCGAATTTGACCTAATTCTGATTTTTATTAATGTTGTCTCGCTTAAAATTTTGTGATTTTATTTATTCATGTATGACTATATTTGTTTGTATGTAGTCTTACTTGTGTGTTTAAGGCCAAAAAAAGGTTTGATAAATTTATTCTGGGCTGATTCACAAATGTAAACCTGTAAAAATCATATAATTCACAGCTTCTATTTCTATAGATAATATTATATATGTGTGATTTGACAAAACAACAATGATGAACCCTGTTGTGAAGTAATTTTATGTCTAGTTTTTCATACACAGAACAATAATTAATTAATTAATAATTAATAAAGATTACACTTATTTATCGTTATCGTATTTTATTCCCTGATTTTACCTAATTCTAGTTTTTATTACTGTTGTCCTGCTTAAAATTTAGTGATTTTATTTATTCATGTGTGACTATATTTGTTTGTATGTAGTCTTACTTTTGTGTTTTCTTTTAATAGTTTTATATATTCTTACTTGTGTGTTTTCTTTTAAAAAAACACACAACACACAACAAAGTGAAGCACTTTGTTTCTTTTTTTTGAGGAGTACATACACATGTAGGTAAATAAAACATATTATTATTATCTCGAACACTTTAACAAAGCGATATTTAACAAAACAAAATAATAAAAATAATATCAAACCAACAAGAGTAAATAAATAAATTGAAATGTATTATAAATCTCGGTCCGTTGTCTCTTCAGGCACTATCTCGGGCAGCTTAACGCCTGTGGGTCCTTGGCAAGGGGGATTGTGGGAGTTGTAGTCCGGTAGTGCAGCAGTGTGGCTCTTCGTCTGACAGGAGGCAGCGTCGGCTAAAGGCTAATCAAGAGATCGGGTACGTTACAAACTACAGAATCTCTATTTGTTCATAAAAGCAGAAAATTATAAATACCAAGTAAAACACGTTAATTTAACCCGAACGTAGAGAAACGCGGTTCACAGCTTCAGCTAACGAGCTAACTCGCTTAACTAGCCTCCTTGTGGCTTCTACCTTCATTCACCTGCTTTCACATGGTTCAGTACTGGGTCCTTACTGGGTTTGATGGTTTTATACCAATGAAGTGAATACATAGAGGACCAGAGGACGTGTGTTTGACCCAGTTAGAGACATTGTGCTCCTCCATGGAGGAATGTAGGTGAAGGGTCACCGCCGGGTGTCGGGGGTGGGGGGGCGGTGACCGTCAACCGAGACGTCTCGTTATGTCCCAGAGGGAAAGACAGTGAATATCATATCAGGGTTACATGTTCTATTATTATATGGGGACATTACACCTCACATGTTGTCTCTTTCTGATCAGGCAGACCGGAAGTCCCGGTTCTGACTGTACATCACGTCCAGTGACCTCAGCTCACCTTTCACCCACTGAGGCAGATTTCACCCTGGAGAGGATCTGGTTCACCCACTTGATCCCTTTGATTATAACAAATGATCATTAATAAGTCACCGACTCCCTCATAGATGAGAAATAATAAATCTGATTGATGACGTGAGGGCAGTTTATTAAATTATGCAGAAATCTAGATCCGCCTCATTCAGAAGCCGTAGGACAAGTTATTGTAACGATACTATTTCAAGATAAGATGAGAGAATCTTATTATGAGAGAGTGATTATGGATTTGCAGTGTTTTTCACAGTTAAATTAAGAATTAAGAGTTGCTGGTTGTTCAAGTTTAACTGGAGCAGGAAGGAATGAGCTGTAACACGTCTCCTCAGCCCCAGTGCTGTGATGGTTTCCAGCAGGAGACTGGTTTTCTATCAGTCTACTTTTTACTGAAACTATTGCATTATAAAGAAAGACATTTCCGTACCATCACCGGAGAGGCGGTGGACTAGTGGCAGAAACTTGGACTATGGGCAGAAAAGGTCTCTGGTTCGTCTCTGGTTCGACTCCACGGAGAAACAACAAAAAGAAGAACCTGAATTGATCTGTCAAAATCCAAGAGGATTCTCCCTACCCTGTCTAGTGCCCCTGAGCAAGGCACCTTACTCCCCTAACATCTGCTGCCCACTGCTCTGTGTGTCTGGCACCAGATGGGTTAAAAGCAGAGGTTAAATTTCCCTCCTTGCATGAGTGTGCCTGTGCATGTGTTTGGGACAAATAAATGTATCTTAATCTGTATCTATCTTAATCGTATCTTACTTTTTGCTATAAACGTGTCATACATACTGCATTAATAACATAAGCTGGTCTATTTTAAATCTGACTTTAAACATGGAATGTTGACATGGAAAGGATACGCAGCTCGATGGAGTTTCTCCGTGAGAACGCCGCGGTGCTGATTATAGTTTCTTTCTTCTTTCTGCGTAGAACACAATGGCCGCCATGATGCTGAACACGATGCGCAGCTGCTCTCTCAGACCGGCCTGGGCCGTGAGGTTTGGTGAGTTGACTGCAACCAGATTGTTAAACATGTTAGAGCGATAGGAAAAAAATATTATAACAAGAGAATCCAACAGCAATTTGTGCGGTTTATGAATTTAAACCATAAATTAGTGGTTATAAACGTAGGATTTTTGCCACCTTTGTTTTCAATTCTGACATTAATTCACCGATGAATTTAACCCGATAATAAGGAATTTTTCCTGCATGTCACAGGTGTTCGATCCCTCGGTACGACGACCCAGCTTCATGCTCAAGGTAAGTCATTAATCTAGGAGACATTACATCATTTACATTCACATAAAAATCCAGATTAAAGTCTTCTGGTTATTATACAGTTTAAAACATCTAAGTTTATTTCTGTTGATCTGGTCAATACCTGTTCAAAACTCTTTTCCGAGGTGGAAAGTCTTTCAGTGTCTTTAAATCCTTCTCCTTCTCTCAGTTCAGACAAAAAGCAAGAAGACACTTGCTCGCCCTGGTGTGAAGAACATTGTCCTAGTGGAGGGAGTTCGAACCCCCTTCCTGTTGTCCGGTACCACGTACGTCTCTGCTTCCTTCTCATGGTTAAGCTGACTGTCTCGAGGCTGTGAGCATCATAAGTTGCATTCTGAATAAATGGTTTAAAACCTTTCTGTTTGTGTATCACAGATACGCTGACCTCATGCCCCATGACTTGGCCAGAGCAGCTCTGCAGTAAGTGTGTCCTCATGTCCACATCTGTGACAGATCACAAGCAAATCCACCACCAGCATTACTATAAATAGATTATAAGTATCTAGATGAACCTATCTTAGACAAGGGGAGCGAGAGGGGAACATTGGAGCAACAATTTGACCGAGCTGTGAGGGGAGGGGTTTGTTTTGTTTATTTCCCGTGCCGTGTAAATCATTTCAAAGATGTTATTTTGTTTTGTGCTGCTGTGATTCAATTTCTCCATTTGTTTTATCCAGGGGTCTCCTGGCCAAGACAGGTCTATCCAAAGACGCTGTCGACTACATCATCTATGGAACTGTGATCCAGGAGGTCAAAACCAGCAATGTAGCAAGAGAGGTATAGTGTGTGTATAAATATATTTGCACACACACACACATATATTCTCTAACATTTTGTCCTCCAACTGTTTAACTCTTCCATTAGAATCCAAAACTTTCCAAACACACAGTTTTCTATGTTTCTGTGTAGGATTATAAAGAGAGCTTTAGTTCCGTTGTTCACCTCCTTCATGTTTCATTGTGACTTCAGGCGGCGCTCGGTGCCGGCTTCTCCGACAAGATCCCGTCTCACACCGTCACCATGGCGTGCATCTCCTCCAACGTGGCAATGACTACAGGTTTGTCCGGGAATGAAATCTCAATAACGACCTTCTCTTGTGCACTTTGGGAAAGGTGATATTGTCTTTATGTTGTTATGCTGCTGCTGTGAGGAGGAATTAGAAGCAGTGAAATGAATGTTTCTCCTTCTCTGCAGGTGTTGGTATGATTGCTGCAGGCCAGTGTGACTCGGTCGTAGCAGGGGGGGTGGAGTTCATGTCTGATGTTCCTATTCGTCACAGCCGTAAGATGAGGAAGACCATGCTGTCCCTCAGCAGAGCGAAGACTCTCGGCCAGAGGCTCAGTCTGATCGGAAGCATCCGACTGGCTCACCTCTCACCAGAGGTATATATCTCCACCTTGGTTAAAATCATTTTTCAAAGTCTTTCTCTTATATCTTTGCCATAGAATTTAGCTTTTCCACCCGTTAACTTTCACTATTCGTGCACGTAGCTTCCTGCTGTAGCCGAGTTCTCCACGGCTGAGACGATGGGCCACAGTGCCGACCGTCTGGCGGCAGCGTTCGGCGTCACCAGACTGGAGCAGGATGAGTTTGCACTGCGGTCACACACTTTGGCTAAGAAGGCCCAGGATGAGGGTCTGCTGCAGGACGTGATCTCCTTCAAAGTGCCAGGTAAACACCCCCTGATGACATCACACTTTAGAGAGGCTTACAGATATGTTATATTCGATTTCAGCCCTATATGGATGGTGGTGGACTTCAATGTAATTTGTGATTGTGTTTTTTTAGTGGCTTTAATTTGTTGGTTCTTGTTTTGGTGCATTCTGTTCGTAGAATTAAAATATTAGATGCAAGTTTTATGTTTCCAAGCAAAAATTCCACGAGACAGTTCTACATTTGGATATTTGTAGACTTTAGATTTTCTGTAAGACCATATGATTTATTAATGAATCCAGGAAATAATTATTGGATTGTTAAATAATGAAAATAGTCATTAGTTTCAGCCCTAGAATCTTGTCTATGAATTAATTTGGTCAGTTTCTCCACTTCCTGTCCCATGATGCACCTCAGACACAACTCTTGGATTTTGACTTAAATGAAAAAGACTAAACATGACACTGTGATGGATTCTAACAGTTAAAAACTAGTCTTACGCTCTTAGTTTATCTGATCAATTTTTATATATTTGTGTCTCCTCCAGGTCGTGACATTGTTTCCAAGGACAACGGCATCCGTCCATCCTCCATGGAGCAGCTGGGCAAGCTGAAGCCTGCTTTCATTAAACCTCACGGCACAGTCACCGCTGCCAACTCTTCTTTCCTGGTAAACACACACACACACACACACACATGCACACTAGGGCTGCAACTAACGACTATTCTGATAGTCGATTAGTCACCGATTGTTGAAACGATTCATCGACTAAGCGGATTATGAATGACACAAATTCTCAATTGCAATTATTTAGCAAGCAGCTTTTAGCTTGAGGTTGTTCAAGGCATGTGGTGACTGAAAATAAACAATAAAGATCGATACTTCATTCAAAAAAATGTCTTTTAATAAACTTTGCTGCATATAAGGGTACTGTTGACACAAAAGCAAAGAAATCAAGTTTTTGTCCATTTAAAACCAAGGACAGGCAAAGTAAAGTGCTAATTAAAAAAAATAATTTAAATTCACCAAGAACAGGCCAAGTGCTAATACTAAAAATAAATTAAAAATCAAGCATCCACTTTTCCAGTTAACAAAAAGGACAGGGAAAATAACAATAATAAAAAATTCAACAAACGAAACCTACAGTTTTCTTCAGACTAAATAATTGTGATTAAGAAAAGACGTTTGTCAGGCAATAGGATAACTTTTCGCTTTTAAACTCGTTAAAAAAAAGTTTAAACCATATTTTTGTAATGGATTCTAGAATCCTGCGCACGGATATATACGTTTATATATAACAGCTGACAGAGGTTGCAAAGAGTCTTTTCAGTTCAGACAGCAACTTTTATGACTGGATCTTAAACTCTCTGTTGTGATGTCTGGAATTGAACGGGCGGTTCTGTTTGTGTCCTCAGACTGACGGAGCCTCTGCTGTGCTCATCATGTCTGAAGAGAAAGCTTTGGCTATGGGTTACAAGCCTAAAGCCTACCTCAGGTACCTGCTCCCTCTGTTTGGTGTCTCAGCCTCGT